>NC_052489.1:16393739-16717551 GCF_009730915.1 Dioscorea cayenensis subsp. rotundata
AAATGGAAGGAGAATCTCAATCGAGTAAAAGTGGGATATTCGGGCAATGCTCCCCTAGGATTCGGTATTAGGTACCGGATAAGCAAAAGTGTTTCTATGATGAGTAAGTTAAGTCGTGGAAATCCAAACATAATCGGGTCTATCTCTAGATCACCGATACTAGTCCCCTACGAGGTCCCGGTGGAGAAATCGCTCAATCTCAACACACCCTTTTCACCAAATGCACAACTAAACCAAGTATTTTCTCTTTTCATTTTCAATTTTTTTAACACAAATAACACAAGAACTAGCACTAATTAGTCCCTTAAACATCGAACTTGAGTTTCTAAAAGCGTTTAATGAGCGAGTAGTGCAACAAGTGTCAATCGGGCAAAAATTCCTAAAAATCCTAGTAAAAACTAGAGCATGAGAATATTCAATGCTAAAAATTCTCCTAAACTCAAGAATACAATCATTGCAACTAAGGTGAACTGCCATTGGCTACGTGAGTGTGCATAATCAAAGCATAAGTATAGAACATGCATAATGTGAACTCCCTCCCATACTTAAAATGTACATTACCCTCAATGTACACATGCAAGCACAATAACAGATCTAACAATCAAAATATATGTGGGAGTGGGTAATTGAAACAATACTCCCCTGAACTCCTAGTGGTGTGTTTGATAGAGCTAAATTCCTTGGGAGTGGAGTTCCGACGAGTTCTGAAGCACACACGGCCAAGTGTAAAAACACATTGCCCGTGCCCATAACTAGTTCTCAATTTCCATACTGACAAGACCATCTACACGCATACACAAGGGGGATTCAGTGATGCTTAAGAAAAATAAAATAAACTCAAGTATATAAAAGATAGAGCAATGAAATAAAACTCGAGACAAAAATATTAACTCAGAAGGAAGATCCTTTTTGAGTATACAAGTCCTAAAGATAATGCAAAAGTAACATATGAAAAATAAAAGAAAAGAAATTTAAAGTCACCTCAAGCGTCGGTGTCATCGGCGGTCTGCTCTGTTGCTGTTGCTAAGTCAAATGGCACTGGTGGATCTAGTGATGGTAACGTTGGCAGAGCCGGAGAGGTCATGGGTCTCATAATGAAGGGTGAAGACCCGTCGCGCTCGAGTAGCTACTATAAGATATCAAGGCACGCTATCACCTCTATATGCTGCGGGGCCTGTGTCGCATGAACCTTAGTAATCTCAGTCCAAAGCACCCCGACAGTGCCCTCGAGCCTCTCAAAATAATCATAGGCTTGATATGGGAAGAACATGCTCATTGGTGGTGGCTCCTGTGCTGCAGGGGGTGCCTCAGCTTCCGTATGCTCGGGCTGAGGCTTAGGAGCCTGTTGTGACCCCTTAGCAATGTCTTCTCTACCCTCGGCTATCTCTGGGGTAGGCGTAGTTTGACTATATGCTCATCATATCTAGACCAAGAGGGGAGGGAACGATTATCTTCTCAGCAGCACGGATAGCGTCCAATAGACCCATCCCTAGGATGAGTCTAGTGATGTAAGGGCCAGCAAATAATGCTGCCACTCTCGCATACTGGCCCTGGTACCTCAGGTAATCTACCACTATGCGTCCCAGGTGAATCGGCTCACTCTGGACCATGGAATATAAATAGTGTAACTCCTAGCGGCTCAAAACACCTGTGCTGTTACCTCAGCCACTCATTGGTGAATCGCATGTAAGTTTCTATAACTCGGCTGGGACAGGCATGTGGCCTTGGACATTCCTGAGTCATACTATCCTTGTGCACATAAAGCTCTGTATGCTCGCTGTGGGGTTAGTGCTCTAGGGTAGTTTGTCAGTAAATGACCATACTCCTCTGTATCTATATACGTCTCATCATACAAGCACATACGGACTGAAAACTGGGTGACACTCATGCTGTAATGATGTCCGAATGCTCTGAACTGTATGACATCGACGCTGTCAAATCTCCTGTACGATTGATCAAACTCAAAGGACGCCAATACCTCCAGCGTCAACATGTGGATAGCTGGATCTCGGATTGGTAATAATTTCCTCCAGCTTCCCATGGCCACTAGCTCGTCAATCTCATTGGCCATCACATCACCTTGCTGAACCTCTCTTAGCGCACTCAAATCCATGAAACAAGATTGTCCAAACCTGAGTCTCGACAAATGCTCAAATTGAGTCCGATACTCAGAAATCAAAAACTCAATGTGCTCTAGCTCAGGTGAAGTCTTCCTGGGATGTTTACTGGCCACTTTCTTAGTACTTAGCACCATATCTGCGAGATTTGAAAAGAAAATCGATTAAAAGCACTCACAGATTAATACATCAGAAATCCACATGGTCGTATAGAAATTCCACATGCCCATGTGGATCCAATGGGCGTGAAAATCGCACGACCACATGCTAAAAATCCAAGAATACAACATTAAATCATTTCTAAACTCTTTTGAAGACATGTGTAGGCCATATAATCATAGAAACGAAGCAGAAATCACCATTTTAACCAATTAAAATCATGTTTGGTGAAGAAACGAGAGAAAGAAAATTTACTGATGAGAAGAAGATGAATACTTTGAAAATCGGCCAGAAAACTCGCGTAAAACCTTGCTAAATCGACGGTGAAAGATTGAGGGAGTGAAAGAGTGTATTCTCTAAGTGATAAGGAGTGTAGAGATAAAGACATGCGAAGAAATTTTAAGGAAATCCCGCGTCTCTTGGAATTCTACACATCCACATGAGTGTGTGGAAATTACCCACACCCGTGTAACTCCACAGAGAGTTTCACAGGGGTAGACACACGCCCCTATATGCTCTCGGGATAACACTCTTTGCCTCTGAACGCAACCACACGAGCGAGTGGAAATTTCCCACGCCCGTGTGCCTGACCCATAGGGGAATCCAGACGCCTCTGTAGCTTTTCTTTCTATCCAAGAAAATTTTCTAAGTGTTCCACATGCCCCTATGGAAATTCCACACGGGCATGTGGATCTTCATAGGGTTACTCACAGGGGTACTCACATGCCTCTGTGTCTTCTCAGGATGGAGGAGAACTCTCTGTAGAGATTGACACGGGCGTGTGGAAATTACCCACGCCTATGTTTGTCACAGGGTTAGACACAAGGGTAGATGCACGCCCTTGTGTCTTCTCGGGATAAATCTCTAAGTCTTTGTAGAGAAACACACACCCATGTGGAATTAACACACGCCCGTGTGGAATTAACACACGGGCGTGTGACCGTGATAAGGTTGTTCACAGGGGCAAATACATGCCCCTGTGTCCTCTCGGGATGAGCTCTGAACGAAAACACACGCCTATATGGAAATTGCACACAGCCGTGTGCCTTCTCTGGTTAACTTAGAAAAATCTGCAGGCTTTGCAAAAAATTCTTGAACATGTATACACACTCATAGCTTACTTTGATAATGTAAAATAAACTAGAGAATCATGAAACACATGCTCAAACGACCAAGATACTCTGCCACACACATTTATGTACATGATAACACCAAATAATCCACGAGAAAATCACAACAATAGCATGTAAACATCAAGACACCAATACTCAAGGCTTATTCATGAAAACACTAAACTAAGAACTAGAAAATAGTAAAGAGCTTGGGTTGCCTCCCAAGAAGTGCTTGTTTAACATCACTTAGCTTGACGTATCTTGCCTTACCTCACGGGGGCTCATAGATGAAGGTTTCCCTCTTACCCATAACTTGAAAGCAGAATGAACATAGTCTTTTGAAGGTAGAGGGAGAGTTATCGAGCTTGTTACTACATGAGGGTTCATTACCCTCTCTCCATTCTTGCACATCCCAAACAACCTTGGGGAGTTTCTTGTGGCATCTCCTCGCTCACTTCACATTCCAGAGCATTTTCTTCATGATCCCCGGAGTAAATGGTACCTTCTCCTCTAGACCAAGCATCAACACTTCTTCGTTCTCCACCTCTTGGTCTAGCAAACCCTCGTACGGGTCCGGATTCATCATTTTTGGCACATATTCATCAATTAGTTCATTGGAGTGTCGAGAAAATAAAGAGTATCATCAAAGTCAAGAGAATGTCGCATGGTTTCGGCGAGGCGGTATGTAAGTGATAAGTGTCTAAATGTACATATTTCTGTATATGTATTTGTCGCTTATAACATGTATTTTTACTAGAATTGATGCCCGCTTTGTGCTTAATCATGTATTATTTGCTTTGTAGGGCACGGGAACGCCATGGAGGACACGAAGATATAATTTGGGTGAAAAGGAGAAGAAAACCAGGTCGTAGTACTGTAGTGTATTTCATGTAGTAAAAGACTGTAGCTGGAGCACTGCAGTAGTGGTACTGTAGCACAGACACCGGCACAAATCACTGTAGCACATGGGGAGTTTTCAAGACAAAAATCGAATCATGGCATACGGCCTCAATGCTGCTCGGTATAGAGCCCGGGATGATCATTGTAGCACAAAGAGAGTTGATTGATTGAAGGCATACTGGCTCAATGAGGTGCTCATTGAGCCAGTATGGATACCATTTGGAGTGCATTTGAGGAGTCCTCTTGCTCCGAATAGTGTCAATGGGGAGCTCAATGAGGTCCTCATTGAGGTCAATTTGGAGGAAATGATTGGGGTATATTAGGGCATTGGTGAGGACTTTTTGAGGGACTTCTTCTTGGCCTCTTGGGCCACCGCTACCACACAATCTTGAGGCCTTCCGGCCATCCTCCGGCGACGATCCTTGGGGGAAACGAGCATGCATCATCACCAAGAGGGAGAGGAGCATAGGAGAAGGAGTTGGAGTGAAGATCTAAGCCACCATTGCATCACCATTCAAGGCTTCATCGATTCAAGGGGATCAAGACCGTAGAGGGGGTTTTCTTGCTTCTTTATTGTCTTTCTTTTCCTTGTATGTAGTTTAAGTGTCCCTTGTCATGAGGGATTAACTTATTGTTGTGTTTGGATTTGGATGAACCTTATGGCTAATCTTGTGTATGAACTTGGAATGTTGTTCTTCATTGATTTTGATGGTTGTTTGAGATTCAATCTTTCATGCTTTCATGTCTAGAATTACATGTATGGAGAGATCTATAATTCTACTATGAGTTGTATGCATAGATATGACCTACTCACGTGTACTAGATCTAGGAGAGATTGAAAGGGGATACTTGTGCCTACACACCGAGAGATCGGGTGTTGGTAGCACTCCATTGCTAGGTTTAAGCCGAAGGATAGTAGGTTTACTCCTATTAGAGATTTCCTAGAACTTAATGCGATCATAGGTGTGTTAATCCGGAAGAGATTCCGATTGACATTCGTATGGGATTAGGGGTTAGTCACTGACAGATTGGGGCTAATCTACTCATGAGATCTCTAGATCTCAATTATCATCAATGTATCTTTAACTCATCCTAGTTCGGGACTTAATGACAACCCTAGGTGGATTCCTTGTCCAAACACTACCTTCTCATGCTTGATACTCCCTTGTTTATTTACATCTGTGTGCTAGTTACCCGGCCATAGATTAGTTAGTTTATTTTATTTTATTTCATTTGTTCTTCATACCAAGAATTGTAGGCTAGATAATAGATGAAGGGTGAGTAATAATACTTCCTTGGCCCCGTGGAATACTACGACCCCTGTGTCACTCACAGGGTATTACTTGGTGATCCCGTACACTTGCGGGCGATTAATCAGTAAGCTTATCATCTCCAACCCTCAGTGTCAACTTCCCACCGTCCATGTCTATAAGTGCCTTGGAAGTTTGCATGAATGGCCTCCCAAGTATCGAAAGAACATCGGCATCCTCATCGACATCCAACACTATGAAGTCTACAGGAAATATGTATTTGTCTACCTTAATAAGCACATCTTCAATGATACCCTTTGGATGTCTCACCATTTGGTCTGCCAATTGTAATGTCATCCGAGTGGGCCTAGGCTCACCCAAGCCTAGCTTCTGAAAGAACGAGTATGGCATATCGTTGATACTAGCCCCCCAATCCGCCAATGCCATCTCTTCACCCATATTACCAATGTTGCATGGAATAACAAAGCTTACAGAGTATTTCTTCTTGTTTAGCATATTCTTTTGCAACACCACCGAAGAAGAGGCATCTAAGATCATCGATGCACTTTCCTTCAACTTCCTCTTGTTGGTCAAAAGATTCATCAAAAACTTTGTATACCGAGGCATTTGAGACACTGCCTCCACAAAAGGAATGTTGATGTGCAATTGCTTGAATAGACCCAAGAACTTCTTGTACTGATCATCATTTGGGTCTTTCTTCAATCTTGAAGGGTAAGGGATTCTTGACTTGTAAGGTGGGAATGCCACCTCCTTCTCTTTGTTGGCTCTCTCCTCAACCTCCATGATCTCAGGTGCTTCTACATTGGTTTCTCACTTGGAGCTCTACCTTCGACCTCACGACCACTTCACAAAGTGATCACTTTCACATGCTCTCTCTAGTTAGTTTCGGTGTTGCTAGGTAGATTCCCTTAGGGTCTCTCCGATAGAAACTTTGTGATTTGCCGCACTTGACTCTCTAGATTGTGCAATGAAGCAGTGTGGTTGCGAAGTGTAGCTTCGAAAGACTAAAAATGTGTATCTGATGATTGAACAAATCTGGTCAAAGTTTTCTCTAGATCGGTCATCTGGGTCTCCAAGCCTGAAACTCAATTCTCCATGTTTGGGGCTTGTTATTGTTGGAAACCCGATGGTGCCATGGCCTTTTGCTACCCTTGGTTACTCCATGAGAAAATAGGGTGGTTTCTCCACCCTTGGTTGTAGGTGTTGCTATATGGATTGCCTTGTACTCCTCCCCAATTGCCCACAAAATCTACTTGTTCAGGTGGGGTTGAAGTAGCAATCGAGATAGGATAATCAGACGGCATATGGGAACCCCCACAACCATCACAACTTGTGATAGCGGCAATCATCGGTGAAGTCAATGTATCCAATTTCTTGCTCAATGCCTCTACTTGGGCTTCCAAAGATGTAACCGCATCAATTTCATGGAGTCCGACCATTTTCTTCTTTTCTCTTGCATTCCATTGGTAGCTATTCATGGCCATTTCTTCTACCAATTGTCGGGCTTCTTCAAGGGTCTTGTTACCCATTGTACCTCTTACGGCGGCATCTAGAAGTTGTCTTGTACTTGGATTCAACAAATTGTAAAAAGTCTGAATGATCATCCATTCGGGGAACCCGTATTGTGGACACTTCCGCAAGAGGTCCTTGAATCGCTTCCAAGTCTCAAACAAGGATTCAAGTTCTATTTGAACAAATGAAGATATCTTATTGCGAAGCTTTGCCGACTTTTCCAGAGGGAAGTACCTTAAAAGGAAAGCTTTGACCATTTCATTCCATGTTGTGATGAAAAGTCTTGGCAATGAATGGAGCCATTGTTTGGCTCTTCCTTTTAGAGAAAATGGGAAAGCCCTCAATCTTATAGCATCATGCGTAACACCGTTGATCTTCAGCATGTCACAAACCTCCAAGAAGTTTTCAATGTGATTGTTTGGATCCTCATTGGCCAAACCATTGAACTGCACTAACTGTGGTATCATTTGGATGAATGGTGGCTTTAGCTCAAAATTTGGAGCTGTAATTGGGGCCGCACGATACTCGACTGCGTGCCCACAACTAAGGGTCTGGCATAGTTTGAAAGTGTTCTTTGTTTTTCATTCTGCTCTCCCATATTTGTTGACCATTCACCTTCTATTTCAGCTAGATTTGACGGTTCTTGCATAGGTTCTTTACCCCTTCTTCTTAGTGTATGTTCAAGTTCAGGATCACCTCCAACCAATATCGATCGGTTTCCTCGGGTGATAACCTGGAGCTGCACTAAAAGAAAGAAAAAAAAATCAGATAGATGATAGAATAAGAAAAATGTGAAATAGAATGAATGATAAATAGCTAAGATAGCAAACTGTAAAGTATCTCTAAACGCCTATGCCCCAGCAACGGTATATGTTTCTCTGCAGAGGTTCAGAACTCTATCCTGAAAAGACAGAGAGGCGTGTGCCTGCCGCTGTGTCTGACACTGTGTATTACACATGGGTGTGGGTAATTTCCACACGCCCGTATGATTTCCTACAGAGAAGACCTTCCCATCCCAACAAGACACAAGGGTGTGTGAATGCCCCTATAAGGAGCCCTGTGAAGATCCACGCCCGTGTGAAATTTCCACACGGTCATGTGCAACACTTAGATGAATTTCTTATGTGGATGGAAGAGCCATAGGGGTGTGGGGATGCACCTGTGGGTCGGGCGCACGAGTGTGGGAAATTTTCACATGCCTGTGTGGATGTAGTCAAAGACAAAGTCTGCTATGCCGAGAGCACACAGGGTTTGTGGGTGCCCCTGTGAGGCTTCCTTGTAGAGTGACATGGGCGTTGGTAATTTCCACACGCATGTGTGGATGTACACAACACCAAGAGGCACGGGTTTTCTTTAAAATCTCTTCACATTTCTTCATCTTCTCACTCCTAAAAACTTTGAGAATGCATCCTTGCACTCTCCTGACTTTGCACCATCATTTTATAGGGATTTTACTTGAGTTTCCGGCCAATTTCAAGTTTTCATTCTCTATTTCGTCAATAAACCCTTATTCTCTCTTTTCTTTGACAAACCTTGATTTCTCTCAATTAAACTGGTATATGTGCTTCGTTTCTATGACTAAATGGTTGGTGCATGTTTAGAATAGGTTTAGAAATGATTTTAGGGTGTATTTATGGATTTTTAGCATGCGGCCGTGCGGTTTTCACGCCCCGTGGATCCACAAGGGCGTGTGCAAATTCCACACGACCGTGTGGATTCCTGCAGTAGTGTTTTGTGAGTTTATTTGATCCATTTTATTTTCAATACTTGGAGGTATGGAACCAAGGACTAAGAAAGTAGTTGCAAGTGTCATCGAAAGGCCTCACCTGAGCTAGAGCATATAGAGTTCTCAATTCCCGAGCACCAAGCTAGATTCTAGAGTTTGTCGAAGCTTAAGTTCAGTCAGACGTGATTTCCAGATTTGAGCTCGCTTAGGGTGGTGTAGTTAGCTTATGACATGGGCAATGAGGTTGATGAGCTTCTCTCGGTGAATAATTGGTGGCGTTTACTATTGATCAGATAGCCGGCTATCCACATGCTTACATTAGAGGTTCTCGCCTCATTTGAGTTTGACCGCTCCTATTCCAGCTTCAATAGCATTAATGCCATTTAGTTCATAGCGTTTGGCCATCATCATAGTATGAGCATTACGTAGTTTTCAATCAGACTTAGGTTGTATGATGAGGCATTCACAAATACCGAGGAGTACGATCGTTTGCCCATAGACTACCTAGGTAGCTTGACACCCAAGTCTGCGTACAGAGCGCTGTGTGGACAAGGGCAGTAATAGCCCAGGTGGTCATAGGCTACTTGTTTATCTCGGCCGAGCTACTGATATATTCACGCCATCCTTAGCAGATCCGTGAATAGACGCGGTGACAGTACCGGAGTTTTGAGCAGACAGGAGCTTCTATACTTATACTCCTTGGTACAGAGCGATCCGTTACATCTGAGACACATCATGGCTGAGTATTTGAGACACCAGGGACAGTATGCGAGGATCGGTGTTCTCTTCTCCGGTCAGTACATAACCAGACTCATCATCAGGATGGCTCTACTAGATGCGATCAGAGGGGCCGAGAAGACGATTGTTCCAGCACCCCTCAGCTTAGAGACCATGCGCATGATGGGCATGATCAGGAGATATAGAGATAGGGTGTATGTGCTAAACATGCCCCTACTGGAGTCAGTCGAGGCCGAGGGAGACACAACAGAGGGATCTCAGCAGG
This sequence comes from Dioscorea cayenensis subsp. rotundata, assembly GCF_009730915.1. NCBI lineage: Eukaryota > Viridiplantae > Streptophyta > Magnoliopsida > Dioscoreales > Dioscoreaceae > Dioscorea > Dioscorea cayenensis. Next base: position 16,403,540 of record NC_052489.1, read on the forward strand.
CGCATGAGCCCTAGCCTGAGCAAGCATAGGTAGAGACACCCCCTACAGCTCAGGAGCCCCCCCCAGCTTAGATATTCTCCCTGACTTGAGCCCATGATCAATTTGAGAGGCTCGAGAGTGTTGTAGGGGGTGCTCTAGAGTGATTTGGCTGAGGTTCATGCACTACAGGCCGTGAACCACACTGAGGTGATGGCACGTCCGGATATTCTACAGCAGCTACTTGAGATTGACGTGGCTTCACCATTCATCATGTGACTAAGGACCCCTCAGGTATCCATAGCACTATCATCACAAGTTAGGCACCGATTGATCGACCAGCATCAGCATCGTCACCACCAGTAGCAGTAGAGGCGACCGAGAATGACACCGACACTTGATGCGTTTTTAATATACTTTTAGTTTCATATTTTTCATATTTCATTTCCATATTTTATTTTGGACTTTATCACTCAGAAAGGAACTTCATTCTTAGTTTATTATTTATTTTTAATTCGAGCTGTATTTCATTGCCTTATCTTTATATACTCGAGTTGTTTTTGTTTTTGTTGAGCTTCACTGAACCCCCTTGTGTATACGTGCAGATGGTCTTGTGAGTATGGAATTTGAGAACTAGTCATGGGCACGGTCTTATGGCTGTGTGCGCTCCACAACCCATTGGGACTCAACTCTCAATGAATATAGCTCCATCAAACATACCATTCGGAGTTCAGGGGAGTATTGTTTCAGTTGCCCACTTCCACATATGCTTTTGATTGATTTATATCTTATTGTGCTTGCTTGCGTACATTAAGGGCAATGTACATCTTAAGTATGTGGGGGAGTTCACATTACTCATGTTCATTACACAAGTTTGACTGAAATACATGCTCACGTAGCCAATGGAGGTTCAGTTTAGTTGCAATGATTGTATTCTTAAGTTTAGGGGAATTTTTAACATTGAATGTTCTCATGCTCTAGTTTTTACTTGAAGTTCTAGGAATTTTTGCCCGATTGATAATTGTTGCACTACTCGTTCATTAAACCCTTTTGGAAGGTCAAGTTCGATGTTTAAGGGATTAGGGAGTTTTGTCTTCTTGTGTTAATTTTGTTGAAAAAAATGAAAAAAGAAAAATACTTGTTTTAAGTTGTGCATTTGGGATGGAAAGAGCTACCACCTATGAAGTATGAAGCTACTCTCATAAGTCGGGTACTAGTTATGCCCTAATGAGTGAAAGAGCTATCCCATTGGATGAGTGAAAGCTACCACCCTGGTAGAAAGAGCTACCACCTCAAAAGTGTGAAAGCCACCTTAGCGGCCGTTTCGGAAAAGGCTATCTTAGAGGATGTGTGAAGCTACTACCATCTCTTTCTTTTGTGTTGTTTTGTAGATAAATAAGTCCCTTATACTTAGAACTTTGAGGAGTATATGTTGGGTTGACTTGAGTGAATTTACACACACTTACACAATTTCGGATTATTGTCCTTTTTCATCTGAGATTTCAGCTAGAGCATTGATTTTTCATATTTAGTGTTGAAAGTTCTCTTACTTGCAGAATGCCCTCCTTGCATACTTTCGTGAACCTAAGGCCAAGCACTTTTAATTTTTTTCCTTCTTCTATGCTTCAATGTTTTATTTTTCCTTGAGGACAAGCAAAAGCTTAAGTGTGGGTGGATTTGATAAGTGCTTGTGTATTAGTAATATGAAGTATTCTTTTCTTACGATGAGCATTATTTTTATTAGATTTTAGCACTAATAAATATGTATTTGTGTTACTTGTGTGCATGTAGGGTTGTGGAGCCAAATATAGAGGAAGGAAGCCAAAGTAGATTGCAATTGCACTTTGTTGATGGAATCTTGGAGTGAACAAACGTGAAGACACAAGTTGTGCTCGAAGATACGTGAATGTGTGCCAACATTCATGCGCTCAAGCAATTACTTGATTTGGAGGGGCATAAAGGCAGTCACATTTGTGTATTCTGACTTGTGCAGTGATAGCAAGATCTACATCAATGCTTTCCCTTATTAAAGAAGCAACACAATCTACGGTATAGACGTGTGACCATTTATGTTGCCTCGATGAAAAGTATGGATTCGGGAGTATTTTTGGTAGAGTACTGTAGCAAGTTATTGTAGAAAATCACCGTAGCAATTTCCTCTAACAGTTACTATTCACAGGCAGCTGAAAAACCAAGTTCTACAGATTCACATAGGCATGTGGAAATTCCACACGCCCGTGTGGATTCCAGCCTATTTAAAGCCATGATTCAGCCCGATTTCAGAATTATCTTTTCTATCTTTTCTTCATCTTTTCCCCAACTTTGGAGAGGCCTGCGGCTAGGGTTTTAAGGTTGCTTTGGCAAGGTTTTTGCAGTTGTTCTATGGCCATTGACACTGTGTCCCTTTGGAAGAGAGTTATTGGGGGAGCTTTCGTTGGCACCGATCCAGCGAGGTGTGCCCTAGGCTTGACGAGAGAACCTTTGAAGAGGATGAGGATACTACACAAGATAATCGACACGAATACCAAGGGGGTTTTACTTGTGGATTACATGTTTTTACTTTAGATTTCATTATTAATTGTATCTTACTATATGGAGAGCTAAACCCTTAGTGGGTACTTGGACATATAAACCCTAGGATGTTATTGTTTAATTGATCTTTTATTTATCTTTCCTTAATTGATGTATTTAATTGAGTTCCAATCTTGAATGCTTGTTGAATGATTTCTCCCTTAGAGTGACACTAGGGTTGAGAGTCTACATTGGTAGTCCTTGTGAGTGAGTGACTAACAATGCCCCTTGCGTGTGACCCGCAAGTGCACGGGTTTGTCGAAGTAATATATCCCATGTGAGCAGAGTATCGTATCCACAGGGAATAAGGAATAGAAACACCAAGATTGCTACTTAAATAAGTGGAGATAAAATAATGATGGTGTGGATAAAGATTGATGCAAACAAACTAAAGAAAATAAGAAAGACAGGTACAATAAAATGAGAGAAAAGGAAATCAATAAAAGTGGGGTACTCGGATATTGTTCCTCCTAGGATTATTGCTTCAAGTGCAAAATCAACTATTATGCTTCCTAACTAATGCTTAATAAGTTGTGGACATCCTTAGATACACAGCCCCAGACCTAAGGTGAACCATGACTAACTTTACACTATACCTTAGCGGAGAAATCAACCAGTCTCAATACCTCACACTGTGTAAAGTTGTAAGAAGCTCTAGAGATTCCAAGTGATGAATCCTATTCCTATATGTAGATCTAATCCTTTGGTCCAAGAGAAAGACCCCTAGTCATAATTAAGCCCCAGATGTTGAAGTCACTTCAATGCTTCACTCTACTGCTCGCGCAACTAAGCCCCAACGGAGTTCATCCCTTAACCCTTCACTCTATTGTGACAGCAAAAAAACTCTTGGAATGTGGAGGTAGGATAAATCACACCGGAGGAGAAAGGAGACGCTCTGCTACCTCTCGACTCACCCATTCGACCCTCTCCAATCTTGCTTTGTCTAACCCTCATGGTGTGTCACTCACTCACAAAGATTACCAAGATGGACTCTCAACCCTAGTGGTACTCTAAGGGAGAAATCATTCAACAAGCATTCAAGATTGGAACTCAATTAAAGACATCAATTAAGGAAAACAAAATAATAGGTTAATGAAACAAATATATACTAGGGTTCATAAATCCAAGTACCCACTAGGGGTTTTAGCTCTCCATGGAGCAATATACAATCAATAATGAAATTGAAAGTAAAAACATGTAATCCATTGGAAACCCCCCTTGGTATTCATTCCGATGGTCTTGTGGAGTAGCCTCGTCCTCTCGAAAGGTCCCCATGTCAAGCCTAGGGCACACCTCGCCAGATCGGTACCGAAGAAAGCTCCCCCAATAACTATCTTCCAAGAGAAATGTGGTGTCAAAGCTGTAGAACCACTCCAAAAGACTTGCCAAAGCCTCTCTAAACCCTAGCCGCAGGCCTCCCAAAAGTTGGAGAAAGATAGAAGAAATGAAGAAAGATGGATCCTAAAATCGGTACAAGTCGTGACTTTATAAAGGGCTGGAATCGGCATCCACACTGGCGTGTTGAATTTCCACATGCCTATGTGGATTTCTGAAAATCTGCTTTTCTGCGGGCTGTGACAAGTAACTGTTACAGTAAATTACTACAGTGATTTACTACAGTAACCTGCTACAGTACTCCGCCAAAATAATCTCGAATCCATATTTTTCATCGAGGGAACATAAACGGGCACACGTCTATGATGTAGATCGCGTCTCTTCTTCAATAAAAGATCTCATTGGTGAAGATCTTGCTATCATTGCACAAGTCAGGATACGCAAATGTGACTGCATTTGTACCCCTCTAAACCATTGTAATTGCCTGAGAACATGGAGGTTGGCACACATTCACGTATCTTCAATTACAACTTGTGTCTTCACATTTGTTCACAACAAGATTCTATCAACAAAGTACAATTGCAATCTACTTTGGCTTCTTTCTTTCATATTTGGCTTCACAACCCTCCATGTACGAAAGTGCACAAAAGCACATGTATTAGCGCTAAAATCTGATAAAAGTAATGCTTATCATAAGAAAAGAATATTTCATATTTTTAGGACACAGGAACTTATCAAACTCCCCCACACTTAAGCTTTTGCTTGTCATCAAGCAAAAATAAAACATTGAAGCATAAAAGAGTAAAATATTGAAAGTTCTTGGCTTAGGTTCACCAAAGCTTGAAAGGGAAGCATTCTACAAGTAAGGGAAATTTCAACACTAAATACGAAAAAGAATTATTGCTCTAGCTAAAATCTTGAATCAAAAAGGACAAGAAGCCCAAAATTTTGTAAGTGTGTGAAATCACTCAAAAAGGACAACAAGCCCAAAATTATATACAAAACAAAGTAAGGAGGTGGTAGTAGCTTCACACATCCTCTAAGGTAGCCGTTTCCGAAGTGACCGCTAAGGTGGCTTTCACACTTTTTGATAAGTACTTGAGTAGACATATTTTTATATATGTTTTACATGCATTGAGTATCATTTTTACCATGGTTTATGTCTCATATTGTGTATTTGGTGTTCTTTTATGCATATAGGTTGTGAATGCCTTGCAGAGTAAAAAGGAAGCAAAGATAGGCTATAAAGACACATTGTTGGGAGTTTTTATTCAATTCAAGGACCAAGACACGAGCGGAGTCCATGAACATGGAGATGTGTGCCAACTTCCAAAAGGATTCAAGTCAATTCACTAGTTGGAAGGGTACAAAGGTAGCCACATCTTCATGTTCCTTCTCTTTTTGAAGATTGCAAGACCTGTCAAAGATACGTCGATGAGGAAAAGTCTCATAGCCTACCATATGGACGTGTGCCCGGACATGTTGCCTGAAGAGAAGAGTGTTTGGACCGCGTTTTATGAAAAGTACTGTAGCAAAACAATGCACCAATTTCAAGGCATCAGTGATGTAGCAAAATTACTGTTCACATGCCCGCATGGAAATTCCACGCGCCCACTTGGAAATTCATGCAACCCACATGGGTGTGTGGGGGCACGTGACGGGCACGGTTTTTGGGCTTTAAATAGGCCATTTGCCCTATTCTTTAGGGACTTGTTTTCGAGGCTTTTCGAGAGCTCTTGGAAGGCAAGGCAGCTAGGGTTTTGAAGGAGGTCTTTGGCGATTTTGGGGGACTTCCATCACCAACTTTGATCGATCTTCTCTCTGTCATAGCATAGAGGGAGCCTTCGGTGACCTAGCTTCGGAGAAGGATTCTTGAAGACGTTGGGCAACCCATCAAGGCCATCATCACCAATTCAAGGGGGTTTTTCTTCATGGTTTTCATTGCTTTTCATTATATTCACCATTGTTTTGTAACTTGCTCCATGGAGGGCTAAACCCAAGTGGGTATTTGGGCATGTGAACTCTAGGATCTATGTTTTTGTATTGATTTTCTCTATGTTATATTAAATCCGAGTTGATTTGAGTTTTAATCTTGTATTCCCATTGCTTTCATGTTTTATTAATCCTTGTGGTTGATTGGGGTTGCATGATTTATTACTCTGATGAGAGAGAGGTCTCCATTAGAGTTAGAATTTCATGGTTAAAGATGGTTGAGAGTGTGAGTCATGAGATAGTGGAGTGTCCCCTTTCCTTCCGATTGAGTGTTTCCTATCTCCGTATTCCCTAGACTCTATGCAACCATATTTGGTGTGAGGCGTGTGATTAAGAGATTTCTTTGCCGGTACTTTGTAGGAGGTTAGGGATCGTTCACTGAGAATTAGGGTTGGATCTATCTTTAGGAATCGGTTTTACTCTTAGGTGTCCCTAGAGCGTATTGCGGTCATATGGGATGTGAGGTGTTGAGATTGAGCGATTTCTCTGCCGGGACCTTGTAGGGGATTAATACCAGTGGCTTGGAGGTAAGGGCCGGTTGTTCTTGGATAACCTCGACTCATTAGACTCGGTTTAGAAGCATTTAGTAAATCTTGAGCTTCTAGTTAGATCCTAGGGGAGCATCCGCCGAGTACCTTATCTTTATTGATTGACATTTCCTTTACTTGTTTTCTTCTCCGTTTGCTTGTTTATTAATACTCTTGCAATTAGTCCATTTCATCACATCCATTGATTTCGACTAGATAACTAAGAATTGGTTAATACTAATACTTCTGTTCTCTATGGATTCGACTATCCACTCACCGGGGTAATTATTACTTCGACACCCGTGCACTTGCGGTTTACATGCATATTTGGACATGTCAAGTTTTTGGCGCCGTTGCCGGGGAACGGGATATTAGGAAAACTAGGACTTGGTTAGTTTAGTCATTCACATTTTCATTTACTTATTCTACTTCATATTTCCTTCTTTTGCCACTCTTTTCATTCTATCTCTTTCTTCCTTTCCTATTTCTATTGGGTGAACAGTAATTTCTGGTTTCTTTCCCATTTTAGGACCATGTTGAACAAAGCATCAATTATGGAGACATCGAAGGATAGAATGGCATCCAATGAGAGGAAAGTAGAACAATTTGTAGCAGAATTTGATTCAAGTAAGCGACATGATGAGGTGCTGAGTCTAAGGACAGTTGAGCCGCAAATGATGAATGAGGAGTGTGGAATGCAATATCAAGGGGCTGAATTATCAACATTGTTGGAATATTTTGAAAAATCTGCATTGTTGTCTTTTAGGAATGAGGCTGAAATTCAGTCGGAGGAAATTTCCTCATCTTTTTCAATGGCTTTGCAATAGAATGTGTTGGGTGTCAATCCGAGACAAATGAAGAAGATGAAGCCCAAATTTGTGTCGAATCAATCTCATCAATTGAAGTATGTGGGTTGAGTAATCAAGTGGAAGTTGAAAATAGCTTGGATAACCATGGGGTAGACAAACCGAAACAAGAGGTACTTGAGGAAGAGTTAGAAGATATTTCCAAGGGGTTTGAAGAAATTGATCGGAAACAAGAAAATCGGCTATGACCTTCAGTGGAAGAACCTCCCGAGTTAGAACTAAAAGCATTACCGAAACACTTGAAGTATGCTTTTCTAGCCGAAGGATCAAAATTGCCAGTGATTATTGATTCGAGTCTTTCTCCGAAGCAAAAAGAGCAGCTGGTCGCTATGTTAAAGTTGCACAAAACAGCCATATCTTGGAAAATTTCAGATATCAAGGGAATGAACCCCTCCTTTTGCACTCACAAGATTTTGATGGAAGACAATTACAAAACTGTAATTCAACCTCAACAAAGACTGAACCCAAACATTAAAGAGGTGGTAAAGGCAGAGGTGATAAAGCTCCTTGACGCAGGAATTATTTACCCTATTTTGGCTAGTGCTTGGGTGAGCCCAACACAAGTGGTACCGAAGAAGGGTGGTATGACAGTGGTGAAAAATGATCAAAATGAGATAATTCCGACAAGAACGATCATGTGATGGCGTGTTTGCATTGACTATTGGAGGTTGAATGATGCCACAAGAAATTATCATTTTCCATTGCCATTCATTGATAAAATGTTGGAGTGACTAGCAGGTCACAAATTTTATTGTTTTCTAGATGGTATGTCTGGGTATTTCCAAATCCCAATTGCTCCGGAAGATTAAGAGAAAACAACTTTTACATGCCCTTTTGGTACTTTTGCTTATAGAAGGATGCCCTTTGGACTCTCCAATGCACCCGCTACTTTCCAAAGATGTATGATGGCCATTTTTGATGACTTGTTAGAAGATATAATGGAGGTCTTCTTGGATGACTTTTTGGTATTTGGGAATTCTTTTGAGACATTCTTAAAGAATCTTGAGAAAGTACTTATGCGGTGTGAAGATACGAACTTGGTTTTAAATTGGGAGAAGTGTCAGTTCATGGTCCAAGAAGGGATTGTCCTTGGTCATAAAATTTCTAGCTAAGGAATTGAGGTTGATCAGGCAAAAATCAAAACCATTGAAAAACTACCTCCTCCAACAAATGTCAAGGCAATTAGAAGTGTTTCTTGGGGCATGCGGGTTTCTATCACTGATTCATTAAAGATTTCTCCAAGATTCCTCAACTGATGACCAAGTTGTTAGAGAAAGACGCCCCATTTGAGTTCAATGAAGAATGTTTGCTTGCTTTCAACTTGTTAAAAGAAAAACTCATACAAGCACCTATCCTCATCTCACCGGATTGGAGTATCCCTTTTGAACTTATGTGTGATGCTAGCGATCATGTCGTGGGGGCTATTTTGGGGCAGAGAAGAGACAAATATTTTCAGCCAATTTATTATGCAAGCAAGAGCTTGTCAAGTGCCCAAGAAAACTACACTACTACTAAAAAGGAACGGCTGGCTGTGGTGTTTACATTTGACAAATTCAGATCATACCTCATTCTCTCACAAGTGATTATCTTCACGGATCATTTGGCACTGCGTTATCTAATGAACAAGACCGATGCAAAACCAAGGTTCATTTATTGGGTGTTGCTACTGCAAGAATTTTATGTTGAAATTAGGGATAAGAAAGGGGTTGAAAACATTGCTATAGATCATCTCTCTCACCTTGAAGGTTTAGAAGAGGAAGAATCATGGAAAACTGAAATTAGTGACGCATTTCCTGAGGAGCATTTTTATAGTTTGCAGGAAATTTTAGTAGTTGACACTCCATGGTTCTCCGACTTCGCCAATTATCTTTCTGGGAGAGTTCTTCCTAGGGGACTTTCTTTTCAACATAAGAAAAAGTTTTTTGCTGATTTGAGGCACTTTACTTGGGAGGATCCCTACCTTTTCATAATGTGTGCAGATCATATAGTGCGAAGGTGTGTCGCGCGAGAGGAAGGTTGGGATATTCTACCCCATTGTCATTCGGGACCGTTGGAGGCCATTATGCTTCAAGTAGGACAGCTGAAAAGGTCTTGGCAGCAAGTTTTATTGGGCAACGTTATTTCAAGATGCAAGACAATTTGTGCAAAGTTGTGATAGTTGTCAATGAGCAGGGAATCTGTCTAGGCATGATGAGATGTCGCAAAATCCAATGCAGTTTTGTAAGGTTTCTGATGTGTGGGGCATCGACTTTATGGGGCCTTTCCCTAGCTCCAGTAGGAATTGTTATATCTTGGTCGCCATGGATTATGTGTCTAAGTGGGTTGAGGCTCAAGCTCTTCCTACAAATGATGCTAGAACAGTAGTCAAATTCCTTAAGAGATTGTTCACTCGTTTCGGGACCCCTAGAATCATCATAAGTGATCGGGGGACTAATTTTTCCAATGCCCAACTTGAGAAAATTCTGAAAAGATACGGTGTGAACCATCGTCTTGCCACTCCGTATCATCCACAAACAAGTAGGAAAGTGGAGGTGACCAATCGAGAATTGAAGAGAATTTTATCAAAGTCGGTGGAGCATAGTCGGAAGGATTGGTCAAAAAGGCTGGATGATACATTGCGGGCATACCGGACAGCATACAAACTCTGGTGGGAACCACGCCGTATAACCTAGTTTATGGAAAAGCATGTCATTTAATGGTAGAGCTTGAACACAAGGCCTATTGGGGAATCAAGGCAATGAATTTCAGCCTTGCACGAGCCAGTGACCAAAGAAAGTTGCAGTTGAACGAGTTAGATATGTGGAGACTGAGAGCCTATGAAAATGCACGAATCTACAAAGAAAGAATGCGTTTATGGCATGACAAACACATTAGACTGCACAAAGACTTCCATGTAGGTGACCGAGTGTTACTCTTCAATTCCCGGTTGAAGTTGTTTCCGAGAAAACTGATGTCAAGATGGTCAGGTCCATATGAGATTACTCAAGTATCTCCACACGGTCCTATTGAGATCACTCACCCAGAGAAAGGAATATTCAAGGTAAATGGACATAGATTGAAACCTTACTTCGAAGGGGATGTACTGGTTACTAAGAAAGAGGGTTTTTATCTTTATGAGCCACCATGAGGTAAAAACAGGTACGTCAATCTAAGTGAAGTTAAACAAGTGATTCTTGGGAGGCAACCCAAGCTTTTAGTTAGTTTTTAAACTTAAAATTTAAATTCTGTAGTAATAAATTCATGAGCGTGTGTCTTGATTAATTTTTGTTGCTCGTTGGTGTTTTCATGGAATTTTTTGGTGATTTGAATTGTTGTCATGATGGTTTAAGGTGAATTTAATGTTTAATTTGAAAAATTGGTGTTAATTTGGAGTTTTGGGCCTTATGTGGACTGTCTGCAGAAATTTTGCAGTCCACAGGCCCGCGTAGAATTTCCACGCGGTCGTGTACAGTACCCACGGGAGGTGTGGAAAATCTACACCCCCATGTGCCTATAAGAATATGAAGGGACACTTTTCATCATCTTTCATTTTTATAGAACCCTTTCATCACCCACCATCTCACTCCTACAAAACCCAATTGTTGATCTCTCAACCCAATTTTCTTCAATTCCTTGGAGGATTTGTCATGTCTTATAGGAGTTTTCACCGAGTTTCCATCACCGATTTGTTCCGGTAAGCCCTCACTATCTTCCACCCCTTCCATGCCTTCATTTCTATATTTATGGAGTTTTCATGGTGTTTTTGTGCAAAACTTCTTAGGGAATAATGCTAGACACTTCTTCAATGCTTGAAAATGGTTTGTATGAGGCGTAGGTGATAAGTGCTTATGCGATATGAATGCGAAGCATTCATTCCTTCTGTTGAGCATTACTTTTCTCAGGTTTTTACACTAATATGTGTGTTTTTATGCTACTTTCGTGCAGGTAGGGTTGTGAGGCCAAGTATGAAGGAAAGAAGCCAATGTGGATTACAATGCACTGATTTTGGAGGAAATCTTGCTAAGGTTCAAACGCGAAGACATAGGTCAATGTGAGATGCTAGAGTGTGTGCCAACCTCCTCTTATTCGAGTTTGGCACATCCATTTGGAGGGGCACAAAGGCAGTCACACTCGAGCATTCCGACTTATGCACATAGAACAAGAGCTCCACCAACGTGTCTATCATTGAAGAAGCAAGTGATCCATGACGTGAACGTGTGCCCGTTTGCATTACTCTGATGAAAGTATGGATTCGGGAAGCTATTCAGGCCGGATACTATAGCAGAGCACTGTAGCAAGTAATGTAGCAGCACTGTTCACAGCCGACCGAGAAAACAGAAGTTCAGAGAATCCACACGGGTGTGTTGAAATTATCCACGCCCGTGTGAAAATTCCGCACGGGCGCGTGAAGCATCCACGCCTGTGTAGTCGCCCGATTCCAGCCCTATTTAAAGCCGAATCATCCCCGATTTTAGTATTCTTTTCTCCATCTTTTCCCCAACTTGAGAGAGGGCTTCGGCTAGGGTTTTGAGGGGTATTGGCCAAGGTTTTGGAGAGGTTCTATGGCTCCGACATCATCATTCCTGAGGAAGAAGGTTGGTAGGGGAGCTTCCGTCGAGGCGTATCCTATACCGGACTAGGAAATCCTTGGACGACGAGTAGAGGACTTTCCACAAGACCATCGACATGACTATCGAGGGGGTTTCTTTATGGATTCATTGCTTTTACATTCTATTTCTTTGATTGTACTTAGCTCCATGGAGAGCTAAACCCCTAGTGGGCACTTGGGTATTTGTGAACCCTAGGATGTTTTCGTTTCTTTGAATCTCTTTATTATGCTTTCAATAAATTGATGTTGATTGTGAGTTCCAACCTTGAATGCTTGTTTGTATGAACATTTCCCCTAGAGTGACACTAGGGTTGAGAGTTCTCGTTGGTAACCTTGTGAGTGAGTGACACACCACGAGCATTAGACACAGCTAGGTTGGAGAGGGTTGAGAGGGTGAGTCGAGAGGTACAGGAGCGTCCCCTTTCCCCTCCGACGTGATAGATTCTACCTCCGTTCCTTGAGTTCTTTGCAACCATAATAGAGTGAACGGTCTAAGGGATGAACTTCCGCTGGGGCTTAGTTGCGCGTGCAACGGAGTGAAGCGTTGGGGTGATCTTAGTATCTAGGGCTTAATCGTGGTTATGGACCTTCCACCTGGACCAAAGGGTTAGGTCTATAATTAGGAAGAGATTTATCACTTCGAATCCCTAGAGCACATTGCAACTCTATACGAGTGCGAGGTTAAGAGGTTATCTAATCTCTCCTCTGGGACATGTATAGAGTTAGGCATAGTTGACCTTAGATTTAGGACTATGTAATTAAGGATTTTCATGACTCACCATTGCATTGATTAGAAAGCATAATAGAGGGTTCTTGCACTTGAAACAATTATCCTAGGCGGAGCATTATCCGAGTACCCCATCTTTATCGATTGCCTTACCCCCTTTCTTTACTTTTGCTCTCTTACTTGTTGTTTTTATTGTTGAGAATTGAATCATTGTCACACTTATCATCATTGATCTTTCACATAGCTAAGTATCTTAAGTAAATTGATCCCTTTTGTTTAATCATTTGATAACCAGAGTCATTCTTTGATAAATGATCACTATGAGTCAGACTCAATAGAATTTGATCAATCCTTTCTTCTATCGTTAAGGTGGAGAACTGAATCAAGAATTCTCTTTCTTCATCATCAATTGGATCACTGTTGGTGACCCAGGATTCTATTTTATCATCAATCTAATCACCGTTCACGTTTTTTCTTTTTCTTATCAATGAATAGATCTCTTTACTTGTACGACTTAAATGGGGTTTCTCTCGCTTTTGGCATAGCAGGCCTCCCACTGGGAGGCCCCCACGATAGGCTATTACCTCAGTGGTAGAGCGCGCCCCTGATAATTGCGTCGTTGTGCCTGGGCTGCCTGTGTGGGCCGGGACAATGGCCAACTGGCTTTGTTTTTACCTCGGCTGGCTACCCTCGTGCGTATGGTGCATAATTTACACTATATTCATGCCGAACAAATGTTATTAAATGTTTTCTTTACAGATATGGCACCACGGACGAAGAGGTTGGCTCAGAAAAATCCTCGCCATGACAGGGAGCCAACCCCAACATCAGTAGTCAAATTCCCTGACCCCATTCATCAGTAATGGTTTGAGCGTCTCCAGCACCTGAAGATTGGACAGTCACGTTTTATTGACTAGAATGCATTAGAGGACATTGGTCTTGCGGAGGAGGTCAGAGCACTTGTTAGTGTGGGATGTTGGGATAGACTATTCTCTATTCAGGAGCCCGTCAGGCAAGACATCACCTTGGAGGTTCTTGCCTCATTTTCCTTCGACCGTACCATGGCCGACACTGACTTCGACACAGAGGATATCATTTGCTTCTGAGCCTTTGGTCAGCCACATGGAATGTCTCTCACCCAGTTCTCAATATTTCTCGAGTTGTACAATCATGATTATGCTGATACTATCGAGTACACACATCTCCTTATCGATTACCCTCATGATCTCACTCCGGGACGGGTTTTCCATGATTTATACGGCGGCCGTCAGTATATTCTGGGCCAGTCAAAAGCCTCTCTTCTTACACGATCGGCACTCAGGTACATTCATGCTATTCTTAGCTGGTCGGTGATAGGTCATGGAGATGGTACAGACTCACTTCGCAGGACTGATCTTTTATATCTCCACTCCATGGCACATGGAGTACCTCTCCATTGGGATATGTTGTCCCCGACTATCTTTGCCATCAAAGTGAGTTTTTGCAGTTAGGAGCATTATTTGCGAGACCCTATATTACTTGTCTCATGTTCAAGATGGGTTTGATCCCCTCAGTTAGAGGCGAGGAGAGGATTAGTAGCCCAGTACCGTTGGGATTGGTCACTCTCCGTTTGATGGGCATTGTGGACGTATAGTGTCACGCCCCGACCCTAGCCAGGTATGTGGTAACCGCCATGACAACAAGGAGTGGACCCTACCACATCCTACTTCCTAGTCATCTTAAGGCTCAAAACAAACCCGCTACCACAATGAACTGAAGAGGGAAACAACCTCCACTACAGAACCAGCTAGGGTTCTAAATACAACTAGAAAATACAAATACACAAAAGTTGAGTCTAGTGGATCCATAAAATTTACATGCACACTGTTCTAACCTAAACAAGGAGAAAAAGAGTAAGTCACCCTACTGTCTTCCCAGCAAAACCCAGTCAAACGTCGTAGCCTGAGAAAGAAGAATAGAGAATACTGAGTAACAGATGTTACCTAGTGAGTGGTGATAGCATAGATATAACAGAGTATTAAAGCATTTCAAATAGTAATTACCACAATACTATAACAAGGTACCTCCAAATATTCAATAGAGTAACAGATACAATAATGATTTATAAATAGTATAGGTAAGTCAAATTTTCTGACGAAAATATAAATCTTTTTGTGAGAGATTGCCATCCTAAGAGCGACAGCTGTGCTTCGCCCCCTCATCACAGTCCATAATGATATAAATATTTGTGAGACACTGCCCTGCCAAGAGCGACAGCTGGGATTCGCCCCCTCACCACAATCCAAAAATAATATCATTATGTGTGAGAGACTGCCATTCTAAGAACGACAACTAGGCTTCGCCCCCTGATCACAATTCACAAATGATATCAATATTTGCACAACTGAATGATAAAACCAATCTGAAGTCATTAGCCTGAAAACACTCTCCGACTTACCAAACACCCGATTTCTCGGCGTGATGATACAAGTATCTCCTTCTAATCCATTCATGATCTAATACATGCGAGCAAGTCACATCTACATGCATCACTCATAAAAGAGATACGGATTTCTCCTTAGTGTAGCACTTAGCATGAAAACAATGGATTAAATCTCAAAATTACCCAAGCATGGAATTAACAAGTTATCATCCAACATACATGATAAAACCCCCCAAGGTTCACCAACACCCGGTGGCCTTGGGGGTCTAGTGTGTCATCATCCCACAACAAGCAATACAAACAAGCAAAACATGAAACAAAAGCATAAATGACACTCCCTAGATGAAATGGTGAAAGAGGAGGTGAAGAATGTGCCGAATGACGCTTTCCCTGACAAAGGAGTGCCAAATGACGCTTCCTCTAGCCGCGGGTCTCCTTCCTTCAAATTGTGGTAGATCTCCCCTTGAATGATGTTGCCTTCTTGCCTTGAGAGTCTTGGACCTTGGGCTTGAATGATCTTTTAGCTTCATTGCCCTTCTTCTCCTTCCCAAGGTCGCCCAAAATATCCCAACTGGTCTCCCCAAAATCGGCCAAGAAAAGGTCCAGCAAAAAGTCTCTTTTTTTTGCCCTAAAAGTTGGTATTTATACCCCCCCCGAGGCATACAGGTCGTATGGGGGGTCGTATAACACCCAAAAACCCTAGATTCCCGATCCATACAGGGTGCATACGGCCCCCATACTGGGTATTACGGGGGTAGTATGAAATTTCTATTTTCTTCTCCTTTCGCCCAAATGATATCTTCTTGTTCTCCATGGCTTCCTTATGCCCTACAAAGCAAATAATAGACGATTAAGCGCAAATCGGGCATCAAACCTCACAAAATACATGCAAAGTGAATATGATATATACATGAAAACATCTACATTTAGACACTCATCAATACTACTAGAAGCAACCGATCTAGTTGGGTCAACTGTACACCTTTTGACTGACTGTGTTGACCCACAGGGGAAGGTGCTAACCCTGGTGTTCCACGGCCTAACTCTGGACTTGCTAACTTAAGGTGGCCTATCTGCCCACACTGGTAGCATTTATGCGGCTCACAGTATGGACCAGAATGAAATCTGTTGCAATTATGGCATCTGGGAGCATTTCCAGTTGACTTGCCTCCAAAATTGCCACTAGCAGATGTAGTACCCTTTTGATTGCCCACTCACCTGAACAACGGTTTTACTGAGCTAGATCCTGTAAAATCTGAAAATGTTCCCTCCTTCTTACTACGCTTGGATGCCCTTGAAAAATATGAGTTTCTTCTCTTGGCCATATTCTCACAAAGGCGTTTACCTTCAATGACCAATTTCTCAGCCCTCGAGGCCTATTGAACTGCTTCCTTCAGTAACTTGGGCAAAGTTAAGCTTTAACTAATCTCGTCGTCTTCTATCAATACTAGTTGAACTGAAAGACCTAGAGGGGATTGTGGTGGCATAAATACTGGCTCAGTACGGGGTTATCCCCCAAACAGACTCCAATAACCAAGAAAATCACGGTATTCGTAGTATGTCGGCTGACGACCTTGGGCATCCCAATATGCTTTAAAAACTCGAAGAGCTTCCCGGGGTGGTACTACTTCTAGAGTTCCAAAGTGGGCTCATGTCCTGAACTAACCTCTTGCCAAAAGGGAGAAGGAGGTTGGACAGGAGGAGGTTCCTTAAAAGGAATACCAACTCCTCGATGCGCACGTGGACGTTGTGCTAGCATTCTAGCTGAAAGGAACAAGGAAAAACAAATTCCAAACTTAACTCCTATATGCATTTACACTAAATGCAAATCAGTAATTGGATCCACTAATTAGTTGCGAAATCAACAGGTTTAGGATTTGGACCAAGATTCGCCTAAACCTCTATGACTGATACCACTAAAATTGTCACGCCAAGACCCTAGCCGGGCACGTGGCAACCGCCACGACAACAAGGAGTGGAGCCTACCGCATCCTACCTCCTAGTCATTGTAAGGCTCAAAACAAACCCACTACCATAATGAAGTAAAGAGGGAAACAACCTCCACTGCAGAACCAGCCAGGGTTCCAAATACAACCAGAAAATATAAATACACAAAAGTTGAGTTTAGTGGATCCATAAAATTTATATGCACACCGCACTAACAGAAACAAGGAGAAAAAGAGTAAGTCACCCTACTACCTTCCCAGCACAACCCAGTCTAACGTCGGAGCCAGAGAAAGAAAAACAGAGAGTACAAAGTAACTGATGTTACCCAGTGAGTGGTGACAGCATAGATATAACAGATTAGTAAAGAATTCCAAATAGTAATTACCATAATACTATAACAAGGTAGCTCCAAATATTGAATAGAGTAACAGATACCATAATGATTTATAAATAGTACAGGTAAGTCAAATTTTTCGACGAAAATATAAATCATTTTGTGAGAGATTGCTATCCTAAGAGCGACAGCTGGGCTTCGCCCCCTTATCACAGTCCATAATGATATAAATATTTGTGAGAGACTGCCCTGCTAAGAGAGACAGCTGGGCTTCGTCCCCTCATCACAATCCAAAAATAATACCATTATGTGTGAGAGACTGCCATTCTAAGAACGACAATTGGGCCTCGCCCCCTCATCACAATTCACAAATTATATCAATATTCGCACAACTGAACGATAAAACTAATCTCAAGTCATTAGCCTGAAAATACTCTTCGACTTTGCCACCGTCACCACTAGGTTGAGAGCCATCAAGGTAGTCATAACCTTGATGTGGGCCATTGAGATTCCTGTGTGGTGACCCCAGGTTTCTCACATAAAAGACCCCCTGTCAGTGGCTCTGCGCACCTCTTGACCAGGGTAAACTAGGGTTAACCACACCGCCTCCCTTTAGGCCGGACCGTGGAACCAATCCACTGCAGTGGCGGACTAATGTCCATATCACCATCAAAAATCCAAATGTCATGATGCAATTCTTTCCAATTCCAACTCGAGGAATCAAGCATACGATGTATAAATACAGAAAATATACATCAATCTATATTACCTTTGCATGTAAAATATGTATACATATACACGTAAACATGCATCTTTCAAAATACATATGTATAAGTATACTGGAATCATCTTTGCTAAAATAACTCCATACTCAAAATATCCATATATATATCTAGCAAATGAAATCTGGTTTAGCATCAAATTCATGATATAAAACATATAAAGAAATACTATCATACTCTTATTAAATCTATGCAATTAACAATTAAACCACTCAATGAACATGTCGTCTCGTCTTGAGATGCGCCCACAGATCGACAATTTCCTTCCCCTGGGAGGAAGCTTCGCCACCTAGAGTCAAACAAAGAATCCAAAAACTAATGTACATTAGAACGGAAACTAAAATGCATGCGAATGCAAAGTCGTGTCGAACATGTAACTCTACGTGTTAGGGGATAACGACGTTATTTTGGACTCAAATGATCTCAGATCAAAGTAAAACAAGTTCCAATGAGTTCCTAGGAAGAAGGACGTCGATTTGGACCAAAGAAATACAAGAAAATGCCAAGGTTTCCGGTGCTACAATGGTTTCAGAGTTGCTACAGTATCCGCGAATTTGCTACCGTAAAACCGGGCCTTAAGCAATGGTTAATCAACTATTTACAACTTCAAATCTTGAAATTTCTTCACAAACATACCCATAAATGAATCACAAGATAGAGGGCTTCGATTTGAGTTCAAAAATAACTCAAACCAAGGTTGATTTCTAGGGTTTCAAGGATTTTCGAAAACAATTAAATACGAGGAAAATAAAAAGAAATAACCTTGAATCGAAGCCTTACCAAGCTCCGGAGAATGAGAGGAAGAGAATAGAAGTGTTGGTTCGCCAAAATAGCTCGCCGATGAATTTTTGTTTCAAAATCAAGGGTTCGGCCGAATGAATGAAAACAAGAGGAAAAACAAATGAGAGAAAGAAATGAGAGAAAGATGAGAGAGCCACGTTGCTCTCTTATCTTTAAATTCAGATTTTTCAGAATTTTTTTTTAAAAAAAAAAATGGAAATGACCACATTGCCCTCAAGACTAGAAAAAGAAAGAAAATGTCCAAATGACCGTTTTGCCCCTAGTTTTTGGCTGGTTTTCACACACAACCTACTGTGCAGTCATGCAAAGATGCCACTAGTGCAAAATGGCCATTTTACCCCTAATGCATGCACAAAAATTGAAAAAGAGGCAAAAGGTCCAAAAATTAGGACATGGTACCACATACAGGCTCAACGGGATATGCATTAGTAGAGTCGTCATCTGAGGACGATGAGGAGCTTGTTGAGGCTAAAGAGGCACCACTTGCAGTCGAGCCCATAGTCACTGAGACAGCACTGGTAGCATCCGCAGATCTTGAGTCATTTTCCCCTCGAGTTCACGAGCATCTGGCTTGACTCGAGGCTGCCGTTGCTACCATCCTTGAGAACCAGGCACGGATTCTGGAGTGCCTTGATCTATTCTGCTGACTCTTGACAAGGAGGTCTCATCCACTTTTGTGCCAGCACCCGCGCCAGCATCAGCACTAGCTCCAGATACTAACGCTTGAGGCGTCGCACTCATGAGACCTTTATTTTAGTTTCCTGGTCTTATTTGTTTTGATTAGTAGCTTATAGACTTTTGTACTAAGAAAGGCTTTGCCTTCTGAGAGTTATCTTCATGTTTTTATTTTGTGTGAGTATATGCCTTATTGTGCTATTTGTATGAATTCGTATTTTTTTTTCTATTTTGTTAAACTTTACTGAACCCCTTGTATTCCGTGCAGATGGCCTTGAGAGTGATGTCGATGATGTTTTAGTCATAGACACGATCATGTGACCTTGTCACATGGTCGTGTGAGCTTCACAACCTATACAACAAGCCCATGAGCTAGACTTCACCAAACGGTTAATGAGGAGTTTGGGGGAGTATTATTTTAATTGCATTCCCACACACATTTTTGTTTCCATTGATACGATCTTTATTGTGCTTGCATGCGTACATTCAGGACAATATGGGGAGGGTTCACCTTATACATGACTTTTACTTAGGTTTTCATGAGCATGCTCTTGTTGCCAATGAAGATTCACCTTAGGGTTAAGAGTTTAATTCTTAGTTTTTGGAGGTTGTAAAATTAGGTTTTATTATGCTCTAGTTTTCATCCAATATCATTGAATATTTTTGTCCGATTGCTCTTTATGCACTTTTCTCACTCATTAGACCTATGAAAACTCTAGTTCATTATTTTTTGGGACTTTACTGTGCTAGTTTTATTCAAAAAAAATAATAAAAAAAAAGAAAGAAATTGGCAATTGTTTGTTGTTTGAACATAGGGGGTTGAAAGAGATACCACACACGATGTATGTAGCTACTCTCATAAGTTAGATACTTGTTATGCCCTAATGAGAGAAAGAGCTATCTCATGGGATGTGTGAAAGCTACCACCCTCGGTAGAAAGAGCTACCACATCGAAAGTGTGAAAGCCACTCAGGAGGCATCTTAGGAAAGGGCTACCTTAGAGGATTGTGTGAAGCTACTACCTCTTCTTTGTGTTTATAAATAAGTCCCGTGTTAATAAGAACTTAGTAGTGGACATAGTGTTGACATGAGTTGAGTTTTCACACACACACGCATTCGGATTTTACCATTTTCATTTTTTATTGGATTGTTTGCTAGAGCATTGATTGTTTTGTCTAGTGTTTGACTCTATCTATGACTTTATAATTTTATCCTTGTACCCTCTTTGTGAACCTAAGGCCAAGCACTTCTCCTTTCTTTCCATGAGTTTAATGTTTAATTTTGCTTGAGGACAAGCAAAGGCTTAAGTGTGGGAGAGTTTGATAAGTGCTTAAGTAGACATATTTTTATATATGTTTTACACACATTGAGCATCATTTTTACCATGGTTTATGTCTCATATTGTGTATTTGGAGTTCTTTTATGCATATAGGTTGTGAATACCTAGAAGAGTAAAAAGGAAGCAAAGATAGGCTATAAATACACATTGTCGGGAGTTCTTGTTCAATTCAAGGACCAAGAAATGAGAGGATTCAAGTCAATTCAATGGTTAAAAGGGCACAAAGGCAGCCGCATTTTCATATTCTTTCTCTTTGTGAAGATTGCAAGACCTCCCAAAGATACGTCGATGAAGAAAAGTCTTATAGCGTACCACATGGACGTGTGCCAGACATGTGGTCTCAAAAGAAGAGTGTTTGGACCTCGTTTTATGAAAAGTACTGTAGATAACACTGTAACAATGTTACTGTTCACGGGCCTGCATGGAAATTCCATGCGCCGGCATGGAAATTCCTGCAGCCCACGCGGGCGCGTGGAAAACCCACATGGGTACGTTGGGGCACGTGACAGGCACAGTTTTGGGCTTTAAATAGGCCATTTGCCCTATTCTTTGGGGACTTTTTGGCGAGGCTTTTCGTGAGCACTTGGAAGGCAAGGTGGCTAGCGTTTTGAAAGAGGTCTTTGGCGATAATGGGGATGTCCATCACCAACTTTGATCGATCTTCTCTCCGTTATAGCATAGCGGGAGTCTTCGGTGACCTATCTTCGCAGAAGGATTCTTCAAGACATTGGGCGACCCATCAAGGTTATCATCATGAATTCAAGGGGGCTTTTTTTCATGGTTTTCATTGTTTTTCATTGTATTCACCATTGTTTTGTAACTTGCTCCATGGAGGGCTAAACCCTAGTGGGCATTTGGTCATGTGAACCCTAAGATCTATGTTTTTGTATTGATTTGGTCTATGTTCTATTAAATCCGAGTTGATTTGAGTTTTAATCTTGTTTTCCCATTGCTTGCATGTTTTATTAATCCTTGTGGTTGATTGGATTTGCATGATTTGTTACTCTGATGAGAAAGAGGTCTCCATTAGAGTTAGAACTTCAAGGTTAAAGAGGGTTGAGAGGGTGAGTCATGAGATAGTGGAGTATCCCCTTTCCCTTCCGATTGAGTGTTTCCTATCTCCGTATTCCCTAGACTCTATGCAACCATATTTGGTGTGAGGCATGAGATTGAGAGATTTCTCCCCTGGGATTTGTAGGGGGTTAGAGATCCTTCGCCGGGAATTAAGGTTGGATCTATCTTTAGGAATCAGTTTCACTCTTAGGTGTCCCTAAAGCGTATTGCGGTCATATGGGGTGTGAGGTGCTGAGATTGAGCGATTTCTCCACCGGGACCTTGTAGGGGATTAGTACCGGTGGCTTGGAGGCAAGGGCCTATTGTTCTTGGATTACCTCGACTCATTAGACTCAGTTTAGAAGCATTTAGTGAATCTTGAGCTTCAAGTTAGATCCTAGAAGAGCATCGCCGGGTTAATTATTACTTCGACACCCATGCACTTGCAATTTTCACGCATATTTGGATGTGTCACTTTCTAACAACGCCCCTTGCGTGTGACCCGCAAGTGCACGGGTTTGTCAAAGTAATAAATCCCAAGTAAGTGGGGTATCGTATCCACAGGGAGTAGGGAATAAAAATACCAAAATTGCTACTTAACCAAGTGAAGATGAATAACGATTGTGTTGAGAAGATGTGATGTAAATAGAAATAAAAGAAACAAGAATGAGAGGCACAAGTAAGTGAGATAAAAAACAATCGATAGTAGTGGGGTACTCGGACAATGCTCCCTCTAGGACTAATTTTTCAAGTGCAAGACCTACTATTATACTTCCTAACTAATGTTTAACGAGTCTTGGAAATCCTAAAGCATACGTTCCCAAACCTAAGGTCAACTGTGACTAACTCTACATTATGTTTCGGCGGAGAAATCGCTCAGTCTCAACACCTCATACTGTGTAAAGTTGCAAGGAGTTCTAGGGATACCAAGTGATAAACACTATTCCTATATGTAGATCTAACCCTTTGGTCCAGGAGAAAGATGCCTAGTCACAATTAAGCCCTAGAAACTAAAGTCACTTCAGCGCTTCACTCTGTAGCTCGCGCAACTAAGCCCCAGCGGAGTTCATCCTTTAGTTCTTCACCCTATTGTAACCGCAAAGAACACTAGGAATTGTAGGTGGAATAAATCACACCAGAGGGGAAAGGGGACGCTCCGCTATGATAAGTGCTTGTGCAATAAGAATGCGAAGCGTTCTTTCCTTATGATGAGCATTACTATTGTCAGGTTTTAGCGCTAATACATGTGTATTTATGTACTTTTATGCAGGCTGGGTTGTGAGCCCGATTATTTGTGAAAGAAGCCATTGTATATCATTTTACACATTATTTGGAGGAGATCTTGAGAAGGCTCAAACGCGGAGACATGAGTCGGGTTTAGAATGCTAGAATGTGTGCCAACCTCCTTGTATTCGAGCTAAGGCAATGATTCAGAGAGGCACGAAGGCAGTTATATCCTAGTATTTCGGCTTGTGCATATTTAGCAAGATCTCCACCAACGTGACCATTTATTAAAGAACCAAGACGATCTACGACATGAACGTGTGCCCGTTTATGTTACCTCGACGAAAGTATGGATTCGGGAGTATTTCGGGCCATTACTGTAGCAGGATACTGTAGCAATCACAGTAGTAGATACTGTTCACAGTCGGCCAAAGAAGGAGCAAAACAGAGGAGCCACACGGGCATGTGGAAATTCCACACTCCTGTGTGTTAATTCCACAGGCCCTTGTGGAATATCCACAGGGCCGTGTGGAATCCCGATTCCAACCCTATTTAAGGCTAATTTCAGCCCGATTTCAACATTCTTTTGTCCATCTTTTCCCCAACTTGAGAGATGACTGCGGCTAGGGTTTTGAGAGGTATTGGCTAGGGATTTAGAGAGGTTCTACGGCTATGACATCGTCATCTCTTTGGAAGAAGGTTGGTAAGGGAGCCTCCATCGGATTGATTCAGCAAGGCGTATCTTATACCGGACAAGGGGATCTTGCAACGAGTAGAGGACTCTCCACAAGACCATCACCACGACTATCGAGTTGGTTTTCCTATGGATTGTTTTCTTTTACATTTGATTTCATTATCATTTGTATTGTGCTCCATGGAGAGCTAAACCAATAGTGGGTACTTGGGTATTTGTGAACCCTAGGATGTATTAGTTTCATTGAATCTTTTTATTATGCTTTCAATTAATTGATGTTATTGTGAGTTCCAATCTTGAATGTTTGATTGTTTGAATACTCCCTTAGAGTGACACTAGGGTTGAGAGTTCATGTGGTAACCCTTGTGAGTGATTGACACACCACGAGAGTTAGACAGAGCTTGATTGGAGAGGGTTGAGAGGTACAGGAGCGTCCCCTTTCCCCTCCGGTGTGATAGATTCTACCTCCGTTCCTCGAGTTTTTTGCGGCCATAATAGAGAGAATGAGCTAAGGGATGACCATCCGCTGGGGCTTACTTGTGAGTGCAACGGAGTGAAGCGTTGAGGTGATTTTAGCATATAGGGCTTAATTGTGGTTAGGGACCTTTCTTCTGGACCAAGGGTTAGGTCTACAATTAAGAAGAAATTTATCACTTGGAATCCCCAGAGCTTAATGCAATCCTTCTTACGAGTGCGAGGTTGAGAGGTTGTTCAACCTCTCCTCTGGGACATATAGAGGATTAGGCTTTGTTAAACCTAGATTCGGGGCCATGCATTAAAGGATGTCCCTGACTTACCATTGCATTAGTTAGGAAGAATAATAGAGAGTTCTTGCACTTGAAGCGATTTTCCAAGGTGGATCAATACCTGGGCACCCCATCTTTATCGATTGCCTTACTTCTCCTTTACTTTTGCTCTCTTTCGTGTTGTTTTACTTTAGAGAATTGAATCTTGTCACACATATCACTATTCATCTTCATATAATTAAGAAGCAAATTAAGTATTTTTATTCCCTTTTTCCTGTGGATAAGATACCCTACTCACCTGGGATTTATTACTTCGACAACTCCGTGCACTTGCGGGGAGCCTGTCAGGTTTTTAAGCCATTGCCGGGGAATAGGCGTTTAGAGATACTTTGCACTTTTGTTTCCCTAGCTATTCCTTTATCCATTCTATTTCACATTTTTTTTTCTATCATCGTTCTGATTTGTTTTCATTCCTTTGTACAGCTTTAGGTTGATGACCCGAGGGAACCCCTCAATATTGATTGAAGAAGATCCAGAGCTTGAAATAACACTTAGAAGAAAAGTGAAAGGACCTGTGGAAGAACAATCTAATCTAGCTGATTTGGAAGTTGAAGGGTCAGATAATATGGCAGAATAGAATGAGCAGCAGAGGACATTCTCTGATTATGCTAGACCCTCAGTTTTGGGCACACAATCGAGTATTGTGCGACCCCCAATTACAGCTCAGAATTTTGAGCTAAAGCCGGCATTCATCCACATGTTGTAGCAATCCGCATAGTTCAATGGTTTGGCCAATGAGGATCCAAACATTCACATAGAGAATTTTCTCGAGTTGTGTGGTATGCTCAAGATAAACAGGGTGACGCATGATGCCATCAAGTTAAGAGCCTTCCCATTTTTGGTAGAGCCTAGATTACTACATGGGAGGAGATGGTAAAAGCTTTTCTAGCCCGTTATTTCCCTCCTAGAAAATCTGCAAAGCTTAGGAATGAGATCTCATCCTTTGTACAGTCGGAATTGGAGTCTCTATTCGAGACATGGGAAAGGTTCAAGGAGCTCCTGAGAAAGTGCCCACAACACGGATTCCCCGAGTGGATGATTGTTCAGACTTTTTACAACGAGTTGAATATGAGTACAATACAACTCTTGGATGCGGCAGCAGGAGGTACCTTAGGTAGCAAGACCCCCGATGAGGCCCGTCAACTTATTGAAGAAATGGGTTTAAACAGCTACCAATGGAATGCCAGGGAGAAGAAAAAGGTGGCCGGTCTTCATGAGATAGATACAGTAACTTCATTGGCGACACAAGTGGAAAATTTGAGTAAAAAGTTAGATCTTCTAACTTCAAACAGAGTGGCGCCCGTGAGTACTTGCACCTGGTGTGGTGGAGGACATGCTCCCTTCGATTGCCTGATCTCTATTGGTGATGCATCTTAAGTTGAGAACTTCAATTTTGTAGGTAATGGCATGAGGACTCAAGGAAACCTATATAGCAATACCTACAATCCAGGTTGGAAGAATCATCCCAATTTCTCGTGGACCAACCAAGGTCCACCAAAGGCCATGGGGCCACCGGGTTTCCAACAACAAGCCCCGAACGTGGAAAACAGAGTTTTACGTTTGGAAACCCGAATGAATGATTTGGAGAATGCCTTGACTAGATTTGTGCAATCTTCAAATACAAGGTTTGAATCAGTTGAGGCTACATTTTACAATCACACCGCCTCTTTGCATAACCTTGAAAATCAGGTGGGGCAGATTACGAAGTCTCTCTCGGAAAGGCCACATGGAAGCTTGCCGAGTAATACCGAGACCAACCCTAGAGAGCATGTGAAGCCGATCACTTTGAGAAGTGGTCGTGAGGTTAAATGTAGGCTTCCGGGGGAGAAGCCAAAAGAACACGCACCCGAGGTTATAGAGGTTGAAAAGTGAACAAGCAAAGAGAAGGAGGTGGCAACCCCACCTTTCAAGCTGAGAATCCCTTATCCCTCTAGATTGAATAATGACCAAGGGGATGAACAGTACAAGAAGTTCTTGAGTTTGTTCAAGCAACTCCACATCAATATTCCTTTTGTTGAGGCATTAGCTCAAATGCCTAAATATGCAAAATTCTTGAAAGACTTGTTGACTAACAAGAGAAAGTTGGAGGACAGTGCTTCAGTGATTTTAGATACATCTTGCTCTGCGGTGTTGCAAAAGAACATGCCAAACAAGAAGAAAGACCCGAGAAGCTTCATCATTCCGTGTAATATTGGCAATCTAGGTGAAGAAATGGCATTGGTGGACTCAGGGGCTAGCATCAACGTCATGCCATCATACACTTTCTTTCAAAAGCTAGGCTTGAGCGAGCCTTGACCCACTCGGATGACTTTGCAATTTGCGGACCGAACGGTGCGACATCCGAGGGGCATTATTGAAGACGTGCTTGTCAAGGTGGACAAGTACATTTTTCCAATTGACTTTGTAGTGCTAGATGTCGATGAGGATGCGGATGTACCCATGATACTTGGGAGACCGTTCTTGCGGACTTCTAAAGCATTGATTGACATGGACGGCGGGGAACTAACTTTGAGAGTCGGAGATGACAAGATCACATACCGCCTTGCTGAAGCCATGCATCATTCTCTTGATTTTGATGATACTTTGTATTTTCTAGACACTACTGATGAGATTGTTGATGAATACATGTAGGAAATGTTCAATCCGGACCCGTATTATAGTTTGATCGACCAAGAGGAGGAAATTGAAGAAGTAATGATGCTTGGTTCAACTGAAGAAGTACCGTCTACCCCGGGGATCTTGAAGAAGGTGCTCCGGAACATGAAGAGGGCAAGGAGACGCCACCGGAAACAATCCAAGATTGTTGGAGGTGTGCGCGAACCGAATGATGAACCATTTCTACGTAGTCCCAAGCCTGCCAATTCACCCTCTACTCTCAAGAGACTTTGCTCATCATGCTTTCAAGCCATGGGTAAGAGGGCAACTTTCATCTATGAACCGCCGTGAGGTAAGACGAGCTACGTCAAGCTTAGTGACGTTAAACTAGAGTTTCTTGGGAGGCAACCCAAGTGTTTGCTGTTTTTCCTAGTTATAGTTTAGTTTTGCATGAATAACTTGTTAAGTGTTGGTGTCTTCATGTTTAGATGCTTGTGTTGTTTTCATTTTAATGGATTTCTGTGTCATCGCGTGTTTTCATGTGGATTTGGTGAAGATTTATTCATTTGAGCTTGTTTCTATTGTTTTTCACTGGTAATTGTTGCATAAAAGAGCATGCTCTGTATGGGTAAAAATGTTCAGAAAATTTCTGCAGAGCCTGCAGAGTTTTTCAAGTCATCCAGAGAAAAAATACGGGCGTGTTGAATTTCCACACGCCCGTGGGGTTGTATTACGAGCTCATCCAGAGAAGGCACAGGGGTGTGGACTCGCCCCTCTGAGTGACCTTGCGATTATCGCACGGTGGTGCAAAATTATCGCACGGGCCTGTGTTGTTCTACAGAAACTTGGGTATTTTTCCCGAGAGCACACAGGGGTGTGGACTCGCCCCTATGGGCAACCTTGTTACCAACGCACGGGCGTGGGTATTTTTCGCACGCCGGTGGGGATTTCTGTAGACGATCCCTTCTCCATCCCGAGAGCGCAAAAGGGTATGCGAATGTCCCTGTGAGTTAGGCCTGTGATTGTCCATGGCCGTGTGGAATTTCCGCACAGGCGTGTGAAACACTTAGTGATTTTCTCTCGAGTGGACGGAGAGCGCCCAGGGGCGTGCGGCTTCCCATATGGGTCGGGCGCACGAGCATGGGTAATTTCCACATGCCCGTGCGAGTGTTTTCAGAGACAATAAGAGCTATCTCGAGAGTACACAGGGGCGTGCGTCTGCCCCTGTGGCTCTCCACTGTGGAGACACACGAGCATGTGGAATTTCTGCACGCCCGTGCGGATATACAGAAATCCAAGGGGTGTGAGTTCTTTTTAAAGAAGACTTGTTTCTCTTCATCTACATCCTCTCCACTCTCTTCAGAATAATCTAGCATTGGTTTCCGACCTCGTACTGCCGATTTTATAGGATTTTTACTTGTTTTTCTGGCCTATTCCTATTCTCCTCATCGCAACTCATCGGTAAGCCACTATCTTTGATTTTCTTTGCCAATTCTTGATTCTAATCGATGAACTTTCTAAGAATGCTTCATTTTTGCAATTAGAGTGTATGAGCATGCTTAGAATGAAGTTAGAAGAGTTTTAGAAGTGTTTTGTTGGATTTTGAGTCGCGGCCGTGCGGCTCTTCACGCCCTGTGGATCCACACGGGCGTGCAGAAATTCCCCACGACCGTGTGGATTTCTGCAGCATCATTTATCCAGCTTGTTTGATTCATTTCCTTTGAAAATTTACAGGATATGGCACCTAGGTCAAAGAAGCAAGCAGAGAAACGGCCGCGGGAGTCATCTTCCGAGTCCGAGGGCATGAGTTTCGCTATTCCCGAGCATCAGTCTCATTTTGTGCGTCTGTTGAGACTTCGGTTCGGACAGACTCGGTATCTGGATAGTAGCATACTCCGAGAGTTACAACAGGGGGATGAATTTGCTGAAGAGGTCGAGGACCTTGTTTCAGTAGGGGAGTGGAATCAGTTATTAACATTTAGAGAGCCACCAATCCATGAGCTCACACTAGAGGTTTTGTCGTCATTTGAGTTCAATAGATCATATGAGAGATTCGACAACTTGGAGGCCATCTAGTTCAGAGCGTTTGGACATCACCACTGCATGAGCATCACACAGTTTTCAGTCTTGCTTGGGCTATACGCGGAGGTATTCACAGACATTGAGGAGTATTCTCAGCTACCAACTGATTATCCTTGAGCTTTAACCCCTCAGAGAACCTACCGAGTGCTGTGTGGTTAGGGTCAGTATGAGCCATGGGTGTCCAAGGCCACGTGCCTTTCCCAACCTATCTGCCGATATTTACACGCCATTATGAGTATGTCGGTGAATGACCGTGGTGACAGCACAGGTGTTCTGAGCCGGCAGGAGCTTTTATATCTGTATTCGATGGTGCAGCGTATACCGATTCATCTGGGGCACATCCTTGCAGAGTACATTCATCATCAGGGGCATTATGCTAGATTGGGAGTGATCTTCTCGGGCCCCTACATTATGAGACTAGTCATGGGCATGGGCCTCTTGGACGCGATTCGCGGGGCTGAGAGGACGAGTATTCATGCTCCCTTGAGTCTTGAGACGATGAGATTGATGGGTATGATCCGCCGAGTACGGACAGGGGTATATGCCTTGGTTCTACCCATTCTAGAGATAGCTGAGGATGAGGGTGATGATGTAGAGGCTTCTCAGCCTGCCCCCGAGCCTCAGCCGATGCCGATGGAGACTGACGTACCTCCGGCGATAGAGGACCCACCCCCGGTATGTATGTTCTCACCATCTCGAGCCCATAATCGTTTTGAGAGGCTTGAGAGTGCCGTGGGGGTAGTACGGGCAAAGATCGCTGAGGCACGAGAGGAGATAGCAGAGGTGCACACGACGCAAGCTGCATAGTTCATAGAGTTCATGGTGTATTTTGACATTTTACAGCAGATCCTTTAGAGAAATGCTGCTGTACCTTTTTTACAGTGACCGCACACCTCCCAGACACCCCTTGCATCACCATCATTGGACCCACCAGCACCTTCTGATCCAGCACCAACAGTAGAGGAGCCAGAGTGTGGCGCCGACACTTGACCTGCTTTCATTTCTACTTGCATTTTATTTTGGACATGTTATCCTCAGAAAGGACTTCCTTCTGAGCTTATTTTCATTTTATTGTCACGAGTTGTATTTCTTGCTCTATCTTATATATACTCAAGTTTTGTTTTTCTTTTATTGAGCTCTACTGAACCCCCTTGTGTATCCGTGCAGATGATCTTGTCATCATGGGAATTGAGAACTTGTCATAGACACGCCCAAGGTGCTTCGGCACTTGGCCGTGTGTGCCTCCCAACCCGTTGGAACACCATCCCCAAGGATTTAGGGCCATCAAATGCAACACTAGGAGTTAGGGGAGTACTGTTTCGATTGCTTCTCCCACATTTATTCTTGATTGATATACATTATAAGTGAGCTTACATATGTACATTGAGGTCAATATACAACATAAATGTGGGGGAGTTTCATAGTGCACATATCTTTTACACTATTTTGATTTATATATATGCTCACATAGCCAATGGAGGTTCACCTTAGTTGCAATGACAGTATTCTTGAGTTTAGGAGAATTTTTAACATTGAATGTTCTCATGCTCTAGTTCTTGCTTGAAGTTTTAGGAATTTTTGCCCGAATAACATTTTGTGCACTTCTCACACTTTAAACTCTTTTGGAAACTCAAGTCTAAGGTTAAAGGGACCAGTTTTATATTTGTTTCTTGTGTTGCTTTACTAAAATATATATATATATATATATATATATATGGAAAATGGAAAAGAAAGAAATGACAAAGTGTTTTTATCGTTTAATTGTGCTTGTTCGGTGGAAAGAGCTACCACCCATGATATATGAACCTACTCTCATAAGTCGGATACTAGCTATCCCCTATTGAGAGAAAGAGCTATCTAATGGGATGTGTGAAAGCTACCACCCGGTAGAAAGAGCTACCAACTCGAAAGTGTGAAAGGCACCTTAGCGGCCACTTTGGAAAGGGCTACCTTAGAGGATGTGTGAAGTTACTACCCTTTTTGAAATGTTTGGTACTCTTTGTAGATAAATAAGTCCCTTATACCTAGAACTTTGAGGAGTATACTTTGTGTTGACTTAAGTGAGTTCACACACTTGCACGATTTCGGGTTTGTTGTCCTTTTTGATTCAAGTTTTTAGCTAGAGCATTGATTCTTTCGTATTTAGTGTTGAAATTTCCTTTACTATTAGAATGCTTTCTTTGCATGCTTTGGTGAACCTAAGGCCAAGCACTTCCAATAGTCACTTGATCTATGCATACAATGTTTTAACTTTTGCTTGAGGACAAGCAAAAGCTTAAGTGTGGGGGGAGTTTGATAAGTGCTTGTGCGATAAGAATGCGAAGCATTCTTTCCTTATAATGAGCATTACTTTGTCAGGTTTTAGCGCTAATACGTCTGTATTTATGTACTTTTATGTAGATTGAATTGTGAGGCCGATTATTTGTGAAAGAAGCCATTGTAGATCGTTTTATGCATTATTTGGAGGAGATCTTAAGAAGGCTCAAACGTGGAGACATGAGTCGGGTTTAGAATACTAGAATGTGTGCCAACCTCCTTGTATTCGAGCTAAGGCAATGATTCAGAGGGGCACGAAGGCAGTTATATCCTAGTATTCCGGCTTGTGCATATTTAGCAAGATCTCCACCAACGTGACCGTTTATTGAAGAACCAAGATGATCTACGATGTGAACGTGTGGCCGTTTATGTTACCTCAATGAAAGCATGGATTTTGGAGTATTTCGGGCCAGTACTGTAGCAATCATTGTAGCAATCACTGTAGCAAATCACTGTAGGGGTTCTACGGCTCTGGCATCGTCATCTCTTTTGAAGAAGGTTGGTAAGGGAGCCTCCGTCAGATTGATTCGGCGAGGCGTATCTTATACCGGACAAGGGGATCTTGCGACGAGTAGAGGACTCTCCACAAGACCATCGCCACGACTATCAAGGGGTTTACCTATGGATTGTTTTCTTTTACATTTGATTTCATTATCGTTTGTATTGTGCTCCATGTAGAGCTAAACCCCTACTGGGTACTTGGGTATTTGTGAACCCTAGGATGTATTAGTTTCATTGAATCTTTTTATTATGCTTTCAATTAATTGATATTATTGTGAGTTCTAATCTTGAATGTTTGATTCTTTGAATACTTCCTTAGAGTGACACTAGGGTTGAGAGTTCATGTGGTAACCCTTGTGAGTGAGTGACACACCACGAGAGTTAGACAGAGCTTGATTGGATAGGGTTGAGAGGGTGAGTCAAGAGGTACAGGAGCGTCCCCTTTCCCCTCCGGTGTGATAGATTCTACCTCCGTTCCTCGAGTTTTTTGCGGCCATAATAGAGCGAATGAGCTAAGGGATGACCATCCGCTGGGGCTTAGTTGTGAGTGCAACGGAGTGAAGCGTTGAGGTGATTTTAGCATCTAGGGCTTAATTGTGGTTAGGGACCTTTCTTCTGGACCAAGGGTTAGTGATAAACGCCTAAATGTATGTATTTTATATGTATTAATCTTGTATCATTTGTGAATATGTTAACGAATTGATGCCCGTTTTATGTCGAAATTGGTTATTTCAGTGTTGCAGGTCTTAAATGTGTCGAATGATGCTCAAAAATGTAAATCGGATGATTTCGACACCAAAAACGGTATTTTTGGGGTCCCAGCACTATAGCGGCACTGTACCAGTATTGTAGCAGGTCATTGTTCTTGCTGCGGGCATTTGGCTGTGAGTTTCACGGGCTCCATGCGCCCGCATGGGTGCCCGTGAGGTTTGCTGGAAATTCTCAATACTCGGTACTGTAGCGAAAATACCGTAGTTGAGTACTGTAGCGAAAATACTCGGTTACTGTAGCTGAGTACTGTAGCACGGCATGTTTTCTGGGCATTTGGCTGTAAGCTTCACGGGCTCCATGCGCCCGCATGGATACCCGCATGGACTGACGGGATATAAATGAAAACGATTTTTCTATGGCAAGGGGAGGAGTTTTTGCGAGAGTTTTTGGAGCCGATTTTCACCAGTCTTTAGGAGGAAAGATCACACGTTTTGGAGAAGGGAAATCAAAGGGAGAAGCTCGGTTTTGGCTAGATCTTCATCGATCTCTTCTTTGGGAGGTTGTAGACGACGAGGGAAGCCGCCCCCATCGCGGCGTCCGTGGAAGCATTTCCACCTAGCTTGGCTTATCTTGCTACTTCTATTGTTTGAGGGAGTTTTCTTATGCCATTTGTAGTTGTTTTCATGGACTTGTTGCTTGTATTTGTTTGCATGGGACTGAGTAGACCCCAAGGTCACCGGATGCCGGTGAACCTTGGGGTGAACTTTTGTATTTGGATGATTTAATTTTGTCTATTGCAATTGTTGTGTATTTGTGATTCATTCTTGGTGCATTTGATGTGTTGCTTACATGAGAACTCCGTAAAACCAAGCTGCTAGGTTGTACTTGGTAGCATGACCATCGCCCTTGTACTAGACACACCAAGTTTGGAAGGGATTCATGTACGAATACACCGTGACCATCGGGTATTCTGTACCCCTCCACCATTAGGGCTAGACCAAGTTGTGTTCCGGCCCTAATTAGGGATTTCCCCACTTGTTAATGCAATCGTATGAGGATTTGATCGGAAGAAATTTCGTGTCAATACTTATACCGGATTAGGGGTTAATTGCCGTGACCATCGGGTTGATCTAATTTGGGAAATCTCTAGGTCCAAACCTTCAATTGCATGACATTCTTAGCATCCTTTGCACTTTAGTAGCCCCTAGGGAATCCGCATCCGTGACCATTTCTTTCCCCTGATTTTATACCCCTACCTTATCATAGACTCCATTTGTAGTTCTTTTATTTCAAGTAATAGATTAGAGAAACCCTTCGAATCATTCGGCTAGACAATATGCAAAGAGGAAGTAAGAGTAGATTCTTGGGCCCAGGGAATACGACCCTCTCGTGCTCGCACGAGGGGCATTACTTGATGACTCCGTGCACTTGCGGAACGCTCATCAGTTAGGTCTACAACTAAGAAGAGATTTATCACTTGGAATCCCCAGAGCTTAATGCAATCCTTCTTAAGAGTGCGAGGTTGAGAGGTTGTTCAACCTCTCCTTCGGGACATGTAGAGGATTATGCTTGGTTAACACTAGATTCGAAGCCATGCATTGAAGGATGTCTCTGACTCACCATTGCATTAGTTAGGAAGCATAATAGAGAGTTCTTGCACTTGAAATGATTTTCCTAGGCGGATCAATACTCGGGTACCCCATCTTTATCAATTGCCTTACCTTCTCCTTTACTTTTGCTTTCTTTCGTGTTGTTTTACTTTTGAGAATTGAATCTTGTCACACATATCACTATTCATCTTTCATATAGTTAAGAAGCAAATTAAGTATTTTTATTCCCTTTTCCCTGTGGTTATGATACCCCACTCACCTGAGATTTATTACTTCGACAACTAGTGCACTTGCGTGAAGCGCTGTCACGCTGCCTCTCGACTCATCCTCTCAACCCTCTCCAATCTAGCTTTGTCTAACCCTCGTGGCGTGTCACCCATCCATGAAGGTTACTAAGATGAACTCTCAACTCTAGTTTCACTCTAAGGGTGAAATCATTCAACAAGCATTCAGATTGAAACTCAATTCAAACATTAATTAAGGAAAGCTGACAAGTTCCCCTTGCGTATATCCCGCAAGTGCACGGGTTTGTCGAAGTAATAATCCCTGGTGAGCGGGTATCGAATCCACAGGGAGTAGGGAGTAAAGACACTTAATTCGATTCTTAGCTATGTGGAATATCAACAATGATAAGTGTGACAATGATTCAATTCACAATAATTAAAAGCAACAAGTAAGAGAGCAAAAATAAGGAGGAGGTAAGGCAATCGATAAAGATGGGGTACTCGGACGATGTTTCACCTAGGATAATCACTTCAAGTGTTAGAACTCTCTATTATGCTTCCTAATCAATACAATGGTGAGTCGTGGAAATCCTTACATACATAGTCCCAAATCTAAGATCAACTATGACTAACTCTATTCATGTCCCGGAGGAGAGATTAAATAACCTCTCAACCTCGCACTCGAATAAAGTTGCAATGAGCTCTAGGGATTCCAGGTGATAAATCTCTTCCTAATTATAGATGTAACCCTTTGGTCAAGGCGGAAGGTCCCTAACCACAATTAAGCCCTAGATACTAAGATCCCCTCAATGCTTCACTCCGTTGCACGCGCAACTAAGCCCCAGCGGAGATTCATCCCTTAGACCATTCACTCTATTATGGCCACAAAGAACACGAGGAACGGAGGTAGAATCTATCACGTCGGAGGGGAAAGGGGACGCTCCTGTTCCTCTCGACTCACCCTCTCAACCCTCTCCAACCTAGCTTTATCTAACGCTCGTGGTGTGTCACTCACTCACAAGGTTACCAACAAGAACTCTCAACCTTAGTGTCACTCTAGGGGAAATGTTCATACATTCAAGCATTCAAGGTTGGAACTCACAATAAACATCAATGTATTGAAAGCATAATAAAGAAGTTCAATGAAACGAATACATCCTAGGGTTCACAATCACCCAAGTACCCACTAGGTGTTTAGCTCTCCATGGAGCTAAGTACAATCAAAGAAATCGAATGTAAAAGCAATGAATCCATAAAGAAACCCCCTCGATGGTCGTGTCGATGGTCTTGTGGAGAGTCCTCTACTCGTCGCAAGGGATCCTTTGTCTGGCCTAGGATACATCTCGCCGGATCGATGCCGACGAAAGCTCTGCCAATAATCTTCTTCCAAACGACGCGCGATGTCGGAGCCGTAGAACCTCTCCAAAAACCTAGACAATATCCCTCAAAACCCTAGCCGAAGCCCTCTCTCAAGTTCGGGAAAAGATGGAGAAAAGAATACCAAAATCGGGGCTGAATCGGCTTTAAATAGGACTGGAATCGGGCGACACCACGGGCATGGATGGTACACGCGCCCGTGAGGAATTTCCACATGGCCATGTGGATTCTCTATTTCTTTGATTTCTCGGCCGGCTGTGAACAGTGCTGCTACAGTACATGCTACAGTGTCGCTACCGGGTAACGCAAACGGGCACATATTTACGTCGTGAATCACTTGCTTCTTCAATGATATACATGTTGGTGGAGCTCTCGTTCTTATGTGCATAAATCGGAATGCTCGAGTGTGACTGCCTTAGTGCCCCTCCAAATGGATGTGCTCACTCGAATGCTAGGAGGTTGGCACACACTCTAGCATCTCACACCTGACCTATGTCTTCGCGTTTGAACGTTAGCGAGATTTCCTCCAAAATAGGTGCATTATGATCCACATTGGCCTATTTTCTTCATACTCGGCCTCACAACCCTACCTGCATAAAAGTAACATAAAAACACACATATTAGTGTAAAAACCTGAGAAATGTAATGCTCAACATAAGGAATGAACACTTCGCATTCATATCGCACAAGCACTTATCAAACTCCCCCACACTTAAGCTTTTGCTTGTCCTCAAGCAAACATTAAAACATTCTATGCATCAATGAAGAAAATATTGAATGTGCTTGGCCTTAGGTTCACCGAGGCATACAAAGAAAGTATTCTACAAGTAAGGAATGTTTCAACACTAAATACGAAAAATCAATGCTCTAGCTAAAAACTTGAATAAAAAAGGGCAACAGACCCGAATTTCGTGTATGTGTGTGAACTCACTCAAAACAACCCAAAGTATACTCCTCAAATTTCTAAGTACAAGGGACTTATTTATCTACAAAAGTGACAAAAATATTAAAAGATGGTAGTAGCTTCACACATCCTCTAAGGTAGCCCTTTCCAAAGCGGCCGCTAAGTTGTCTTTCACACTTTCGAGGTGGTAGCTCTTTCTACCCGAGTGGTAGCTTTCACTCATCCTATGAGATAGATCTTTCTCTAATTAGGGTATAACTAGTATCCGACTTGTCAGAGTAGCTTCATACTTCATAGGTGGTAGCTCTTTCCACCCAATAAATACAAATAAACAATAAAACTATTTTGTTCCTTCTTTTCATTTTCATTTTCATTTATTTTTATTTTTTTTTTAAATTTAGCAAAAGAAGTAAACCTAACTAGTCCCTTTAACATCGAACATGAGTTTCCAATAGAGTTTAGAGAGTGAGTAGTGCACTAAGTGTAAATCGGGCAAAAATTCCTAAAAATTCAAGCAAGAAATAGAGCATGAAAACATTCAATGTTAACAATTCTCCTAGACTTAAGAATACAATCATTGAAACTAAGGTGAACCGCCATTGGCTATGTGAGCATATATCAATCAAGAATAATTGAAAAGATGTGCGCATTATGAAACTCCCCCCCACACTTAAGTTGTACATTGTCCTCAATGTACACATGCAAGCTCACTCAAAATATATCATTCAAAAATAGATGTGGGAGAAGCAATCAAAACAATACTCCACTGACTCCTAGTGTTGCGTTTGATGAAGCTAATTCATTGGGAGTAGTGTTCCAATGGGTTGTGAAGCTCACACGGCCAAGTGCCGAAGCACCTTGGCCGTGCCCATGACTAAGTCTCAATTCCCAAGATGACAAGACCATCTGCACGCATACACGAGCAGGTTCAGTGAAGCTCAAGAAAAACAAAAATAACTCGAGTGTATAAAAGATGAAGCAATGAATACAACTCAGTAAATGCAACATAACATAAACTCAGAAGGAAAAATCCTTTCTGAGTGAACAAGTCTAAAAACAAGAAAATAGAATAAAGTAAAATGCACGCAAGGAAATAAAAAGTCAAGTGTCGGAGTCATTCTCGGGCTCCTGTGCTGCTGCTGCTACTGAGGTGGCATATAGTGGGTCCACCGGTGCTGGAGTCGAGGATGGAGGTGCTGGAGGAACTGACGGGGCCTGAAGGGTCCTCGGCTGCAGGACAAATGATGAGGCAATGTCTCGCTCTAGGTTCTGCTGTAATATGTCGAAACGTGCCATGAACTCTGTATACTGAGTGGCCTGCGTAGCCCGAATCTCAGCAACCTCAGCTCGGACCACTCCTATAGCATTTTCGAGCCTCTCAAAGCGATCATTGGCTCGAGATGGTGAAAACATACGCACTGGGGTGGTTCCTCGTGCTGCTGGAGGTGCCTCGGTCTCCATCGATGCTAGTTGAGGCTCGGGGACGGGCTGAGATGCTCCGGCTTCATCACCCTCATCCTCAGCTATCTCTGGGGCTGGTAGGACTAAAGCAAAGACCCCTGTCCGAACCACGCGGACCATGCCTATCAATCGCATAGTCTCTAAACTCAGGGAAGCGGGTACACTCGTCTTCTCGGCCCAGCGAATCGAATCCAAGAGACCCATGCGTAGCACTAATCTCTTAATATAGGGGCCCGAGAAGATCGCTCCCAGTCTAGTATAGTATCCCTGGTGTATGATGTACTCTGCCAGAATGTGCCCTAAATGAATCGGTACGCTCTCTACCATCGAGTACAAGTACAGCAGCTCCTGACGGCTCAAAACACCAGTACTGTCACCGCGACCATTCACCGACCTACTCATGATGGCGTGCAAATATCTGTATGCAGGTCGGGAAAGGCACGTGGCCTTGTACACCCCTGGCTCGTACTGACCTTGACCATATAGTACTCTGTAAGCTCTCTGCGGGGTCAAGGTTCCAGGATAATCAGTAGGCAACTGTGCATACTCCTCTGTATCCGTGAATGCCTCCTCGTACAAGCCAAGTAGTATGGAAATCTGTGTAATGCTCAAGCTATGGTGGCGTCCAAATACTCTGAACTGAATGGTG
Source organism: Dioscorea cayenensis subsp. rotundata (assembly GCF_009730915.1). Taxonomy (NCBI): domain Eukaryota; kingdom Viridiplantae; phylum Streptophyta; class Magnoliopsida; order Dioscoreales; family Dioscoreaceae; genus Dioscorea; species Dioscorea cayenensis. The sequence continues at coordinate 16,442,629 of NC_052489.1, forward strand.
TCCAAACTGTAGAAGCTCGAATACGCTCTATCAAACTCGAATGGGGATAGCACCTCCTGTGCAAACTCTCGGATGGCTGGCTCTCTAATCGTCAGCAACTGCCGCCAACCACCTTCTGAAACTAGATCCTCGATCTCATCGGCAAACTCATCTCCCTGCTGAAGCTCCCGCAATATAGTTGTGTCCAAAAATTGAGTCTGTCTAAAACAGAGTCTCGAAAAACGCTCATAAAGGACCTGATGTTCGGGAATCACAAATCGCATGCCCTAGGGCTCAGGGGATGACTCACGTGGCCTCTTATCACTTGCTTCTTTGACCTAGGTGCCATGATCTGCAAAATTTAAACGAAATTGATCAAACAAGTTGATAAAACAATGCTGCAAAAATCCACACGGTCGTGTGGAATTTCCGCACGCCCGTGTGGATCACGGGGTGTTAGAACCGCACGGCCACGCATCAATAATCCAAAAATACAGCTTAATAATACTTCTAACTTCGTTCTAAACATAAATCATCGTTCCAATTGAAGAAACGAAGCATTATTAACCAGATTAATCGATAGAAACTATGAATTGACGAAGAAGATGATGAAAAGGGATTTACTGATGAGGAGTAGTGAGAAAATGAAGAGCCGGCCGGAAAACTTCGCTAAAATCCTACCAAACTGACGCTATGGATTCGGAGAGTACTGTGAGAGTGTTTTCAAGTGAAAAGGAGTCGTGAAGAGAGAGAGAGGAATCATCTTCTTTTAAACAGAACTCGCGACTTTTGGCGTTCTGTGCATCCACACGGGCGTGTGGAAATTATACACGCCCGTGCGCCAGACCCACAAGGGCAGACGCACGCCCCTGTGGCTTCCCTGGACATCCGAGAAAAATATCAAGTCTTACACACGCCCGTGCGGAAATTCCCCACGGGCGTGGACATTTACATGCTCAACTCACAGGGGCAGCCGCACGCCCCTGTGTTTTCTCGGGATGGAGGGAACACCCTGCAGAGATTCTCATGGGCGTGCGGAAATTACCCACGCCCGTGTGTGGTTCACAAGGTCGCCGACAGGGGTGAGTCCACGCCCCTGTGTGCTCTCGGGAAAATCTGCCAACTCTGCAGGAGTTTACACGCCCGTGCGGAAATTACCCATGTGCGTGCGCCAGTTGCATGGTCATTCACAGGGGCAGCCGCACGCCCCGATGCCTTCTCTGGATGAGCTCGCAGTATACACCCATGGGTGCGTGGAAATTCCACACGCCCGTATGTTTTCTCTGGATGACTTAGAAAAACCTGCAGGCTTTGCAGAACTATTCTGAACATGTTTACACACTCAGAGCCTACTATATTATGCAAAATTTACCAGATAAAAACACGAAATAGAACTCAAACGACCAAACTTCGCCAACTCTCAACAAAACACACAATGAGTTCTTTTAAAAACCCACAACAAAATCGCAGCACAAGCACTTAAAAATTGAAACACCAACACTTAACAGTTTATTCATGAAAAGAAACTAAACTAAAAGGTGCGAGAACAATAAACACTTGGGTTCCCTCCCAAGAAGCGCTTGTTTAACGTCACTAAGCATGACGTATCTTTCTTACCTCACGGGGGTTCATAAATGAAGGTTGCCCTCTTACCCATGGCTTGAAAGAATGATGAGCAAAGTCTCTTGAGGGTAGAGGGTGTACTCTCGGGCTTCGGACCACCTAGCAATGGTTCGTCCAACTTTCTTGGCTCATGTACATCTCCAACAATCTTGGAGCGTTTTCGGTGGCATCTCCGAGCCGTCTTCATTTTCTGGAGCACCGTCTTCAAGATCCTCGGGGTAGATGTTTCTTCTCCAGTCGAACCAAGCATCATTACTTCTTCATTGCTCTCCTCTTTGTTGAACAAACCTTCATATGGATCCGGGTTGAACATTTCCTGCACATATTCATCAACAAGCTCATCAGTAGTGTCTAGAAAGTATAAAGTGTCATCGAAATCAAGAGAATGCCGCATGGCTTCAGCAAGGCGGTATGTGAGCTTGTCATCTCCAACTCTCAATGTGAGCTCTCCGCCGTCCATGTCAATCAATGCTTTGGAAGTCCGCAAGAACGGTCTCCCAAGTATCAAGGGTACATCCGCATCCTCATCGACATCTAGCACTACAAAGTCAACCGGAAAAATGTACTTGTCCACCTTGACAAGCACGTCTTCAATGATGCCTCTCTGATATCATACCGTTCGGTCCGCCAATTGTAAAGTCATCTGAGTGGGCCTAGGCTCTCCTAAGCCTAGCTTTTGGAAGAAAGTATATGGCACGACGTTGATACTTGCCCCTGAATCCGCCAATGCCATTTCCTCACCTAAGTTGCCGATGTTACACGGAATGATGAAGCTTCCCGAGTCTTTCTTCTTGTTCGGCATGTTCTTTTGCAACACCGCCGAGCATGAAGCATCTAGCACCACTGAAGCACTCTCCTCCAATTTCCTCTTGTTGGTCAATAGTCTTTCAGGAACTTCGCATACTTAGGCATTTGAGCCAATGCCTCTACAAAAGGAATATTGATGTGGAGTTGCTTGAACAGACTCAGGAACTTCTTATACTGTTTATCCCCTTAGTCATTCTTCAATCTAGAGGGGTAAGGGATTCTTGGCTTGAATGGTGGGGGTGCCACCTCTTTCTCTTTGTTTACACCCTCCTCAACCTCTACAACCTCGGGTGCGTGTTCTTTTGGCTTTTCACTCGGAAGCCTCCCTTCAACATCATGACCACTTCTCAAAGTGACCGTCTTCACATGTTCTCTAGGATTGGTTTCCGTGTTGCTTGGTAAACTTCCATGTGGCCTTTCGGAGAGAGACTTTGCTATTTGCCCCACCTGATTTTCAAGGTTATGTAAGGAGGTGGTGTGATTGCGAAGTGTAGCCTCGACTGATTCAAACCTTGTATTTGCTGATTGAACAAATCTAGCCAAGTGCTTCTCCAAATCCGTCATTCGGGTTTCCAAGCCTGAAATTCTGTTTTCCACTTGAGGGGCTTGTTCCTGTTGTTGGAAACCCGATGGCCCCATGGTCTTCTGTGGTCCTTGATTACTCCATGAAAAATTGGGATGATTCTTCCAACTTGAATTGTAGGTGTTGCTGTATGGATTCCCTTGAGGTCTCATGCCATTACCTACAAAGTCAACATTCTCAACTGAAGAAGCATCACCAATGACGATTGGGCAATCGGAGGGAGCATGTCCTCCACCACAACAGGTGTAATTGGTCACGGCCGCAACTCTATTCGAAGCTATAAGATCTAGCTTCTTACTCAAACTCTCCACTTGGGCCACCAATGAAGTTACATCATCAATTTCATGGAGACTAGCCACCTTTTTCTTCACCCTAGCGTTCCATTGGTAGCTATTTAACCCCATTTCTTCAATTAATTGACGAGACTCATCGGGGGTCTTGCTACCTAAGGTACCTCCTCCCGCCGCGTCCAAGAGTTGTCTTGTACTAGGGTTCAAACCATTGTAGAAGGTTTGAACAATCATCCACTCCGGGAATCCGTATTGCTGACACTTTCGTAGGAGTTCCATGAACCTTTCCCATGTCTCAAATAGAGACTCCAATTCCAACTGCACAAAGGATGAGATCTCATTCCTAAGCTTTGCTGATTTTTCGGGAGGGAAATAACGGGCTAGAAAAGCTTCTACCATCTCCTCCCATGTAGTGATTGATGCTCTAGGTAATGAGTGTAGCCACTACTTTGCTCTCCCCTTTAAGGAAAATGGGAAGGCTCTCAATTTGATGGCATCATCCGTCACACCATTTATCTTCAGCATGTCGCACACCTCGAGGAAGCTCTCTATGTGACTATTTCGATCCTCATCCGCCAAACCGTTGAATTGTGTGGACTGCTGCAGCATATAGATGAATGTCGGCTTTAGCTCGAAGCTCTGAGCTGTAATTGGGGGACGCACAATACTCGATTGTGTCCCCAACACTGAAGGTCTGGCATAATCGGATAGTGTTCGATGTTGCTCATTTTGTTCTGCCATGTTTTTAAATCCTTCTACTTCCAAATCAGCAGGATTATGCTGTTCTTGCACAGGTTATTTCCCTTTTCTTCTAAGTGTACGTTCAAGCTCAGGGTCTCCTTCAATCAATATTGATGGATTCCCACGGGTCATAACCTGGAGCTGCACCAAAAAGAAAGAAAAAGACAATCAGAACGGTGATAGAATAAGAAGATATGAATTAGAATGTGTGGTGAAATAGCTAAGGAAACAAAGTGCAAAGTATCTCTAAACACCTAGCTCCCCGGCAACGGCGCCAAAAACTTGACAAGTTCCCCTTGCGTATATCCCGCAAGTGCACGGGTTTGTCAAAGTAATAATCCCGGGTGAGCGGGTATCGAATCCACAGGGAGTAAGGAGTAAAGACACTTAATTCGATTCTTAGCTATGTGGAATATCAACAATGATAAGTGTGACAATGATTCAATTCTCAACAATTAAAAGCAACAAGTAAGAGAGCAAAAGTAAGGAGGAGGTAAGGTAATCGAAAAAGATGGGGTACTCGGATGATGCTTCACCTAGGATAATCGCTTCAAGTGCAAGAACTCTCTATTATGCTTCCAAATCAATGCAATGGTGAGTCGTGGAAATCCTCACATACATAGTCCCAAATCTAAGGTCAACTATGCCTAACTCTATTCATGTCCCAGAGGAGAGATTAAATAACCTTTCAACCTCGCACTCGAATAAAGTTGCAATGAGCTCTAGGGATTCTAGGTGATAAATCTATTCCTAATTATAGACCTAACCTTTTGTTCTAGGCGGAAGGTCCCTAACCACAATTAAGACCTAGATACTAAGATCCCCTCCGACGTGATAGATTCTACCTCCGTTCATCGGAGATTCATCCCTTAGACCATTCACTCTATTATGGCCACAAAGAACTCGAGGAACGGAGGTAGAATCTATCACGTCGGAGGGGAAAGGCGACGCTCCTGTACCTCTCGACTCACCCTCTCAACCCTCTCCAACCTAGCTTTGTCTAACGCTCGTGGTGTGTCACTCACTCACAAGGTTACCAACAAGAACTCTCAACCCTAGTGTCACTCTAGGGGAAATGTTCATACAATCAAGCATTCAAGGTTGGAACTCAGAATAAACATCAATTTATTCAAAGCATATTAAAGAAGTTCAATGAAACGAATACATCCTAGGGTTCACAATCACCCAAGTACCCACTAGGGGTTTAGCTCTCCATGGAGCTAAGTACAATCAAAGAAATCGAATGTAAAAGCAATGAATCCATAAAGAAACGCCCTCGATGGTCGTGTCGATGGTCTTGTGGAGAGTCCTCTACTCGTCGTAAGGGATCCTTTGTCCGGCCTAGGATACACCTTGCCGGATCGATGCCGACGAAAGCTCTACCAATAACCTTCTTCCAAACGACGCGCGATGTCGGAGCCGTAGAACCTCTCCAAAGACCTAGCCAATACCCCTCAAAACCCTAGCCGAAGCCCTCTCTCAAGTTGGGGAAAAGATGGAGAAAAGAATACTAAAATCGGGGTTGAATCGGCTTTAAATAGGGCTGGAATCGGGCGACTCCACGGGCGTGGATGGTACACGCGCCCGTGCGGAATTTCCACACAGCCGTGGATAATTTCCACAGGCCCGTGTGGATTCTCTGTTTCTTTGATTTCTCGGGCGGCTGTGAACAGTGCTGCTACAGTCACGCTACGGTGTTTCTGCAGTGCTCTGCTACAGTCTTCGACCTGAATAACTTCCAAATTCCATATTTTAATTGGGGTAGTGCAAACGGGCACACGTTTACGTCGTGAATCACTTGCTTCTTCAATTATATACATGTTGGTGGAGCTCTCGTTCTTATGTGCATAAATCAGAATGCTCGAGTGTGACTGCCTTTGTGCCCCTCCAAATGGATGTGCTCACTCGAATGCTAGGAGGTTGGCACACACTCTAGCATCTCACACCTGACCTATGTCTTCGCGTTTGAACCTTAACAAGATCTTCTCCAAAATAGGTGCATTATGATCCACATTGGCCTATTTCCTTCATACTCGGCCTCACAATCCTACCTGCGTAAAAGTAACATAAAAACACACATATTAATGTAGGAAATTAGGAAAGTAATGCTCAACATAAGGAATGAACGCTTCGCCTTCATATCGCACAAGCACTTATCAAAAGCATAATAAAATATCAAAAAAACAATAGCATCCTAGGGTTTACAAAATACAAGTACCCACTAGGGGGTTTAGCTCTCCATGGAGCAAGATACAATCAATAATGAAATCAAAATTAAAAACAAGTAATCCATAAGAAAACCCCTCGGTATTTGTGTCGATAGTCTTGTGGAGTAGCCTCGTCTTCTACAAAGGTTCTCTTATCCGGCCTAGGGCACACCTCGCCGGATCGATATCGATAAAAGCATCTCAAAACTCTAGCTGACGGCCTCCCAAAAGATAGAGAAAAGTTAGAGAGAAGGTCAAAAGATTCTTCTAAAATTGGGTTGAATCGTGGCTGAAATAGTGCTGGAATCGGGCATCCATATGCCCCTGTGGATTCTCCACATGGGCCTGTGGAATTTCCGCACGGGCGTGAAAAATTTTCACACGCCCGTGTGGATTCTCTGGAAACCTGATTTTCGACCGGCTGTGAACAGTAACTACTACAGTGTATTGTTACAGTGACTTGCTACAATTACTTACTATAGTGCTCCACCAAAACACTTCCAATTCCACACTTTTCATTGAGGCAACATAAACGGCCACACGTTTATACCATAGATCACAACTCTTCTTTAATCAAAGTCCTCATTGGTGAAGATTTTACTATTAATTCACAAGTCGAGATATGTAAATGTGACTGCGTTCGTGCCCCTCCAACTTATTGTAATGCTTTGACTACATGGAGGTTGGCACACATTCATGTATCTTAGAGCCCCACTTGTGTCTTCGTGTTTGTTACTTCCAAGATTCTACCAAATAGTGCATTCACGATCTACTTTTAACTTATTTTGTTAATATTCAACTTCACAACCCTAAATGTGCAAAAGAACATAAATACATATGTATTAGTACTTAAACATGATAAAAGTAATGCTCATTGTAAGGAAAGAACACTTCGCATTTTTAACACATAAGCACTTATCAAACTTCCCCACACTTAAGCTTTTGGTTATCCTCAAGCAAAAATAAAACATTGATGCATTGAAGAAGGAAAAAATTGAAAGTGCTTGGCCTCAGGTCGACCAAAGCATGCATGGAGAGCATTCTACAAGAAAGAGAACTTTCAACACTAAATATGAAAAATCAATGCGCTAGCTGAAAACTTGAATAAAAAAGGACAACAAATCCGATATCGTGTAACTGTGTGTAAACTCACTCAAGTAAACCCAAAGTATACTCCTCAAAGTTCTAAGTACAAAGGACTTATTTATCTACAAGCATAACAAAACAAAAGGATGGTAGTAGCTTCACACATCCTCTAAGGTAGCCCTTTCCGAAGCGGCCGCTAAGGTGGCTTTCACACTTTTAAGGTGGTAGCTCTTTCTACCATGAGGTAGCTTTCACTCATCCCATGAGATAGCCCTTTCATACTTCATAGGTGGTAGCTCTTTAAATCCTCAATACACAACTAAACAATATATTTTTTTTTCTTACTTTTCATTTTCCATTTTTTTTGGAACAAGAAACAAAACTAATTAGTCCCTTAAACATCGAACTTGAGTTTCCAAAAGAGTTTCATAAGTGAGTGGTGCCCAAATATTAATCGGGCAAAAATTCCTAGAAATTCAAGTAAAAACTCGAGCATGAGAACATTCAATGTTAAAATTTCTCCTAAACTCAAGAATACAAGCATTACAACTAATGTGAACCGCCATTGGCTACATGAACATTGCCCTCAATGTATATTGAAACAAATGTGAACCGCCATTGGCTACATGAACATTACAACTAATGTGAACCGCCATGCAAGAACAATAGAAAGTATAGCAATCAAGTAAATATGTGGGAGTGGGCAATTGAAACAAAACTCCCCTGACTTTTAATGTTGCATTTGATGGAGGTAAATCCTTGGGAGTAAAGTTCCAATGGGTTGTGAAACACAGACGGCCCACATTGGCCGTGTCCATGACTAGTTCTTAAGTCATATACTGACAAGACTATTTGCACGCATAAACAAGGGGGTTCTGTGAAGCTCAATAAAAACAAAAACAACTCGAGTATATAAAAGATATGGCAATGAAATACAACTCGAGATGAAAATAAAAGATAAACTCAGAAGGAAGACCCTTTTTAAGTATACAAGTCCAAACTAAAATACAGAAATAAAGTATGAAAAATAAAATGGAAGAAAGGTAAGATGCGTCAAGCGTTAGTGATATCCTGTGCCGGCTCTACTACTGCTGCTGGTGAAAATAGATCAAATGGTGCCGGTGGATTGGTGATGCTGATGCTATAGGAGCTGGAGGAGTCCTCCATCTCAGGATGAAAGGTAAAGACGTGTCGTGCTTGAGTAACTGCTATAAAATATCAAAACGCGACATCACCTCCATGTGGTTCGCGGCGTGTGTAGCGCGAACCTTAGCCAAGTCTGCCTGTAGCATCCCTACATGCGCTCTCCAACTGGTGGGGGCTCTTGCGCTTTATGGAGGCCTCTGCCTATGCCTGCTCTGTCTGTGGCTCCAACAGTGGCTATGAATCCTCTTCGGTGCTGCACTCGACCTCAGCTGTCTAAGAAGGAGGCATGATCATAATATACGCTCCTGGTCCACATCTCCAGACCATCCCCATCAATCTCATAGTATCTATGCCAAGTGGAGTCGGTATAATGTCCTTCTCGGCCCCCCTAATAGCATCTAATAATCCCATTCCCATGATAAGTCTTGTGATGTAGGGCCCTAAGAAAAGAACACCAACTCAGGCATACTGGCCCTGATGACGAAGATAATCGGCCACGATATGTCCTAGATAAATTGGCACTCTTTGGACCATCGAGAATAAGTAATGTAGATTCGGCCGACTCAACACACCTATGCTCTCACCTCGGCCGCTCACTGATCTACTGAGTACTAGCGAGTAGTTCACCACCTCACTATACCTCTCTCAGTACATCCAAATCCAAAAACTGAGATTATGCAAACCTAATTTTCGATAACCTCTCAAATTGGGCCTGGTGCTCGGGAATAGCGAATCCCATATCCTTGAGCTCAGGGGATGGCACACGTGGTCACTTGTCAGCTTGCTTCTTCGATCGGGGTGCCATAACTATAAGAATTAAAGAAGAAACGATCAAAGAAGCTCAAAAATTAATACTGCAGAAATCCACACAGTCGTATGGAAATTCCCCACCCCCGTGAAGATCCACGGGCATGAAAACAGCACGGTTGCGCACCAAGAGTTTAAGTATACAACACCAAAATGTTCCTAAACTACTTCTAAGCATGCCATTACCTTTCTAGAGGAAATCTGAAGCATAACCACCAGTTTTAATCCAATAAGAATGAGAAATGGTGAATAAAAGAGGGATTAAAGGCTTACCGACGAGATAAAGATACAAACTTTAAAATCAGCCGAAAATCAAGTAAAAATCCCTACAAATTAGCGGTGTAAGGTCGGGAGAATGATAAAGAGTGTTCTTGGAGAGATTTGAAGTATAATGAAGAAGAAACGCGAGGAGATTTTGAGATAAACCCGCGTCTCTTGGAATTTTGCACAACCACACAGGGTTGCGGAAATTACCCACGCTCCTGTGCCCGACCCATAGTGGGAGACACACGCCCCTGTGGCTTCTCTGTCCATCCGAGAAAAATCTCTAAGTGTTTCACACGCCTGTACGAAAATTCCATACGGCTGTGGACATTGACAGGGGTACTCATATGCCTCTGTATATTCTCAGTATAGAAGAGAACTCTTCCGCAGAGATCCACACAGGCGTGCAGAAATTACCCACGCCTGTGTGTTTGTCAAAGGATCATCGACAGGGGCGAGTCCACCCCCTGTGTCTTCTCTGGAAAAATCTCTAAGTCTCTGCAGGACGACACATGCTCATGTGTAAACTACCCACGGGCGTGGACCGTCACAAGGTCTTTCACAAGGGTGAGTCCACGCCCTTGTGTCCTCTCAGAATTAGTGCGCAGTAAAGACCCACGGCCGTGTGGAAAATTCCACACAGCCGTGCGTTTTCTCTGGATGCTTTAGAAAACTCTGCAGGCTCTATAGAAAATTCCTGAACATAACAATACACTCAGAGCCTGCCTTATCATGCAAAATATATGAGGGAAAAACACGAAAACTTACTCAAACAATCAACAACTTTGCCATAAACATTTAAGCACATGATAAGACCAAAATGTCCACAAGAAAATCACAGCAAAAGCATCTAAAATTCAAGACACCAACACTTAAAGCCTTATTCATGCAAACACTAAACTAAAAACTAGGAAAAACAGTAAAAACATGGGTTGCCTCCCAAGAAGCGCTTGTTTAATGTCACTTAGCTTGACGTACCTTGTCTTACCTCACGGGGGTTCATAAATGAAGGTTCTCCTCTTACCCATGACTTGGAAGCATAATGAACATAGTCTTTTGAAGGTAGAGGGAAAGTTGTAGAGCTTGTTACCACTTAAGAGTTCGTTACCCTTGTTTCCTTCTTGTGCTCTCCCAATAGCCTTGGGGCATTTCTTGTGGCGTCTCCTTGCTCACTTCATCTTCTAGAGCATATTTTTCACTATCCCCGGAGTAGATGGTACCGTCTCTTCTTGACCAAGCATCATCACCTATTCATTCTCCACTTTTTGGTCTAGCAAAACCCCTCGTACGGGTCTATATTCAACATTTCCTACACATATTCATCGATTAGCTTATCGGTAGTGTCAAGAAAATAAAGAGTACCATCGAAGTCAAGAGAATGTCGCATGGCTTCGTCGAGGTGGTATGTGACTTGTCATCTCCAACCCTCAATGTCAACTTCGCGCCGTCCACATCGATAAGTGTCTTAGAAGTGCGCAATAATGGCCTCCCATGTATTAGAGGAATATTTGCATCCTCATCGACATCCAACACTACAAAGTTTACAGGAAATATGTACTTTTCCACCTTGACAAGTATGTCTTCAATGATGCCCCTCGGATGTCTCACTGTTCGGTCCGCCAATTACAATGTCATCCGAGTGGACCTAGGCTCTCCCAAGCCTAGCTTTTGAAAGAATGAGTATGGCATGACATTGATACTAGCCCCGGAAGCCGCCAATGCCATCTCTTCATCCAAATTGCCAATGTTGTATTGAATCACAAAGCTTCCGGGGTCTTTCTTCTTATTCAGCATATTCTTTTGCACCACTACCAAACAAGAGGCATCTAAAATTACTGATGCACTCTCCTCCAATTTCCTCTTGTTGGTCAAAAGATCTTTCAAGAACTTGGCATACCGAGGCATTTGAGACAATGCCTCCACAAAAGGAATGTTGATGTACAATTGCTTGAATAGACCCAAGAACTTCTTGTATTGCTCATCATTTTAGTTGTTATTCAATCTTGAAGGATACGAAATTCTTAGCTTGTAAGGTGGGGGTGCCACCTCTTTCTCTTTGTTAGCTCTCTCCTCAACCTCCACGACCTCGGGTGCTTCAACATTGGTCGTCTCACTTGGAAATCTACCCTTGATAAGTGCTTGAGTGTTAAGAATGTGAAGAATTCTTTCCTTACGATGAGCATTACTTTTATCAAGTTTAAGCACTAATACATGTGTATTTGTGTTCTTTTGCACATGTAGGGTTGTGAAGCTAAGTATTAAGAAAATAAGCCAAAAGTAGATCGTGAACGCACTATTGGGTGGAATTTTGGAAAGAACAAATGTGAAGACACAAGTGGGGTTCTAAGATACGTGAATGTGTGCCAACCTCTATGTATTTAAGTCATTACAATGAGTTAGAAGGGCATGAAGGCAGTCACAATTGTGTATCCCGACTTGTGCATTGATAGCAAGATCTTCACCAATGAGGCCTTTGACTAAAAAAGAGTCATGATCTACGGCATAAACGTGTGCCCGTTTATGTTGCCTCAATGAAAAGTGTGGAATTGGGAGTGTTTGGGCGGAGAATGTAGCAGGTACTGTAGCAAATAACTTTACTAATACACTATAGCAGTTACTGTTCACAGCCGCCCGAAAATCAGGTTTCCAGAGAATCCACAAGGGTGTGTGGAAATTCCCCACGCCCATGTCGAAATTCCATAGGCCCGTGTGAAGAATCCACAGGGGCGTGTGGATGTTCAATTCCATCCCTACTTAAGCCGCGATTCAGCATGATTTTGGGGGATCCTTTTCACCCTTCTCTCCAACTTTTCTCTATCTTTTGGGAAGCCGTCGGCTAGGGTTTTGATAGGCTTTTGGCAAGTCTTTGCAGTGGTTCTACGGATTTAACACCGTGCTTCGCTTGGAATAATGTTATTGGGGGAGCTTTTGTCTGCATCTATCCTGCGAGGTGTGCCATAGGCCGGACAAGGGGACCTTTGGAGAAGACGAGGCTACTCCATAACACCATCAACATGAATACCGAGGGGGTTTTTCTATGGATTACCACTTTTTACATTCGATTTCATTGTTGATTGTAACTAGCTCCATGTAGAGCTAAACCCCAAGTCGGTACTTGGATTTGTGAACCCTGGGATGTATTTGTTTCATTAATCTTCTATTATGATTTCCTTAATTAATGTTTTTAATCGAGTGTCAATCTTCAATGCTTGTTGCATGATTTCTCCCTTAGAGTGACACGAGGGTCAAGAGTCTACATTGGTAACCTTTGTGAATGAGTGACACACCATGAGGGTTAGACATTGCAAGATTGGAGAGGATCAAGAGTGTGAGTCGAGAGGTGGCGGAGCGTCTCCTTTCCCCTCCGATGTTATTTATCCTACCTCCACGTTCCAAGAGTTCTTTGCGGTCATAGTAGAGTGAATCAGCTAAGGGATGACCTCCGCTGGGGCTTAGTTGCACAGACAACGGAGTGAAGCGTTGAAGTGACTTTAGCACCTAGGGGTCAATTATGACAAGGGGTCTTTCGACTTGACTAAAGGGTTAGATCTATATATTGGAATTGGGTTTATCACCTGGAATCCCTAGAGTGCCTTGCAACTCTACACAGTGTAAGGGTTGAGATTGATCGATTTCTCCGGCGGGACATAGTGTAGAGTTAGTCACGGTTGACCTTAGGTTTGGGACTATGTGTTTAAGGATTTCTATGAAGTCAACACACCCAACGAGAAAAGTTCTTGTCTTTGTTTATGATAGGATAAAGCAAAGTGAGCAAGGACCCTCTCTAAGCTTTCTTCCAAATTAGTGCCTATAGATGCCAACGCGGCCTTTTCAAAATGTTCAAGTACACTATCTAATTCGCAACTCTGATCCTGAATTTTATCCATGTAGTCAACAACTGATCCTTCCACGGGATGGTTAATTGCAAATTGCTCTTACAAGAAACAACACGACGTGGTTTGCACTGCAAACAACTGAACTTTTCGTTCTATATTTACAACCATTCTTGTGATTGTGTCAAATAATTCGGGTATGTTAATCATCTTTCTAGAAACCAAAGAGAGAACAAAACAAATCAGAATGATGATAGAAGAAGAAAAGGTGAAATAGAATGAATGGTAAATAGCTAAAATAGCAAAGTGCAAAGTGTTTCCAAAATGCCTATTCCCCAGCAACGGCAGCAAAAACTTGACAATGGCCTTTATGTGTGACCCGCAAGTGTACGGGTTTGTCAAAGTAATAAATCCCAGGTGAGTAGGGTATCGTATCCATATGGAATAAGGAATAGAAACACCAAGATTGCTACTTAACTAAGTGGAGATGAAACAATGTTGGTGTGGATAAATATCAATGCAAACGAACTAAAGAAAATAAGAAAGAGAGGCACAATAAAATGGGAGAAAAGGCAATTGATAAAAGTGGGGTAATCGGATATTGTTCCTCCTAGGATTTTCACTTCAAGAGCAAACCCAACTATTATGCTTCCTAACAAATTCTTATTGAGTCGTGGATATCCTTAAATATACAGTCCCAAACCTAAGGTCAACCGTGACTAACTCTACACTATTCCCTAGCAGAGAAATCAACCAGTCTGAACACTTCACACTGTGTAAAGTTGCAAGAAGCTCTAGGGATTCTAAGTTATGAATCCTATTCCTATATATAGATCTAACAGTTTGTTCTAGATGAAAGACCCCTAGTCACAATTAAGCCAAAGGTGTTAAAGTCACTTCAACGCTTCACTCTATTTCTCGGGCAACTAAGCCCCAGTGGAGTTCATCCCTTAACCCTTCACTCTACTGTGACCGTAAAGAACTCTTGGAACCTGGAGGTAGGATAAATCACGCCGGAGGGGAAAAGGGACACCCCGCTACCTCTCGACTCACCCCCTCGACCCTCTCCAATCTTGGTTTGTCACCCTCATGGTGTGTCACTTACTCACAAAGATTACCAAGATGGACTCTCAATCCCAATGTCACTCTAAGGGAGAAATCATTCAACAAGCATTTAAGATTGGAACTCAATTAAAGACATCAATTAAGGAAGCCATAATAAAAGGTTAATGAAACAAATACATCCTAGGGTTCACAAATCCAAGTACCCACTAGGGGGCTTAGCTCTCCATTAAGCAAGATACAATCAATAATGAAATTGAAAGTAAAAACATATAATCCATAGGAAAACCACCTCAGTTTTCTTGTCGATGGTCTTGTGGAGTAGCCTCGTCTTCTCCAAAGGTCCCCTTGTCAAGCCTATGGTACACCTCGCCGGATTAGTGCCGACGAAAGCTTCCCCAATAACTATCTTCCAAAAGAAACTTGGTGTGCTCTCCGGGTACCCCATTTTTATCGATTGCCTTACCTCCCCTTTACGTGTGCTCTCTTTCTTGTCTCTTTTACTTTTATTACGTTATATCTTATCACACAACTATTATTCACTTTACACTTAGTTAAGAAACAATTTAAGTGTTTTTATTCCCTCTCGCTGTTGATATGATACCCACTCATCTGTGATTTATTACTTCGGCAAACCCGTGCACTTGCAGAACATACGAAGAGGCTTTTGTCAAGTTTTTTGGCACCGTTGCCGGGGAGTAGGTGTTTAGAGATACTTTGCAATTTGTTTTCTTAGTTATTCATTCATTCATTCTATTTCACATCTTGTCTTTCTATCATCGTTCTGATTTGCTTTCTTTCTTTGGGTGCAGCTCCAGGTTATAACCCAAGAATACCCTTCGATATTGATTGAAGGAGATCCTGAACTTGAATGTACACTCAGAAGAAGGGGAAAAAACCTTCACAAGAACCGTATAATCAAGCTAAAATAGAAGTTGAAGGGTCAAATAATATGACAGAGCATAATGAGCAATAGAGGGCACTACGTGATTATGGTAGACCCTCAGTTTTGGGCACACAATTGAGTATTGTGCGACCCCCGATTACAAATGATTCAGCAATCAGTGAATGGTTTAGAGGATGAGGATCCAAACAACCATATAGAGAACTTCTTGGAAGTTTATGATATGCTGAAGATTAACGGTGTCTCGGATGACGCTATTAGATTGAGGGCTTTCCCATTCTCTCTCAATGGAAGAGCCAAGCAGTGGCTACATTCTTTGCCTAAGGCCTCCATCACGACTTGAATGAGATGGTCAAAGCTTTTCTTGCTGGATACTTTCAACCAGGGACGTCGGCCAAGCTTCGCAATGAGATATCATCGTTGGTGCAGATGGAGTTAGAGTCATTGTTTGAGACATGTGAGAGCTTCAAAGATCTTTTGTGGAGGTGTCCATAACACGGATTTCATAAATGGATGATTATTTAGACTTTCTACAATCGGTTGAATCCGAGCACAAGGCAGTTGCTAGATGCCACCGTAGGAGGTACAATGGGGAGTAAAACCCCGGAAGAAGCCTGACAGTTAGTAGAAGACATGGCCATGAACAGTTATCAGTGGAATACGCGGGAAGGGAAAAAAGTGGCCGGGCTCCATGAAATAGATGTAGTAAATTCATTGGTGGGTCAAGTGGAATCGTTGAGTAAGAAGTTAGACCTTCTAACTTCTAATAGAGTGGCTGTCGTGACTACCTGCACCAGGTGTGGTGGAGGACATGCTTCCTCTGATTGCCCGATCTCTATTGGTGATGCATCTTCAGTGAAAAAAGTTGATTTTGTGGGTAATGCAATGAGGAACCAAGGAAATCCATATAGCAACACCTACAATTCGGGTTAGAAGAATCATCCCAATTTCCACTTGAGCAACCAAGGACCACAAAAGGCCATGGCACCAATGGGTTTCCAACAACAACAAGCCCCAAACATGGAGAACCGAGTTTCAGGCTTGGAAACCCGAATAACTGATTTAAAGAAGGCCTTGACTAGATTTGTGCAATCATGGGATACAAGGTTTCAATCAGTCGAGGCTACACTTCGCAACCACACCACTTCTTTGCACAATCTTGAGAATCAAGTGGGGAAAATTACGAAATCTCTATCGGAAAGACCACAAGGAAGCTTACCAAGTAATACCAAAACCAATCCTAGAGAACATTTGCAGGCGATCACTTTGAGAAGTGGTTGTGATGTTGAGGATAGGCTTTCGAGTGAGAAGCCCAATGTTGATGCACCCGAGGGTATAGAGGTTGAGGAGGGAGCAAGCAAAGAGAAGGAGGTGGCACCCCCACCTTTCAAGCCAAGACTCCCTTATCCCTTTAGATTGAAAAATGACCAAGGGGATGAACAGTATAAGAAGTTCCTGAGTTTGTTCAAGCAACTCCACATCAACATTCCCTTTGTTGAGGCATTATCCCAAATGCCTAAGTATGCAAAGTTCTTGAAAGACTTGTTGACTAATAAAAGGAAATTGGAGGCGAGTGCCTCTATGATTCTAGATGCTTCTTGCCCGGCGGTTTTGCAAAAGAATATGCCGAACAAGAAGAAAGACCGAAGAAGCTTCACCATACCGTGCAACATTAGCAATTTCGGTAAAGAAATGGCATTGGCATACTCAGGGGCTAGTATCAACATCATGTCATATTCTTTCTTTAAAAAGCTAGGCATGGGATAGCCTAGGCCCACTCGGAGACGTTGCAACTAGCGGATCCAACGGTGAGATATCCGAGGGGCATCATTGAAGACGTGCTTGTCAAGGTGTACAAGTACATTTTCCCTGTAGACTTTGTAGTGTTGGCGTCGATGAGGATACAGATGTACTTTTGATACTTGTGAGGCCATTCTTGCACATTTCCAAGGCATTAATCGACATGGACAGCGGGAAGTTGACATTAAGGATTGGAGATGATAAAATCACATACCACCTTGCCGAAGCCATGCGACAATCTCTTGACTTTGATGATACTATTTACTTTCTCGACACTACTGATGAGATTGTTGATGAATATATGCAGGAAATGTTCAATCCGGACCCGTACGAGGGTTTGTTCGACCAAGAGGTGGACAACGTGGAAGTAATGATGCTTAGTTCAACGGAAGAACTACCATCTACTCAGGGGATCATGAAGAAGGTGCTCCGGAAGATGAAGAGTGCAAGGAGACACCACCTGTAACGCCACAAGGCTGTTGAGGAGGTGTGTGAACCGAACAAGTTAGATGAACCTCTACTAGGTGGTACCAAGCCTGATAATTCCCCTTCTACCTTCAAGAGACTTTGCTCATCATACTTTCAAGCTATGGGTAAGATGGCAACCTTCATCTATGAACCAACGTGAGGTAAGACAAGGTATGTCAAGCTTAGTGACGTTAAACAAGCGCTTCTTGGGAGGCAACCCAAGTGTTTACTTTTTCCTTAGTTGTTAGTTTAGTGTTTGCATAAATAAAGTGTCTAGTGTTGGTGTCTTTATATTTTAATGCATTGCTGTGAATTTCTAGTGGATTTTTGGTGCAATCATGCGCGTTAATGTATTTGGCTAGGATTTGGTCATTTGAGCGAGTTTTTCATATTTTAGCTGGTGTATTTTGCATAGTAGGGCAGGCTTTAAATGTATATACATGTTCAAGAATTTTTTCCAGAGCCTGCAGAGTTTTCTAAGGCATCCAGAGAAAACACATAGCGTGGGTATTTTCCACACGCCCGTGGGTCTACATTGCGAGCTCATCCAGAGAAGGCACAGGATCGTAGACTTGCCTATGTAAACGACCTTATGAGTTTCACATCCCCATGGGTCAATTCCGTACGGGCGTGCGTTTTCCTACAGGGACTTAACAATTTATCCCGAGAGCACACAGGGGTGTGGACTCACCCCTGTAGGCGAACCTGTGATAACCGAACTGGCATGGTTATTTCCCGCACACCCGTATAGATCTCTACAGCAGAGCTCTCCTCCATCCCAAGAAGACACGTCCCTTGCCGCTGTGAGTTAGACCTGTGAATGTCCATGCCCGTGCGTAATTTTTCCACGGGTGTGCGAAACACTTAGTGATTCTTCTCGGTTAGACAGAGAAGCCACAGGGGCGTGCATCTGCCCCTATGTGTTAGGTGCACGGGCGTGGGCATTTTCTGCACGCCCGTGTAGTTGCGTTTAGAAAGGTTGAGTGTTTTCCTGAGAGCGCACAGGGGCGTGTGTTTGCCCTTGTGAGTCTCTACGGTATAGGTGCACAGGCGTGGGTAATTTCCGCACGCCCGTGTGGATGCACAAAATTCTAAGAGAGGCGAGTTTTTCTTTAAAATCTTCTTGAATTCTCTTCTTCTTCACTTCCAATCACTTGAAGATCGACTTTGATTAGTCTCCTGGTCCACATATCGCTGTTTTAGAGGGGTTTCCAGTCAATTTCAACGCCGAATTTGAAGTTTTCATACTTATTTCATCGGTAAACCTTTTACCCTCTTTTCTTCAGTGATTCTTATTTTAATAGATCAAAAGTCTTGATTTTCATGCAATTTCCACTTTATAATTGTTTATGCATGTTTAGAAAGCGTTAACCGTGGTGTTTAAGTTGTAATTTTAGAGCATTAACATGCAACCGTACGGGTTTAATGCCACGTAGATCCACAAGGGCATGGGTAATTTCCACAGGCCTGTGTGGAATACTGCAGTATGGTTTTTTGAGCTTCTTTGATCGTTCTCTTCATCATTCATCACAGGTATGGCACCACGATTGAAGAAGGAAGGGGGTAAGCATCCTAGAGAGACTTCACCTGAGTTACCACATATTGAATTCTCAAAACCTTAGCATCAGGCTCGATTCTAGCGGCTATCAGGACTTAGGTTCGGACAATCCCAGTTCATGGACCTATGTGTGCTGAGTAAGGTCCAGCGAGGTGATGAGTTAGCCAGTAAGATTGACACGCTAATGGCCGTAGGAACCTAGACGAGATTATTGTCGATACGAGTGCTAGTTATCCGGCTGCTGACACTGGAAGTACTGGCATCTTTTGAGTTCGAGCAGCCATATGGGAGATTTGACATTACTGATGTCATACAGTTCAGAGTGTTAGACGTCATTTTACTATGAGTGTCACTGAGTTTTCGATTCGTATGGGCTTGTATGACAAGACATATACAGATACTGAGGAGTATAGAAATTTGCCGATTGATTACCTTGGCATCTTGACATCACGGCAAGCTTACCAAGCCTTGTGCGCACAGGGGCAGTACAAATTGGGAGTGTCCAAGGCTACATGTTTGTCTCGGCTGACCTACAGGTATTTATCCACCGTCCTTAGCAGATCTGTGTCTAGCGCTCGTGGTGTGTCACTCACTCACAAGGTTACCAACGAGAACCCTCAACCCTAGTGTCACTCTAGGGGAAATGTTCATACAAACAAGCATTCAAGGTTGGAACTCAAAATCAACATCAATTTATTGAAAGCATAATAAAGAGATTCAAAGAAACGAATACATCCTAGGGTTCACAAATGCCCAAGTACCCACTAGGGGTTTAGCTCTCCATGGAGCTAAGTACAATCAAAGAAATATAATGTAAAAGCAATGAATCCATAAAGAAACCCCCTCGATAGTCGTGTTGATGGTCTTATGGAAAGTCCTCTACTCGTCGTCCAAGGATTCCCTCGTCTGGTATAAGATACGCCTCGACGGAAGCTCCCATACCAACCTTCTTCCTAAGGAATGACGATGTAGGAGCCGTAGAACCTCTCTAAAACCTTGGCTAATACCCCTCAAAAGCCTAGCCGAAGCCCTCTCTCAAGTTGGGGAAAAGATGGAGAAAAGAATACTAAAATCGGGGATGATTCGGCTTTAAATTGGGCTAGAATCGGGCGACTACACGGGCGTGGATGTTTCACGCGCCCGTGCGGAATTTCCACACGGGCGTGGATAATTTCCACATGCCCGTGTAGATTCTCTGAACTTCTGTTTTCTCGGCCGGCTGTGAACAGTGCTACTACAGTACTTGTTGCAGTAGTCTGCTATAGTATCCAGCCTGAATAGCTTCCCGAATCCATACTTTCATCGGAGTAATGCAAATGGGCACACGTTCACTTCGTGGATCACTTGCTTCTTCAATGATAGGCAAGTTGGTGGAGCTCTTCTTCTATGTGCATAAGTTAGAATGCTCGAGTGTGACTGCCTTTGTGCCCCTCCAAATGGATGTGCCAAACTCGAATACGAGGAGGTTGGCACACACTCAAATATCTCACATCGACCTATATCTTCGTGTTTGAACCTTAGCAAGATTTCCTCCAAAATCAGTGCATTGTAATCCACATTGGCTTCTTTCCTTCATACTTGGCCTCACAACCCTACCTGCAAGAAAGTAACATAAAAACACACATATTAGTGTAAAAACCTGAGAAAAGTAATGCTCAACATAAGGAATGAACGCTTCGCATTCATATCGCACAACTACTTATCAGTAACCTTGTGAGTGAGTGACACACAACGAGCGTTAGACAAAGCTAGGTTGGAGAGGGTTGAGAGGGTGAGTCGAAAGGTACAGGAGCGTCCCCTTTCCCCTTCGACGTGATAGATTCTACCTCCGTTCCTCGAGGTCTTTGCGGCCATAATAGAGTTAATGGTCTAAAAGATGAACTTCCGTTGGGGCTTAGTTGCGCGTGCAATGGAGTGAAGTCTTGAAGTGATCTTAGTATCTAGGGTTTAATCGTGGTTAGGGACCTTCCACCTGGACCAAAGGGTTAGGTCTATAATTAGGAAGAGATTTATCACTTGGAATCCTCAGGGCTCATTGCAACTCTATGCGAGTGCGAGGTTGAGAGGTTATCTAATCTCTCCTCCGGGACATGTATAGAGTTAGGCATAGTTGACCTTAGATTTGGGACTACGTAATTAAGGATTTCCATGACTCACCATTGCATTGATTAGGAAGCATAATAGAGGGTTCTTGCACTTGAAACATTTATCCTAGGTGGAGCATTATCCGAGTACCCCACCTTTATCGATTGCCTTACCTCCTCCTTTACTCGTGCTCTCTTACTTGTTACTTTCACTTTTGAGAATTGAATCATTGTCACACTTATCATTATTGATCTTTCACATAGCTAAGAAGCGGAGTAAGTGCTTTTATTCCCTACTCCCTGTGGATTTGATACCCGCTCATCCGGGATTATTACTTCGACAAAACCGTGCACTTGTGGGATATACGCAAGGGGACCTTGTCAGCAGTCTCATTCAAGCATTCTGGCTTGTGCATGTATAGCAGGGTACTGTTCACAGCTGGCAGAAGAAGGTGTAAAATAGAGAATTCCAAACACCCGTGTGAAAAATCCATAAGGGCGCCCATACGGGTGTGTGGATTTCCGATTCTAGCCTTATTTAAGGCCGATTTCAGCCTTGATTTTAGCATTCTTTTCTCCATCTTTTCCCCAACTTGAGAGAGAGCAGTGGCTATGGTTTTCAGAGGTATTGGGTAGGGATGTAGAGAGGTTCTATGGCTCCAACATCGCGCTCTGACACGTCTGAATATGCGTGTACACCGCAAGTTCACGGGTGTCGAAGTAATAATCCCAGATGAGTGGGTATCGTATCCACAGAGAGTAGGGAATAAAGACACTAATGTGGAAGATGAATAGTGATATGTATGACAAGATTCAATTCTCAAGAGTAAAAACAACAAGAAAGAGAGCACAAGTAAAGAAGAAGGTAAGATAATCGATAAAAATGGGGTACGCGGGTATTGTTCCGCCTAGGACAATCATTTCAAGTGCAAGAAACCTCCATTTTGCTTCCTAATTAATGCAATAGTGAGTCGTGGAAATTCTTAATTGCATAATCCCAGATCTAAGGTCAACCATGCCTAACTCTATACATATCCGAGAGGAGAAATCAAACAATCTCAACACCCGCACTCGTATAGAATTGCAATGAGCTATAGGAACTCCAAATCATAAATCCTATTCCTATGTATGGACCTAACTCTTTGGTCCAGGTGAAAGATCCCTAGCCACAATTAAGCGTTAGATGCTAAAATCACTTCAACGCTTCACTTCGTTCCACTCGCAACTAAGCCCCAGCGAAAGGTCATCCCTTAGCCCACTCACTCTACTATGACCGCAAAGAACTCTTGGAACATGGAACTAGGATAGGTCATACCGGAGAGGAAAGGGAACGCTACCTCTCGACTCATCCTCTCAACCCTCCCTAATCTAGTTTTGTCTAACTCTCATGGTGTGTCACTCAATCACAAGAGTTACCAAGAAGAACTCTCAACCCTAGTGTCACTCTGGGGGAGTATTTATACAATCAAGCATACAAGATTGGAACTCACAATAAACATCAATTAAATGAAAGCATAATAAAGAGATTCAATAAAACGAATACATCCTAGGGTTCACAAATAACCAAGTACCCACTAGGGGTTTAGCTCTCCATGGAGCTAGATACAATCAATGAAATCGAATGTAAAAACAAAGCATCCATAGAAAACCACCTCGTTAGTCGTGGCGATGGTCTTGTGGAGAGTCCTCTACTCATCACAAGGGTCCCTTTGTCCGGCCTAAGATATACCTCGCCATATTGGTGCTGACAAAAGCTCTCCCACTAACCTTCTTCCAAAAGGCGCACAATGTCAGAGCCGTAGAACCTCTCCAAAGCCCTAGCCAATACCTCTCAAAACCCTAGCTATAGTAAATTACTACAGTGTTTTCCTACAGTGATATGCTACAGTACTCCACCAAAAATAATCATGAATCCACTTTTCATCGAGGCAACATAAACGGGCACACGTTTATGCTGTAGATAGCGTCGTTTTTTCAATAAATGGGTTCATTGGTGAAGATCTTGCTATCAATGCACAAGTCGGGATTTGCAAATGTGACTGCCCTTGTGCCACTCCAAATTATTGTAATTGCTTTAATACATGGAGGTTGACAGACATTCACCTATCTTTGAGCCCAACTTGTGTCTTCGCGTTTGTTCCTTCCAAGATTTCATCAAATACTGCATTTACGATCTACTTTTGGCTTCTTTTCTTAAAACATAGCTTCACAACCCAACCTGCACAAAAGAACACAAATACACATGTATTAGTGCTTAAACCTAATAAAAGTAATGCTCATTTTAAGGAAAGAACACTTCTCACGCTCTGTTTGGAAGAAGGTTAGTGGGAGAGCTTTCGTCGGCACCGATCCGGCGAGGTGTATCCTAGGCCGGACAAAGGGACCCTTGGACGAGTAGAGGACTCTCCACAAGACCGTCGCCATGACTATTGAGGGGGTTTTCTATGGATTCTTTGCTTTTACATTTGATATCATTGATTGTAATTAGCTTCATGGAGAGCTAAACCCCCTACTGGGTACTTGGATATTTGTGAACTCTAAGATGTATTCATTTCATTGAACATTTTTATTATGCTTTCAATTAATTGATGCTTTATTTGAGTTCCAATCTTGTATGCTTGATTGTGTGAATACTCCCTTAGAGTGACACTAGGGTTGAGAGTTCTTGTTGGTAACTCTTGTGAGTGAGGGACACACCATGAGAGTTAGACAAAGCTAGATTAGATAGGGTTGACAGGGTGAGTCGAGATATAGCGGAGCATCCCCTTTTCCCTCCGGTGTGATTTATTCTACCTTCATTTCCTCGAGCACTTTGTGGTTATAGTAGAGTGAATGGGATAAGGGATGACCTTCCGCTGGGGCTTAATTGTAGGGGCAATAGAGTGAAAGCGTTGGAGTGATTTTAGCACCTAAGGCTTACTTGTGGCTAGAGACCTTCCACCTGGACCAAAGGGTTAGGTCTACATTTAGGAAGAGGATTTATCACTTGGAATCCCTAGAACTCATTGTGATTCTATATGAGTGCGAGGTTGAGAGGTTATTCAATTTCTCCTCCAGAATATGTATAGAGTTAGGCATGGTTGACCTTAGATTTGGGACCATGTATTTAAGGATCTCTATAACTCATTAATGCATTAGTTAGAAAGCATAATAGAGGGCTTTTGCACTTGAAACAATCGTCCTAGGCGCAACAATATCCGGGTACCCCACTTATATCGATTGCCTTACCTCCCCTTTACTTACACTCTTTCTCTTGTTTCTTTTACTTTTGTTACATCACATTTTGACACAGAAATCACTATTCACTTTTTGTTTAGTTAAGAAACAATTTAAGTGTTTTTATTCCCTACACTCTGTCGATACGATACCCACTCATCTGGGATTTATTACTTCAATAAGCCCGTGCACTTGCGGGACATATGCTAGGGGCGTTGTCATTACGTGAGCAACAGAGTAAAGCGTTGAAGTGACATTAGTGTCTGGGGCTTAAATGTGACTAGGACCTTTTGCCTGGACCAAAGGGTTTGGTTTATACACAAGAAGAGGGTTTATCACTTGGATTCCCTAGAACTCCATGCAACTTTACACAGTGTTAGGTGTTGAGACCGAGCGATTTCTCCGCCAGGACATAGTGTAGAGTTAGTCACGTTGACCTTAGATTTGGGACTGTGTGCTTAAGGTTTTCCATGACTCATTGAGCATTGATTAGGAAGTATAATAGTGGGTGTTGCACTTGAAACATTAATCCTAGGGGGCGCATTGTCTGAATACTCGACTTCTATCGATTGCCTTACCTCACACTTACTTGCACCTCTCATTCTTGTTTCTTTTATCTTTGTTCACATTACAATTTATTGACATTATCATTGTTCACTTTCACATGGTTAAGTAGCAATTTAAGTATTTTTTCTCCCTACTCCTTGTGGATATGATACACCACTCACCTGGGATTTATTACTCGACAAACCAGTGCACTTACAGGTCACACACAAGGGGCGTTGACAACTGGCGTGAGGAATTTCCACACGCCCGTGTGAATCTACAGAAAGTCTGCTTTCGGCAGTTTGAACAGTAACTGATATAGTAAATTGCTACATTGATTGGCTACAGTGCTTGCTATAGTACTACGCCGCAATACTCTTGAATCCATATTTTTCATCGAGGCAACACAAATGGGCACACGTCTATGCTATAGATCATGTTTCATCTTCAAGTTAAAGCACATTTGACAGGAATCTTGCTAGCCTTTCACAAGTCGGAACACATGAGCGTGACTGCCTTTGTGCCCCTCCAATTTACATATTCCATCAAGCATAATGGAGCCCGGCGGACACTTTGTCTTTGAGCACAACTTGTGTCTTCTAGTGTGTCCACTTTAAGATTACATCAACATAATGCATTTGCAATATACTTTGGCTCCTTTCTTCTCTATTTGGCTCCACAACCCTATATGCTCAAAAAAACACAAAAACGCACGTAGTAGCGATAAAACCTGATAAAAGTAATGCTCATCATAAGAAAAGAATAATTCATATTGTTAGTACACAAGCACTTATCAGAACGACTTGTGCCTTGACCCTTGTTCGACATAGGAATTCCATCGACGATCACGTCCACGATCTACTTTTGCTTTATTTCTTCTAAACTTGTCTCCACAACCCTAAATGTACAAAAGAACACAAATACACATGAATGAGCTATAAAATCTGATAAAAGTAATGATCAATGTAAGAAAAGCATATTTCATATTACTTATACACAAGTACTTATCATAGCACTTTATGAAAATCTCAGTAGAAATCCCAAGGCTCTCACGAGTATCCTCACAGCCGTACACCAGGCCCTGAAGCTATCGTGAAAATACTATTAAAAGAGGTTTTAGGGGTAAAGAAAGGTATCATCTTCTTTTTCGGCCTCTTGGGCTGCCACCTCACCTTTCTTGGAATTGATTTCTGGCGAGCTACTTCACAAAGCTTCACCAAGAGGGAGGCAAACATCAGAGAAGGTGATAGAGAGAAGAACCAAGGTATCAAAGCATCATTTATGGAGAGATCTCTTCAAACCTTTATGATCGTCATCCGTCCAAGGGGATCTAAAGCTACAATGAGTATTTTCTTACTTCTTTTCTTATTTATTTGTTCCTTAGAGTTGTATGAGTGTTCCTCTTTCAAGAGGAACTAACATATTTATGGTTTGGACATGATGAACACCATGGTTATTTTGTCATAATTTTAGATGATCGTCTTGTTGATGTATTGTTAAATGTTGTATTTTTTATGAAATCTTGTAGTTCTTGGTGCAAGCTTTGTGTTTATTGATGTGTTGGATTACATGAGAACTTTTTGGTTCAACTTCTAGGTTGTACTTTGTTGCGTGACCATCACCATTGTACTAGACGCATTTAACTTTGAAGTGATTCGTGTATGAATACTGATAAGTGCTTGTGTGTTAAGAATGTGAAGTGTTCTTTCCTTACGATGAGCATTGATTTTATCAGGTTTAATCACTAATACATGTGTATTTGTGTTCTTTTGCGCATGTAAGGTTGTGAAGCTAAGTATTAAGAAAAGAAGCAAAAAGTAGATTGTGAACGTACTATTTGGTGGAATCTTGGAAGGAATAAATGTAAAGACACAAGTGGGGCTCTAAGATACGTGAATGTGTGCCAACCTCCATGTATTCAAGCCATTCCAATGAGTTGGAGTGGCACAAAGGCAGTCACATTTGCGTATCCCAACTTGTGCAAATATAGCGAGATCTACACCAACGAGACTTTTATGGAAGAAGCAAAGTATTGTAGAGAGATCTACACCAATGAGATCTACAAATTTGCCTATTTATGTTACCCCGATGAAAAGTGTGGTTTCAAGACTGTTCTTAGCTGTTATTGTAGCATCCATTGTAGCAACGTATTGTAGCAATCACTGTAGCAATTACTGTTCACAGCCGGCCGAAAATCAGGTTTCCACAGAATCCACACGGGCGTGTGGAAATTCCCCACGCCCATGTGGAAATTCCATAGGCCCTGACACGTCCAAATATGCGTGTAAACCGCAAGTGCACGGGTGTCAAAGTAATAAAATACACAGTGAGTCGGGTAGTTGAATCCACAGGGAACAGGGCTACTAGTACTAACTTCTTCTCTGCTTTCTAGCCTAATGATAAATGGAAAGGTGTGGTGATCTAATATGTGAAGAAATGAATACTGGAGATGAATATGCATGGGTGAAATGCATGGAGATCTCAATCAGTAAAAGTGGGATTTTCTGGCAATGCTCCCCCTAGGATTCAGGTATTAGGTACCGGATAAACAAAGTGTTTCTATGATGAGTAAGTTAAGTCATGGAAATCCAAAAATAATCGGATCTTGCCTCCAGATCACCGATACTAGTCCCCTACGAGGTCACGGTGGGGAAATCGCTCAATCTCAACACCTCACACCACATATGACCGCAAAGCACTCTACGGATTCCAAGAGGTGTATCCGATTCCTTAAGATTGATCCAAGCCTAATTCCTGGCGAAGGATCCTCACACTGTGGCAAGTATTATAGCAGCACTGTTCACAGCCGGCCGAGAAAACAAGAGTTTAGAGAATCCACACGGGCGTGTGGAAATTATCCACTCCCGTGTGGAAATTCCGCACGGGCGCGTGAAGCATCCACGCCCGTGTAGTCGCCTGATTCCAGCCCTATTTAAAGCCAAATCAGCCCCGATTTTAGTATTCTTTTCTCCATCTTTTCCCCAACTGGAGAGAGGGCTTCGGCTAGGGATTTGAGAGGTATTGGCCAAGGTTTTGGAGAGATTTTATGGCTCCGATATCGTCATTCCTAAGGAAGAAGGTTGGTAGGGGAGCTTCCGTCGAGGCGTATCCTATATCGGACGAGGGAATCTTTGGACGACGAGTAGAGGACTTTCCACAAGACCATCGACACGACTATCGAGGGGGTTTCTTTATAGATTCTTTGCTTTTACATTTTATTTCTTTGATTGTACTTAGCTCCATGGAGAGCTAAACCCCTAGTGGGTAATTGGGTATTTGTGAACCCTAGGATGTATTCGTTTCATTGAATCTCTTTATTATGCTTTCAATTAATTGATGTTTATTGTGAGTTCCAATTTTGAATGCTTGATTGTATGAACATTTTCCCTAGAGTGACACTAGGGTTGAGAGTTCTCGTTGGTAACCTTGTGAGTGAGTGACACACCCCGAGCGTTAGACAAAGCTAGGTTGGAGAGGGTTGAGAGGATGAGTCAAGAGGTACAGGAGCGTCCCCTTTCCCCTCCGACGTCATAGATTCTACCTCCGTTCCTCGAGTTCTTTGCGGCCATAATATTGTGAATGGTCTAAGTGATGAACTTCCGCTGGGGCTTAGTTGCTCATGCAACGGAGTGAAGCGTTGAGGTGATCTTAGTATCTAGTGTTTAATCGTGGTTAGGGACCTTCCACCTGGACCAAAGGTTTAGGTCTATAATTAGGAAGAGATTTATCACTTGGAATCCCTAGAGTTCATTGCAATTCTATGCGAGTGCGAGGTTGAGAGGTTATCCAATCTCTCCTCCAGGACATGTATAGAGTTAGGCATAGTTAACCTTAGATTTGGGACTATGTAATTAAGGATTTCCACGACTCACCATTACATTGATTAGGAAGCATAATAGAGGGTTCTTGCACTTGAAACAATTATCCTAGGCGGAGCATTATCCGGGTACCACATCTTTATCGATTGCCTTACCCCCTTCTTTACTTTTGCTCTCTTACTTGTTATTTTTATTGTTGAGAATTGAATCATTGTCACACTTATCATCATTGATCTTTCATATAGCTAAGAATTGAATTAAGAATTTTTATTCCCTATTTCCTGTGGATTCGATACCCACTCATCCGGGATTATTACTTCGACAAACCCGTGCACTTGCGGGATATACGCAAGGGGATCTTGTCAGCAAGCAAGCATTAGACAATCAAGATTAAAACTTAATCAAACTCGGATTAAATAGAAACACTAAGCAAATCCCAAAAGATGAGAATCCTAGGGTTCACAAGCCCAAATACCCTCTAGGGTTTTAGCTCTCCACGGAGCAACATACAAAACACACCATCAATGAATGAAAGTACATTAAAACCATAGAAATAAACCCCCTTATATATGAACTGATGGCCGTGATGGAGAGCTTCGACGTCTTGAAGGACCCACTTGGAAGCTAGGTTCACCGGTGGCTTCCTTGATACTATGACGGAGGAGGAATCGATCAAAGTTGGTGACAAAGCGCCTCCAAAGCCGCAAAGATCTTCTCTCCAAACCCTAGCCGTCTCACCCCTCAAGAGCCGCACAAAAGATGAGAAAGAATAGGGCAAAATGGCTATTTATAGGCCTTAGGCCACGTCTGTCATGTGCCCCACGCGCCCATGTGGATTTTCCATGCGCCCACGTGGGTGCAGGAATTTCCACGCGGGCGCGCAAACAATAATTTTGCTACAGTACTGCTACAGCAAAGTTGCTACAGTACTTTTCACAAAACAAGGTCCAAACACTCTTCACTTGAGGCCACATGTCCGGGCACATGTTCATGTGGTAGGTTATAAAACTTCTCTTCATCGACTTATCTTTGAGAGGTCTTGCAATCTTCACAAAGAAAAGGAACATGAAGATGTGTCTGCCTTTGTGCCCTTCCAACTAGTGAATTGACTTGAATCTTCTTGGAAGTTGGCACACATCTCCACGTTTATGAACTCCTCTCGTGTCTTGGTCCTTGAATTGAACAAGTATTCCCAACATTGTGTCTTTATAGCCTATCTTCGCTTCTTTTTTACTCTTCAAGGCATTCACAACCTATATGCATAAAAGAACACCAAATACACAGTATGAGACATAAACCATGGTAAAAATGATGCTCAATATCAGGCCCGTGTGAAGAATCCACAGGGGCGTATGGATGCCCGATTCGAGCCCTATTTAAGCTGTGATTCAGCCTCGATTTTAGCATCTTTTTCGCATCTTTTCCCCAACTTTGGAGAGGCTTGCGGCTCAGGTTTAGAGGGGTTTTGGCATGTATTTTAGAGTGGTTCTACGGCTTTAACACAGCCCTTCACTTGGAAGAAGGTTATTGGTGGAGCTTTCATCGCGTCGATTCGGCGAGGTGTGCCCTAGGCCCGACAAGGGGACCTTTGGAGAGGACAAGGCCAGTTCACAAGACCATCGACACGAATATCGAGGGGTTTTACTATGGATTGCATGTTTTTACTTTTGATTGCTCCATGGAAAGCTGAAACCCCTAGTGGGTAGTTGGATTTTGTAAACCCTAGGATGCTTTTTGTTTGATTGACCTTTTATAATGCTTTCCTTAATTGATATTTCTCTAAGTGAGTTGTAATCTTGAATTCTTGTTGAATGATTTCTCCCCAAGAGTGACACTAGGGTTGAGAGTCTCCATTGGTAATCTTTGTGAGTGAGTGGCACACCATGAGTGTTAGATAATGCAAGATTGGAGAGGGTCGAGAGTGTGAGTCGAGAGGTAGTGAAGCATCCCCTTTGCCCTCCGATGTGATGACCTCCGAGTAGTAGAGCGATGTGATGACCTCCGAGAGTTCTTTGCGGTTATAGTAGAGCGAATGGGCTAAGGGATGACCTCCGCTGGGCCTTAGTTGCACAGGCAACAGAGTGAAGCATTGAAGTGACATTAGCACCTAGGGCTTAATTGTGACTAAGGGTCTTTCGCCTAGACCAAAGGGTTAGATCTATACATTGGAATAGGGTTTATCAGTTGGAATCCCTAGAGTTTCTTGCAATTCTGTGTAGTGTGAGGTGTTGAGACTGATTGCTTTCTCCGCCGGGACATAGCATAGAGTTAGCCACGGTTGACCTTAGATTTGGGACCATGTGTTAAAGGATTTCCACGACTCATTGAGCATTAATTAAGAGACATAATAGTTGGTTTTGCACATGATGCGATTGTCCTGGGTGGAAGAATATCTGAGTACCCCATTTTTATCAATTGCCTTACCTCTTATTTATTTGTGTCTTTTTTTCTTGTTTCTTTTATTCTTGCTTTCATTACACTTTATCAACACAATCATCGTTTCATCCTCACTTAGTTAAATAGCAATCTTAGTGTTTTTATTCCCTACTCCCTGCGGATACGATACCCACTCACCTGGGATTTATTATTACTTCGACAAACTCGTGCACCTGCGGGTCACACGCAATAGGTGTTGTCAAATATGCTGTGACCATCGGGTATTTCCTACCCCTCCAACCATTAAGGATGAACCTGGATATTGTGTTTGACCCTAATTAGAGATTTCACTAAGCGTAATTAAATTGATGAGTGCAATTCATATCAGATTTTTGTATCCTTAATTCATGCTTTTGCTTGCCTTTCAGCACATCTTTGTATACATTCAGTGCTATTCAAGGTATATTTGTTAATGGTGTAGGAATTGAGGAGGCCAAAGCAATTAGGAGTGAATATGGTTACTAATCAAATGAAAATTGAAGAAATATCTAAGTGTTCAAGTTCAACATGAGCAGAGCACAGTCGTGCTTTATCCCCCTAAATATCCCAGCCTCATGCTGATCAAGTGAAAAAGCTTGCAGGGGAGTATCACCAGGGTGAACATGGTTGGATCACGCTCGTGTCTCTCCCCCTAGAAATCTCATACTGGAGTTGTGTTCTTTTCATCAAGGGGAAGCATGTGCCAAAGGCTCCTAGAATGATCATGCTCAAGGAAGCACACTCCAAGCATGACTACGCTTCTTCCAACTTGAAATTCCAGGTGAACACTTGGCTGATTCACTCAAAACTATTCAATGGAAACACGGTTTAAGTACGATCATCCTGAGGCCATGTCGAGCTCGAAGACAGCCCTTTTTAACTCCAATTTCTATGGTTTGCTCTCATCTCTATTCTGGGATTCAATCTCCACTTGGAGAACTTTGAAGAGAGCTAAGGTCAAGCTTCACCACACCTTCTAGAGGGGATCAAGGACAAGTTTAAGGCATAAGAGAAGTGGGGTTAGCATATAGAGCTCGGCAAGGAAGACTATCTTAAGAAGAAGGAGTCATGGCTTCTTTCTCCAGTTTTTCATCTTTATCTTTCTTGTTGTACCCATCCATGAGGGGCTAACCGTCCACGGTGCCCTGAGATGTGAACTATGTTGTTTTGCATGCTTTTACTACTTTATTTCAATATTTAAAAAGTTCTATTGGTTTCCTATATTTAATGATGTGTTTGCATAACTTGATGTGTTTGAATTGCACAAATGCTTTGGTAATTTAGTTATCTTAGCAAAACCTTGGTGTAATTGAGAACTATAGATGCCACATTGCTCTTAAGCATAGACAAGGACCTTAGAATGTACTTGGTAGGCTTTAGGATCAAGTTAGCATGCTTTAACTCATAAGAATCATCCCGAGGCATTGCTCTTTTGCTATTGAAAATACAATCCTAATCCCCCTGTAACTACCACCATTCTATCCTTCACTGTTAGCTTTTAGTTTGATCTTATTACAATTTTTGTTTAACTGAACATCAGAAGATAAATTAGTACTTTAAGTACAGTCCCTGTGGTTCGACAACCTTACCCTTCAACGGGTATCACTTTACAACGTATGTGTGACTCGTTCACTTGTGGAGACCATACCAGCAATCATAAGAGGATTTGGGTAGAAGTGATTCTGATCCAATACTTATATAGGATTAGGTGTTAATAGCCATGACCATCAAGGTTGACCTACTTTGGGAGTCTCTTGGCCCAAACTACCATCATAGTATATCATCCTAAGTTCAGGACTTAATGAGAACCCTAGGGAGTTTCATTGTCCAAATCAACACTTTCTATGTTTTGTTCTCCCTTGAATGCCAATCATGTGTAGTAGTAGTCTAGATTTCATTTAGTTATTTCTTTCTATTTTTAATTACTATTCATCATTTTCAATGTAGGCTAGGAAAGAGATGAAAAGGAAGTAATAGTAGTTCCTTGGCCTAGTGGAATACGACCATTGTGTCACACATAAGGTATTACTTGATGCCTTCACGAACTTGCAGGTGATGTCATCAAGTTTTTGGCACCGTTGCTGAGGAAGGGATACTAGTAAAACTTGTGGTCTATTGCTTTAGCCATTTATCTTTTCTTTTGTAAATATTTGTCTTTGTATGTGTCTTTTACCCTTTTGTCTATATTTATTTATTTTCCTTCTTTATTGTTTTCTTTGATAGCTCATTTTTACCCTTTTGTGCATATTTTTTTTTTATTTTCCTTTATGTTTTATTTGATAGCTCATTGATTTGAGTTTTTTTACAAAGGGCCATGGATTTTGAAGAAGGTTTGTTGGCCACCAAAATCTATGCACTTGAGAAAAGGATAGAAAAACTCGTTGCCATGAGAGCAATCCAAAGCAATCCGCACCATAATGTCTATGATCCATATTGTGGAAGGCACTAAACGTTTTTGACACATCATCATACACAACAATGGGAATACCCTCACCAACAATTGCTACAAGAACACCCTTTCAAGAACTATGGAATTATCATCCTCCAATCGTTCATAGTGAGCAACCTAATCAATAGGGAATACCCTCACTAAACATTTTTGCAAGATTCATGATGCGAGCGGAAGCTGAATTTAAAGCCATGAATACCATAATTTTTAATTCCCAATCATCTTTACAAGTGCTTGAGTAGACATATTTTTATATAAGTTTTACATGCATTGAGCATCATTTTTACCATGGTTTATGTCTCATATAGTGTATTTGGTGTCCTCTTGTGCAATTAGGTTGTGAATGCCTTGAAAGGAGAAAAGGAAGTAAAGATAGGCTACAAATACACATTTTGGGAGTTCTTGTTCAATTCAAGGACCAAGACACAAGAGGAGTTCATGGATGTGGAGATGTGTTGATGTGTTCTCTGCTAGTGCATGAGTTGCACACAAGTAAGATAGTGGTACCCCGTCAGGGGTAGGGTTGTTGAACTATAGGGACTGGACTAAAAATACTCATTCAACATTGATCTCTAGTGAAGAATAGATTGGTGATAAGATTACTTTAAATTAAAAGAGAGAATAAAGAGATAAAAGAAAAGAGGAAAGATGAAGATAAAGGGCAATTTGATTGAGTGTTAACAGTAAGAGAATAATGCCCGGGATGTTTCCTAAGCACTTAGTGACGTTCACTCGCTATCAAGTTTACCAGGTACATTCTTAGGCTCTAATGTGTGCTCAAAAGCATTATTGCAGCTAAGGCTCTCAAATACATCGAGTTTTGCAAATATAACTATGGATTCAAGCTCCCCAAGTTATGAAATTTCCTAAGGCAATGACAGCTGTAAATCATGAAGAGTACAAGTGTTTAAAGCATACAAAATGATAAAGTTTTGCAATCCCAGATTTAACATAAGAACCAAAAGAACTCCATAAATCATGAAGAGTACAAGTGTTTAAAGTATACAAAGTGACAAAGTTCCCACCCCGGGGCATCATGGCCGGCTAGCCCATCATGGGTGGATACAACATGGAGGAGATAACACTAGATCTATAGAAAGAAGACATGACTCCCTTCTCTTTAAGATTTACCTCCAAGGTCAAGCTCCGTGTGCAAGCACTACTTCCCTTGTGCCTCCAACTCACTCATTTACGCCTTAGAAAATGTGAATAAGCCTGATCTTCGCTCTCATCATTGTCTTCCCAGTGGAGAAGTAGATCCCCGAACAAAAGATAGAGAGGAAACCCTAAAAGCTGGAGTTAAAAACAGGGGATTCGGGCTTGACATGGTATGCACATGAGCTTGTCCAGACAGTGTCATGTCGAGGAAAAGCTGAGTGAAATTGAGTGTCTCTGCCTGGAAAATTCAGTTGAAGGGACACGGTTGTGTCTTGACAGTGCAATGATGTGACACGATCGTGTTAGGAGCACCCAGTGCATGTCGCCTATTCTTCAATAAAATCACAAATGGCCTGGGTTTTTAGAAGTAAAGACATGATCGTGTCCTGACCGTGTCAGCCTTGGAAGCACCCTTCTACACAGACTTCTTATTGGATGAGAACAGGCTGAGATTTTTATTAGGTGTGACACGAGCATGTCCAGCCGATGTCTAGCTTAAGTACCTGAACTTTTCTTGTATATTGTCTTGTTTTCTTCCCAATTTCACTCCAAATTGCATTGAGCCACCTATTTCTGCACATATAGCAAAAATACCCATAATAGCACTGCTCGTGAATAATAGTAAACTTG
Source organism: Dioscorea cayenensis subsp. rotundata (assembly GCF_009730915.1). Taxonomy (NCBI): domain Eukaryota; kingdom Viridiplantae; phylum Streptophyta; class Magnoliopsida; order Dioscoreales; family Dioscoreaceae; genus Dioscorea; species Dioscorea cayenensis. The sequence goes on from NC_052489.1 coordinate 16,478,103, forward strand.
AGAACATATAAAATGATAGATTTAAGGCATGAAAATATGTATGCAAAATGCACTCATCATTTGTGCCAACTTCTAATGAGATTCAAGCCAATTTGTTAGTTGGAATGAACAAAGGTACTCATATCTTCATGCTCCTTCTCTTTGTCAAGAATGCATGACCTTTCAAATGATGAGTCGACGAGGAAAAGTCTTATTACCTACCACATGGACGTGTGCCCGACCATGTGGCCTCAATAGAAGAGTGTTTGGACCGCGGTTGTGAAAAGGCTGAAGCTAAGTATTGTAGCAAAACACTATAGCATTCTACATGGCAGTACTATAGCAGAATTACTGTTCATGCGACCACATGAAAATTCCACGCGACCACGTGGAAATTCCTACCGCTCACGGGAGCACGTGGAAAATCCACATGGCGCCTGAAGACACGTGACAACCGTGGTTTGTGACTATAAATATACCGTTTGCCCTATTCTTTGGTTGATCTTCTCTCTACCATAGCATCGAGGTGGCCTTCGACAACCTAGCTTTGGAGGAGAAATCTTCAAGACATTGAGCGATCCATCAGGGCCATCATCACCAATACGAGGGGGTTTTTCTCTATTTTTTACATTGCTATCATTGTATTAATCTTTGTTTTGTAACTTGCTCCATGGAGGGCTAAACCCTAGTAGGTATTTGGGCATATGAACCCTTGGATCTTATCTTTTGTAATGATTTGCTTTATGTTTTCTATTAAATCTGAGTTGATTTGAGTTTTAATCTTGTGTTCCCATGGCTTCCATGTTTTATTAATCCTTGTGGTTGATTATCTATGCATAATTTGTTCCTTTGTTGAGTGAGAGGTCTCCATTAGAGTTAGAACTCCAAGATTAAAGAAGGTTGAGAGGGTGAGTCATGAGATAGTGGAGTGTCCCCTTTCCCTTCTGATAAGTGTTTCCTGACTCTGTATTCTCTAGATTCTATACAACCATATTTGGTGTGAGGTGTGAGGTTGAGAGATTTCTCGATCACAACCTTGTAGGGGGGTTAGGGATCTTCTGCCTAGAAGTAGGGTTAGATCTATCTTTTGGAATTGGTTTCACTCTTAGGTATCCCTAGAGCTTATTGCCATCATATAGGGTGTGAGGTGTTGTGATTGAGCGATTTCTCCACCGGGACCTTGTAGGTTACTAGTACCAGTGGCTTGGAGGCAAGGACCAATTGTTCTTCGATTACCTCGACTATTTAAACTCGGTTTATAAGCATTTAGCATGTCATGAGCATAATGTTAGATCCTAGGGGGAGCATTGCTCGGATACCTCATCTTAATTGATTGGGATCCCTTCTATTTTCTATCTTGCCCTTTGCTTACTTATTAATATTTTTGCAAATAGTTCACTTTATCACAACAATTAGTTCTGACTAGATAACTAAGAATTGGTTACTACTAATACTTTCGTTTCTTGTGGATTCGACTACACACTCACTGGGGTATTTTATTACTTCGATACCCGTGCACTTGCGTTATACACACACAATTTAGAACGTGTCACATCTCCTCAAATAATGGAGGACTAGGTAGGAGAATGTTCCAAGATATCAGTTGAGTTGCCACTAACTGTAGAAGCCCTATCTGAAAATGACACTAAAAAAGAAGATAAAAAGTTGAAATTGAGGTGGCAGCTGATATTGAGATATTAGGGGTTGAGGAAGCAAATGATACAGCATCAATACAACTTGAGCAATTAATAGAAGTTTCACCTCAAGGTGAAATTGAAGAAGAAAAGGAGGAGGATGAAATAATGACTATGGAAAAATGTGAGGAAGTGGAAGAAGCTCAATAAACCATAATTGAAGAAGCTACTTGCCTCAACATTGACTATTCCATCAATTTATCCATTTTGGTGAAGTGCAGTAGAAAAATTCCTAGAATTGTATTTGAAAATGTGGGTAGGAAGCTAAATGCATCTATGAACCCACCTATACTAGGCTTAGAAAATTCCCAACCAAAGATTTTTCCTTGGTAGCCAAGAAAATTTAATGGGCAATTGAAGATCATCTAACCAAGGTAAAGAAAGAAAATATGGATAGGATGTTGAAGGTACCCAATAACCCACCTATGCCAAGTAACACACCCTTTACATGTGTACTACAAGTGCACGGGCTGTCGAAGTAATAAAAGTACCCTGCTGAATTGGTTGTTGTATCCAAAAAGAATAGTGATCAGAAACACAGTAATTGCTATTTAACTATGGTGAAGATGAATCAATAATGGTGGGTACAATATCAATGTGAAAAGAAAAGAAATAAAGAAAACAAGAAAGAGAGATGCAATAGAATGAGAGGAAAGGCAATCGATAGAAAGTGGAGAACCCAGACATTGCTCACCCTAGAACTATTGTTTCAAGTGCAAGACCAACTATTATTTTTGTTAACTGATGCTTAATAAGTCATGGAAATACTAAAATACATGGTCCCAAACCTAAGGTCAACCATCACTAACACTACACTATGCCCCAGTAAGGTTGCTTAAAGCTCCGGGGACTCCAAGTGATAAACCTTATTCCCTAATATAGATCTAACCCTTTGGTCTAGGCGAAATACCCCTAGTCATAATTAAGCCCCAGCACTAAGAATTACTTCAACACTTCACTATGTCGCTTGTGCAACTAAGCCCCAGTGGAGTTCCTCTCTTAGCACTTTACTCTATTGTGACCGCAAAGAACTCTTGGAAGACGGAAGTATGATAAATCACACTGGGAAGGAAAGGGGACGTTCCACTACCTCTTGACCCATCCTCTCAAACCTCTCCAATCTATCTTTGTCTAACCCTCATTGTGTGTCATTTATCCACAAGGATTACCAAGATGGATTCTCAACCCTTGTGTCACTCAAAGAAAAAATCAACTCAACAAGCATTGAAGATTGGAACTCAATAAAAACTTCAATTAAAGAAAACATAACAAGAGGTTAATGAAACAAAATCATCCTAGGGTTTACAAGTCCATGTACCCACTAGGGATCAGCTCTCCATGGAGCAAGATACAATCAATAATGAAATTGAAAGTAAAAACATGAAATCCACAAGTAAAACCCCCTTGGTGTCCGTGTCAGTGGTCATGTGGAGTAGCCTCATCTTGTTCAAAAGTTCCCTCGTCAAGGCTGGGGCACACCTCGCAGAATGGATGCCGATGAAAGCTGCCTAAATAACTATCTTCCGAAAGAACGCGGTGTTCAAGGCCGTAAAACCACTCCAAAAGCCGTGCCAAAGCCTCTCCAAACCCTAGCCATGAGCACCTCCAAAGATGGGAAAAATATGAGAAAAAGATTTTTAAAATGGTTAAAATAGCAACTTAAATAAGGCTAGAATCGAGCATCCACCCGGGTGTGTGGAATTTCCATACGCCCGTGTGAATATCCAGGAAACTGATTTTCTACTGTTTGTGAACGGTAACTGCTACAGTACTTTGCTACATTAAATTGCTATGGTAATCCACCAAAATACTCCCGAATCTACACTTTTCATCTAGTCCACATGAACGGGCACACATGCATGTGGGAGATGGCGTTGTGCCTTCAATAAACATTACATTGATGAAGGTTTTGCTAGTATTACACAAGTCAGAACACGTGAATGTGAGTGCCTTTGTGCCCCTCTGAACCATGTATTTGTTTGAGCACGATGGAGGTTGGCACACAATCATGTGTCTTTGAGCACAACTTGAGTCTCCGCGTTTGTTCACTCCAAGATTCGATCAACAATGTGCATCCACGATCTACTTTTGGCTCTTTTTTCCACTATTATATCTATAACCCTATGTCCACAAAGAACAAAAATACACATGTATAAGCGATAAAATTTGAGGAAACTAATGCTTTATATCACACAAGCACTTATCACCATGCTTGACATACCTGACCTTACCTCATTAATCTTCAGCATCATCCGTAACACCATAAATCCGTAACACCATTAATCTTGAGCATGTTACATACCTCCAAGAAGTTCTCTATGTGATTGTTTGGATCCTCATCGGCCAAACCATTAAACTGTGCTGAGAACTATAGGTCTGGCATAATCTGAGACTGTCCTCTACTACTCATTCTGTTCTGCCATGTTATCAGACCCTTCATCTTCTATCTCAGTTTGATTAGACTGTTCTTGCACAGGTTCTTTTCCCCTTAAATGAATTCTTCATTCAATGCACGGATTTCCTTCAACCAATGTCAAAGGGTTTCCTCGGGTCATAACCTGGAGCTAAAAACAAAGAAAAGATAACAAACCATGGAATAATAAGAAAGTGTGAAATTGAACAAGTGATGAATAGCTAAAATAGCAAAGAGCAAAGTGTTTTCAAAATTCTTTTTCCCCGGCAATGGAACTAAAAACTTGACATACCTTTTGCGTGTGTACCACAAGTGCACGAGCTGTCAAACTAATAAAAGTTTCATGGTGAGTGGGTAGTCGTATCGATAGCGAATAGTTGTTAGTAAGTAAGTAGTGATGCTATTTAGCTATCAAGTTAATCGATACGTGATTTGGGTGAACAATATCAATGCAAAGAAAATAAATAAAAGGGAAAAGAAACGCAATAGGAAAAAGGAGAGGTAATCGATAGCAAGATAGGATATCCGGACATTGCTCACCCTAGGACTATTGTTTCAAGTGCAAGACTAATCATTATGCCTTCTACCTAATTTTTAATGGGTCATGGAAATCCAAATATACACAGTCCAAACCTAAGGTCAACTATGAGTAACCCTACACTAAGCCCCAGCTGAAAGGCATGCTCTCGACATTTTACACTGTTTAAGGTTGCTTAAACCTCTAGGGACTCCAAATGATAAACCCTATTCAGTAATATAGATCTAACAATTTGGTACAAGCAAAAGACCTTGACACACCCTTTGCGTGTGTGTACCGCAAGTGCATAGGTTTTTGAAGTAATATTATACCCCGGCGAGTGGGTAGTTGTATCCAGTATTGAGTGAACAATATTGATGCAAATAAAAATAAAGAAAATAACACAGAGCGCAATAGAAATAAGGAGAGATACTCGATAAATAGATAGGGCACCAGGACATTGCTTACCATAGAACTATTGTTTTAAGTGCAAGACTAATCATTTTAATTCCTAATTAACGTTTAATGAGTCATGGAAATCCAAAGACACACGGTCTCAAACCTAAGGTCAACCGTGACTAACCCTAGCACTATGCCCTGGTAGAAAGGAATACTCTCGACGCCTCATGCTGTGTAGAGTTGCTTAAAGTTACAGGGACTCCAATTAATAAACCGTATTCCCTAATATAGATGTAACCCTTTGGTCCAGGCGAAAGACCCCTAGTCACAATTGAGCCATAGAACCAAGGATTACTTTAACACTTCACTTTGTTTCTTGTGCAACTAAGCCCCAGTGGAGTATGTCTCTTAGCACTTCACTCTACCATAATGGTAAAAAACTTGGAACATGGATGTAGAATAAATTACATCGGATGGGAAAAGGGACGCTCTGCTACCTCTCGACTCACCCTTTTGACTCACTTCAACCTTGCTTTTTCTAATCCGAATGGAGTGTCACTCATCCACACGGATTACCAATATGGATTCTCAACCCTAGTGTCACTCTAAGGGAAAATCAATACAACAAGCATTCATGGTTGAAACTCAAATAAAACATCAATTAATAAGCATAATAGAAGTTAATAAAATAAAATCATCCTAGGATTTACAAGTCCAAGCACTCATTAGGGGCTTAGCTCTTCATGGAGCTATACAGAATCAATAATGGTATCAAAAGTAACTGCAATAATCCATAGATAAAACCCTCTTGTAGTCCATATCAGTGGTCTTGTAGAGCCGCCTCATCTTCTCCAAAGGTTCCCTTGTCATGCCTAGGGCACACCTCACCAAATCGATGCCGACGAAAGCTTCCTCAATAGCTCTCTTCCAAAAGAATGCGATGTTGAAGGCTGTAGAACCACTCCTAAAACCTAGGCAAAGGCTCTCCAAATCCTAGCCGTGAGCGCCTTTAAAAACGGGCAAAAGATAAGGAAAATATCCTTAAATAACTCTCAAAATGCGGTATTTATAGGGACTGGGATAAGGAATCCACACGGCCGTGTGGATTTCCAGAAATTGGTTTTTTGCAAACTATGAATAGTAGCTGCTGCAGTGCTTTTGCTATAGTGATTTGCTACAGTAATGTGCTACATAAATGGGCACACATCCATGCGGTAGATTGCATCGTGTTTTCAATGAAACCAAATTGATGGAACTCTTGCTAATGTTGCACAAGTTGGAATATATGAGTGTGACTACCTTTGTGCCCCTCCGTTTTATGTATTCACTTGAGTACAATAGAGGTTGGTACACACCCACATGTCTTTGAGCACAACTTTCATGTTAACGTTTGTTCAATCTAAGAAACTTCATCAAGAATCACGTCCACAATCTACTTTTGCTTCCTTTCTTCTTAAATTGTCTCCACAACCATAAATGCACAAAAGAAAACAAATACACGCAACTAAGTGATAAAATCTAATAAAAGTGATGCTGAAAGTAAGAAAATAATACTTTATATTACTTGTATACAAGCGCTTATCAAATTCCCCCACACTTATGCTTTTGCTTGTCCTCAAGCAAAAATAAACATTCAAGCATATAAGACGGAAAATTGAAAGTGCTTGGCCTCAGGTTCACCAAAAGCATGAAAAAGAAGCATTCAACAAGTAAGGAAAAAATTCCAATATCGAATAAGGGGATTCATTGCTTGATAATGCCCCTTGCATGTGACCTACAAGTGCACGGGTTTGTCGAGTAATAAATCCTACGTGAGTAGGGAATAAAAATACTTAAATTGCTACATAACCACATGAAAGTGAACAATGATTGTGTCGATAAAATGTAATGTGAACAAAGATAAAAGAAACAAGAATGAGAGGCACAAGTAAGTGAGAGGTAAGGCAATCGATAGAAGAGGGGTACTTGAACAATGCTCTCCCTAGGATTAATGTTTCAAGTGTAGGAATGTGGGTGGGGCAGGGCGGGACGGGGAATGGGATCCCCGTCCCCATCCCCGCTCTCCACGGGGCGGGGATTCCCCTGTTAAAATTCCCCACGGGGGAAAAATCCTCCCCCGCTCACTCCCCCACGGGGATCCTCGCCCCGCCCAAAACATTAATATAAAAATTTTCTATAAATAACTATAATATTTCTAATGCATTTATGTTACACATGCTAAAGATTCTATATACAATTGAAAATAAAAAATATAATGTATGATGAAAAAATCTAGACAAATGGATATTTGAATAAAAAATATAATGCTTATATGTAGCAACACATGGATATTTGAATAAAAAAATCTAGACAAATTACAATTACCTAATTATCCAATTCATTTAAATTAAATAAATAATTAGTTTTTATGAATATTAGAAATTTAAAAATTAGAAGTTTGAATTTTAATTTTGTAGATATATTATATAATAATTTTAACACCTTCAATGAAAGACCAACTATTGTACTTCCTAATCAATGCTCAATGAGTCGTGGAAATCCTTACGCACACGGTCCCAAATCTAAGGTCAACCGTGGCTGACTCTACACTATGTCCCGGCAGAGAAATCGCTTAGTCTCAACACCTCACACTGTGTAAAGTTCCATGGAGTTCTAGGGAATCCAAGTTATAAACCCTCTTCCTATGTATTGACCTAACCCTTTGGTCCAGGCGAAAGGCCCCTAGTCACATTTAAACCCCAGACACTAGTCACTTTAACACTTCACTCTGTTGCTCGCACAACTAAGCCCCAACAGAGTTCATGCTCTAGAACTTCACTCTATTGTGACCGCAAAGAACTGAAGGAAATGTAGCTAGGATAAATCACAACGGAGGGGAAAGGGGATGCTCCGCTACCTCTCGACTCACCCTCTCAACCCTCTCTGACAAGGTCCCTTTGCGTATATCCCGCAAATGTATGGGTTTGTCGAAGTAATAATCCCGGATGAGCGGGTATCGAATCCACAGGGAATAGGGAAAAAAAATACTTAATTCGATTCGTAGCTATGTGAAAGATCAATGATGATAAGTGTGACAATGATTCAATTCTCAACAATAAAAACAACAAGTAAGAGAGCAAAAGTAAAGAAGGGGGGAAGGCAATCGATAAAGATGGGGTACCCGGATAATGCTCCACCTAGGATAATTGTTTCAAGTGCAAGAACCCTCTATTATGTTTCCTAATCAATGCAATGGTGAGTCATGGAAATCCTTAATTACATAGTCCCAAGTCTAAGGTCAACTATGCCTAACTCTATAGATGTCCCGGAGGAGAGATTAGATAACCTCTTAACCTCGCACTCGCATAGAGTTGCAATGAGCTCTAGGGATTCCAAGTGATAAATCTCTTTCTAATTATAGACCTAACCCTTTGGTCAAGGTGGAAGGTCCCTAACCACAATTAAGCCCTAGATAATAAGATCACCCCAAGGCTTCACTCCATTACACACGCAACTAAGCCCCAGCGGAAGTTCATCCCTTAGACCATTCACTCTATTATGGCCGCAAACAACTCGAGGAACGGAGGTAGAATCTATCACGTCGGAGGGGAAAGGGGACGCTCCTGTACCTCTCGGCTCATCCTCTCAACCCTCTCCAACCTAGCTTTGTCTAACGCTCGTGGTGTGTCACTCACTCACAAGGTTACCAACGAGAACTCTCAAGCCAAGTGTCACTCTAGGGGAAATGTTCATACAATCAAGCATTCAAGGTTGGAACTCACAATAAACATCAATTAATTAAAAGCATAATAAAGAGATTCAATGAAACGAATACATCCTAGGGTTCACAAATACCCAAGTACCCACTAGGGGTTTAGCTCTCCATGGAGCTAAGTACAATCAAAGAAATAGAATGTAAAAGCAATGAATCCATAAAGAAACCCCCTTGATAGTCGTGTCGATGGTCTTGTGGAAAGTCCTGTACTCGTCGTAAAAGGATTCCCTCGTCCGGTATAGGATACGCCTCGACGGAAGCTCCCCTACCAACTTTATTCCTAAGGAATGACGATGTCAGAGCCGTAGAACCTCTCCAAAACCTTGGCCAATATCCCTCAAAACCCAAGCCGAAGCCCTCTCTCAAGTTGGGGAAAAGATGGAGAAAAAGAATAGTAAAATTGGGGCTGATTCGGCTTTAAATAGAGCTGGAATCGGGCGACTACACGGGCATGGATGCTTCACGCGCCCGTGCGGAATTTCCACAAGGTCGTGGATAATTTCCACACACCCTTGTAGATTCTCTGAACTCCTGTTTTCTCGGCCGGCTATAAACATTACTGCTACAGTAACCCTGGCCTGAATAGCTTCCCGAATCCATATTTTCATCGGAGTAATGCAAACGGGCAAACGTTCACATCGTGGATCACTTGCTTCTTCAATGATAGGCAAGTTGGTGGAGCTCTTGTTCTATATGTATAAATCAGAATGCTCGAGTGTGACTTCCTTGGTGCTCCTCCAAATGGATGTTCCAAACTCGAATACGAGGAGATTGGCACACACTCTAGCATCTCACATCCGACCTATATCTTCGCGCTTGAACCTTAGCAAGATTTCCTCCAAAATCGGTGCATTGTGATCCATATTGGCTTCTTTCCTTCATACTCGGCCTAACAACCCTACCTGCATGAAAGTAACATAAAAACACAGATATTAGTTTAAAAACCTGAGAAAAGTAATGCTCAACATAAGGAATGAACACTTCGCATTCATATCGCACAAGCACTTATCAAACTCCCCCACACTTAAGCTTTTGCTTGTCCTCAAGCAAAAAATAATTCGTTATGTGCATCAATGAAGAAAATATTGAAAGTGCTTGGGCTTAGGTTCACCAAAGTATACAAAGAGAGCATTCTACAAGTAAGGGAAATTTCAACACTAAATACTAAAAAATCAATGCCCTAGCTAAAAACTTGAATCAAAAAGGATACAAAACCAGAAATCATGTACGTGTGTGAACTCACTCAAGTCAACCCAAAGTATACTCCTCAAAGTTCTAAGTACAAGGGACTTATTTATCTACAAAAGCGACAACAATTTCAAAGATGGTAGTAGCTTCACACATCCTCTAAGGTAGCCTTCAACAAAGCAGCCGCTTAGGTGGCTTTCACACTTTCGAGGTGGTAGCTCTTTCTACCGGAGTGGTAGCTTTCACTCATTCTATGAGATAGCTCTTTCTCTCATTAGGGCATAGCTAGTATTCGACTTATGAGAGTAGCTTCATACTTCATAGGTGGTAGCTCTTTCCACTCAACAAGCACAAATAACTGATAAAACTAAACATTTTTTGTTTTTTTTTTGTTTGAAATTCAACAGAATTAACTACTATAACTAGTCCCTTTAACATCAAACTTGAGTTTCCAAAAGAGTCTAATAAGTGAGTAGTGTAACAAGTATAAATCGGGCAAAAATTCCTAGACATTTAAGCAAAACTAGAGCATGAAAACATATTCAAGCAAAACTAGAGCATGAAAACATTCAATGTTAGAAATTCTCCTAAACTCAAGAATACAATCCTTGCAACTAAGGTGAACCACCATTGGCTATGTGAGCATATATCAATCAAGAACAATAGAAAAGAATGTGTGCACTATGAAACTCCCCCCACACACACTTAAGTTGTACATTATCCCCAATGTACACATGCAAGCTCACTCAAAATATATATCATTCAAAAAGCAAATGTGGGAGAAGCAATCAAAACAATACTCCCCGACTCCTAGTGTTGCGTTTGATGAAGCTAATTCCATGGGGGGTAGTGTTCCGAGCGAGTTGTGAAGCTCACACGGCTAAGTGCCTAAGCACCTTGGCCGTGCCCATGACTAAGTCTCAATTCTCAAGAAGACAAGACCATCTGCACGCATACATGAAGGGGTTCAGTGAAGCTCAAGAAAAACAAAATATCTCGAGTATATATAAAAGATAGACAATGAATACAACTCGAGATGCAAAATGAAAATAAACTCAGAAGGAGAATACTTTCTGAGTGAACAAGTCTAAAATAAAATGCATAAAAGAAAAAGAACTAAAAGTCAAATATCGGTGTCGCCGTCTGGCTCAGGTGCTGCTGCTGCTGCTGGTGAAGATGCACATGGTGGGTCCACCGGTGCCGGGATAGAGGATGGGGGTGCCGGAGGAACTGAGGGTCTATATCTCAATAGATCTCGTAGAAAGTTGAACCAGGCCATAAGATTTGTATATGGAGATGACTGTATAGTGCGGAGCTCCGCCATCTCGGTCTGAATCTCTCTCACAACGCTCTCAAGCCTCTCAATATGGTCATAAGCTCGAGGACCCTGTGTTGCGGAAGGTCTGGGAATCTGTGGGGAACCCTCCGCAGTATCCCCTTCGCTCCTGGCGGTCTCTAGGATAGCTGTAGCAAGAATATAGACCCCTAGCCCACATCTCCATACCAATCCCATCATCCTGATCGTATTAAACGCAAGAGGGGTAGGCACAACTGTCCTTTCAGCACCACGTAAAGCATCCCCCAAACCCATTCCCAAAATGAGCCTGGTAATGTAGGGGCCAGCAAATACTAAACCCACACTCACAGACTGACCCTGGTACCTCAGAATATCTGCTAATATGCAACCCAAGTGGATCGGCACATTGCATGCCATGGAGTATAAAAAGAGAAGATCTTGCTTGGTCAGAGAAGATGTGTTATCGGCTCGACCTGACACAGACCTGCTGATAACTGCTTGTAAATACCTGTAGCTCGACCGGATAGGCTAGTGGCCTTCAACAATCCCGGTTCATACTCCCCATGTCCACACAGAATCCTATACGCATGATGTGGAGTCACTGATATCGGAAAATCCGCCGGTAATCATCTATACTCCACTGTACTTGTATAAGAGATATCATACAGGCCCGTCCGAATCGAAAACTCAGTGACACTCATCAAAAATGGATGTCCGAATGCCCGAAACTGTATAGCATCCGTAGTGTCAAATCTCCCATGCATCAATTATGGTTAATTGTGGTCAAATCTCCCATGAAAACTGTATAGCATTCTTAGTATCTAGGGCTTAATTGTGGTTAGGGACCTTCCGCCTGGACCAAAGGGTTAGGTCTATAATTAGGAAGAGATTTATCACCTGGAATCCCTAGAGCTCATTGCAACTTTATTCGAGTGCGAGGTTGAGAGATTATTTAATCTCTCCTCTGGGACATGAATAGAGTTAGGCATAGTTGACCTTAGATTTGGGACTATGTATGTAAAGATTTCCACGACTCACCATTGCATTGATTAGGAAGCATAATAGAGATTTCTTGCACTTGAAGCGATTATCCTAGGTGAAGCATCATCCGAGTACCCCATCTTTATCGATTGCCTTACCTCCTCCTTACTTTTGCTCTCTTACTTGTTGCTTTTAATTATTGAGAATTGAATCATTGTCACACTTATCATTGTTGATATTCCACATAGCTAAGAAATGAATTAAGTGTCTTTACTCCCTACACCCTGTGGATTCGATACCCGCTCACCCGGGATTATTACTTCGACAAACCCGTGCACTTGCCGGATATACGCAAGGGGATTTTGTCAAGTTTTTGGCGCCGTCGCCAGGGAGTTAGGCGTTTAGAGATACTTTGCACTTTGTTTTCTTAGCTATTTCACCACACATTCTAATTCGTATCTTCTTATTCTATCATCGTTCTGATTATCTTTTTCTTTCTTTTGGGTGCAGCTCCAGGTTATGACCCGAGGGAATCCATCAATATTGATTGAAGGAGACCCTGAGCTTGAACGTACACTTAGAAGAAAAGGGAAAGAACCTGTGCAAGAACAGCATAATCCAGCTGATTTGGAAGTAGAAGGATCTGAAAACATGGCAGAACAAAATTAGCAACAACGAACACTCTCCGATTATGCCAGACCTTTAGTGTTGGGGACACAATCGAGTATTGTGCGTCCCCCAATTACAGCTCAGAACTTCGAGCTAAAGCCGGCATTCATCCATATGCTGCAGCAGTCCGCACAATTCAACGGTTTGGCCGATGAGGATCCAAACAGTCACATAGAGAGCTTCCTCGAGGTGTGCGACATGCTGAAGATAAATGGTGTGACGGATGATGCCATCAAATTGAAAGCCTTCCCATTTTCCTTAAAGGGGAGAGCAAAGCAGTGGCTACACTCATTACCTAGAGCATCAATCACTACATGGGAGGAGATGGTAGAAGCTTTTCTAGCCCATTATTTCCTTCCCGGAAAATCAGCAAAGCTTAGGAATAAGATCTCATCTTTTGTGCAGTTGGAATTGGAGTCTCTATTTGAGACATGGGAAAGGTTCAAGGAACTCCTGCGAAAGTGTCCGCAACACAGATTCCCGGAGTGGATGATTGTTTGAACCATCTACAATGGTTTGAACCCGAGTACAAGGCAACTCTTGGATGCGGCGGCAGGAGGTACCTTAGGTAGCAAGACCCCCGATGAGGCTCGTCAATTGATTGAGGAAATGGGGTTAAATAGCTACCAGTGGAACGCTAGGAAGAAGAAAAAGGTGGCCGGTCTCCATGAAATTGATGCGGTAACTTCATTGGCGGCCCAAGTGGAGAGTTTGAGTAAGAAGCTAGATCTTATAGCTTTGAATATAGTTGCGGCCATGACCAATTGCACCGGTTATGGTGGAGGACATGCTCCCTCCAATTGCCCAATCGTTATTGGTGATGTTTCTTCAGTTGAGAACATTGACTTTGTAGGTAATGGCATGAGACCTCAGGGGAACCCATATAGCAACACCTACAATTCAGGTTGGAAGAATCATCCCAATTTTTTATGGAGCAATCAAGGACCACAGAAGACCATGGGGCCATCAGGTTTCCAACAACAGCAACAAGCCCCTCAAGTGGAAAACAGAATTTCAGGCTTGGAAACCGAAATGACGGATTTGGAGGAGCACTTGGCTAGATTTGTTAAATCGGCAAATACAAGGTTTGAATCAGTCGAGGCTATACTTCACAATCACACAGCCTCCTTGCACAACCTTGAAAATCAAGTGCGGTAAATTGCGAAGTCTCTCTCTGAAAGGCCACATGGAAGTTTACCAAGCAACACGGAAACCAATCCTAGAGAACATGTGAAGGCGATCACTTTGAGAAGTGGTCGTGAGGTTGAAGGGAGGCTTCTGAGTGAAAAGCCGAAAGAACACGCTCCCGAGGTTGAGAAGGTAGTAAACAAAGAGAAAGAGGTGGCACGCCCAATATTTAAGCCAAGAATTCCTTACCCCTATAGATTGAAGAATGACCAAGGGGATGAACAGTATAAGAAGTTCCTGAGTCTGTTGAAGCAACTCCCCATCAATATTCCTTTTGTAGGGGCATTGGCTCAAACGCCTAAGTATGCGAAGTTCCTGAAAGACCTATTAACCAACAAGAGGAAATTGGAGGAGAGTGCTTCAGAGGTGCTAGATGCTTCATGCTTGGCGGTGTTGCAAAAGAACATGCCGAACAAGAAGAAAGACCCGGGAAGCTTCATCATTCCGTGTAACATCGGCAACTTAGGTGAGGAAATGGCATTGGCGTATTCAGGGGCAAGTATCAATGTCATGCCATATACTTTCTTCCAAAATCTAGGCTTAGGAGAACCTAGGCCTACTCGGATGACTTTACAATTGGCAGACCGAACGGTAAGGCATCTGAGAGGCATCATTGAAGACGTGCTTGTCAAGGTGGACAAGTACATTTTTCCGGTTGACTTTGTAATGCTCGATGTCGATGAAGATGCGGATAAACCCTTGATACTTGGGAGACCGTTCTTGCGGACTTCTAAAGCATTGATTGACATGGACGGCGGAGAGCTCACACTGAGAGTTAGAGATGATAAGCTCAGATACCGCTTTGCTGAAGCCATGCGGCATTCTCTTGATTTCGATGACACTTTATACTTTCTAGACACTACTGATGAGTTTGTTGATGAATATGTGCAGGAAATGTTCAACCCGGATCCATATGATGGTTTATTCGACCAAGAGGAGAGTAATGAAGAAGTAATGATGCTTGGTTCGACTGGCGAAGAAACATCTACCCCGGGGATCTTAAAGACGGTGCTCCAGAAAATGAATAGGGCTCGGAGACGCCACCGAAAACGCTCCAAGATTGTTGGAGACGTACATGAGCCAAGGAAGTTGGATGAACCATTGTTAGGTGGTCCGAAGCCCGAGAGTACACCCTCTACCCTCAAGAGATTTTGCTCATCATGCTTTCAAGCCATGGGTAAGAGGGCAACCTTCATTTATGAACCCCCGTGAGGTAAGAAAGATACGTCAAGCTTAGTGACGTTAAACAAGCGCTTCTTGGGAGGCAACCTAAATGTTTATTGTTCTCTCACCTTTTAGTTTAGTTTGTATTCATGATTAAACTGTTAAGTGTTGGTGTTTCAATTTTTAAGTGTTTGTGCTGCGATTTTGTTGTGGGATTTTTAAAAGTATTCATTGTGTGTTTTGTTGAAAGTTGGCGAAGTCTGCTCATTTGAGTTCTATTTCATGTTTTTATCTGGTAAATTTTGCATAATATAGCAGGCTTTGAGAGTGTAAACATGTTCAGAATAGTTCTACAGAGCCTGCAGGTTTTTCTAAGTCATCCAGAGAAAACACACGGGCGTGTGGAATTTCCACACGCCCGTGGATGTATACTGTGAGCTCATCCAGAGAAGGCACAAGGGCGTGCGGCTGCCCCTGTAAACGACCATGCAACTGGCGCACGCCCGTGTGTAATTTCCGCACGGGCGTGTAAACTCCTGCAGAGTTGGGCAGATTTTCCCGAGAGCACACAGGGGCGTGGACTCGCCCCTGTGGGTGACCTTGTGAACCACACACGGGCGTGCGTAATTTCCGCACGCCCGTGTGAATCTCTGCAGGGTGTTCTCTCTATCCCGAGAAAACACAGGGGCGTGCGGCTGACCCTGTGAGTTGAGCATGTAAATGTCCACGCCCGTAGGGAATTTCCGCATGGGCGTGTGTAAGACTTGATATTTTTCTCGGATGTCCAGGGAAGCCACAGGGGCGTGCGTCTGCCCTTGTGGGTCTGGTACACGGGCGTGTGTAATTTCCACACACCCGTGTAGATGCACAGAACGCCAAAAGTCGTGAATCTGTTTAAAAGAGGATGATTCCTCTCCTTCTTCACGACCCCTTTTCACTTGAAAACACTCTCGCAGTACTCTCCGGGTCCATAGCGTCTGTTTGGTAGGATATTAGCTAAGTTTTCCGGCCGGCTCTTCATTTTCTCAATCCTCCTCGTCGGTAAATCCTTTTTCATCATCTTCTTCATCAATTCATAGTTTCTATCGATTAATCTGGTTAATAATGCTTCATTTCTTCAATTAGAACGATAATTTATGTTTAGAACGAAGTTAGAAATATTATTAAGTTGTATTTTTTAGATTGTTGATGCGTGGCTGTGCGGTTCTCACGCCCCGTGAATCCACACGGGCGTGTGGAAATTCCACACGACTGTGTGGATTTCTGCAGCATTGTTTTATCAACTTGTTTGATCAATTTCGTTTAAATTTTGCAGATCATGGCACCTAGGTCAAAGAAGCAAGCTGATAAGAGGCCACGTGAGTCATCCCATGAGCCCGAGGGCATGCGATTTGCGATTCCCGAACATCAAGTCCATTATGAGCGCTTGTCGACACTCCGTTTCGAACCGACTCGATTTCTAGACACGACTATATTGCGGGAGCTTCAGCAGGGAAATGAGTTTGCCAATGAGATCGAGGATCTAGTTTCAGAAGGTGGTTGGCGGCAGTTGCTGACGATTAGAGAGCCAGCCATCCGAGAGTTTGCACTGGAGGAGCTATCCTCATTCGAGTTTGATAGAGCATATTCGAGCTTCAACAGTTTGGATACCATTCAGTTCAGAGTATTTGGATGCCACCATAGCTTGAGCATTACGCAGTTTTCCGTACTACTTGGCTTGTATGAGGAGGCATTCACGGATACAGAGGAGTATGCACAGTTACCTACTGATTATCCTGGAACCTTGACCCCGCAGAGAGCTTACAGAGTACTATGTGGTCAAGGTCAGTACGAGCCAGGGGTGTCCAAGGCCACGTGCCTTTCCTGACCTGCATACAGATATTTGCACGCCATCATGAGTAGGTCGGTGAATGGCCGCGGTGACAGTACTGGTGTTTTGAGCCGTCAGGAGCTGCTGTACTTGTACTCGATGGTAGAGCGCGTACCGATTCATTTAGGGCACATTCTGGCAGAGTACATCAGGCACCAGGGACACTATGCTAGACTGGGAGCGATCTTCTCTGGCCCCTACATTACGAGATTAGTGCTGGGCATGGGTATCTTGGATTTGATTTGCGGGGCCGAGAAGATAAGTGTACCCGCTCCCCTGAGTTTAGAGACTATACGGTTGATGGGCATGGTCCGCAGTGTTCGGACAGGGGTCTTTGCTTTAGTCCTACCAGCCACAGAGATAGCTGAGGATGAGGGTGATGAAGCCGGAGCATCTCAGCCCGCCGCCGAGCCTCAGCCAGCATTGATGGAGACTGAGGCACCTCCAGCAGCCGAGGAACTACCCACAGTGCGTATGTTTTCACCATCTAGTGCTAATGGTCGCTTTGAGAAGCTCGAGAATGCTATAGGAGTGGTCCGAGCTGAGGCTGTCGAGATTCGGGCTATAGGAGTGGTCCGAGCTGAGGCAGCCGAGGACTCTTCAGGCCCCGTCAGTTCCTCCAGCACCTCTATCCTCGACTCCAGCACCAGAGAACCCACTATATGCTTCCACTTCAGCAGCAGCAGCAGCACAGGAGCCCAAGAGCGACTCTGACACTTGACTTTTTTATTTCCTTTAGTGTATTTTACTTTATTCTATTTTCTTGTTTTTAGACTTGTTCACTCAGAAAGGATTTTTCCTTCTGAGTTTATGTTCTGTTGCATTTACCGAGTTGTATTCATTGCTTCATCTTTTATACACTCGAGTTATTTTTATTTTTTTTTAGCTTCACTGAACCCCCTCGTGTATGCGTGCAGATGGTCTTGTCATCTTGGGAATTGAGACTTAGTCATGGACACGGCCAAGGTGCTTCGGCACTTGGCCGTGTGAGCTTCACAACTGATTGAATCCGCAAGCGCACGGGTCGTCAAGTAATACCCTGTGTGTGACACAGGGGTCGTATTCCCTGGGGTCCCAAGAGCTGCTATTACTCTCCCCTAGACGGCACTGTCTAGTCTACCAAATATAGGATTAAAACAAGATAAAGAAAAATAACAAAAGAAAAGAAACTATAAACACATGGACTAAAGGTCACCACACAAGCATACTAAGGAAGCAAGTAACAATGAAAGTGCGAGGTCTCCGAGCTAGGATCCCCTCGGGACTACTAAAGCTAGATGGATGCTAGAATTATAAAGGCAACGGTGGTTGGACCAAGAGACATCCAAAAATAGATCACCCAGATGGTCACGACGGTAATCCCTAATCCAATAAGAGTATTGGCTCGGAATCTCTTTCGACCAAATCCTCCTACGATCGCATTACAATTAGGGGAATCTCAAATTAGGGCCGAAACTCAACCAAAGTACAACCCTAATAGTTGGAGGGGTATGAAATACCCAATGGTCATGGTGTATTCATACATATATCCCTTCCAAGCTTGGTGAGTCTAACACTAGGCAATGGTCATGCAACCTAGTATTGTCTAAGTATGGATATACAGAGTTCTCATGCATACCCAAGCATTCAAAAGAACCAAACAAGGATCACAAACCACACAAATACCATAAATGTAAATTAAAGCATCTATACAAGCAAGTTCATCCCAAGGTTCACCGGATGCCCGGTGACCTTGGGAGTTTAGTTCGTCATCAACAAAGGAGCAAGTGTAGAAGATAAGAGATACAAAGAAAAGCTCATAACAAACTCCCCTAAGATGAAGACTAGAAGGTGGTGTTGAGAACTCATCGGATCCGCGCCGGCGAGCTCCTAGATCGTTTTCCTTGAGTGTAACCTTCTTCTCCCTTTGATTTGCCCCTTAGATCTGCCTTCTCCCGCAGCCTTGAAGCTCTAGAAAATGATGATGGAGAGTGGTGGCCAAAAGTCCCCTAATTGATGCCCTAACAAACATTATATATGCCCAGATCCCGATCGGTAAACGGGTCAGTATACCGGCCGTATGCCAATCCCTCGGGAATTTCAGTTTTTTGCTGAGAAGCCCACGATGAGCTACAGTAACTACTACAGTAAACTGCTACAATAACGCTGCTACAATGATCCCGGACCGGAAACGCCGCTTTGTTGCTGAATTCATCCCCAATCGCGTCGCCGAGGCCGCAGGGCTTCTAATGGGCCTGAAATGTAAAAATAACACAATTTAAACCAAAAGGGCATCGATTCAACAAATAAATATAAAGAATAATACAAAACAAATACATGCAAAATATGTACTTTTAGACGTTTATCATACATCCCCACACCTAAGCGTTTGCTTGTCCCCAAGCAAACAAACATGAAGAACAAAGGGAAAGAAGATAAACGGCTAAAAGTGTGACCTCAAGCTCAAAGTAAAGGACTCCACAAGCACGACTGGACAGAAATCAAGGAGTGAGCTGTTCAATGAATATTGAAGTATTAATAGTTCTATCTCATCTAAAGTGTTCCTGTGACTGTGTGATAACCCCCACCTTGACCTCTACACCCTGGATTACCCCAGGATGCCTATTCGCCCCACACATAATGATAATGGCATTAAGATGCTAAAGGCACCCTCAATACTCAATTAAGAGTCCTCTGATTCATAGATAAAACTCTAACTTTCAAATGACTATGCATCAAGCTTCAAGGGAACAAAAGAGATACTTTTCTCGAGTCCGACTAACGTAGACTGCACAAATTTTAACAATCTTTCTGAAGGATGCACATGCTGATTAGGCACAAGAGCCACCCAACATACTCGAAAACAGTCTACATAGACGCATTCATGCTATACTAGCAGAGGAATACTGCCATAGACTGAAATTTTTTTATTTTATTTTATTTTATTTTATTTTTTTATCACATGTACAAACTGTATCTCATGTCCCTTGTAAAGACATGCTACAATAGTACACTTTAAGGTAGAGAAACAATAAAGGAACACAAAAGCTCTTAAAAGTGCATTGAAGATAGAATTTAACAAATTAATGCCAAAGTCATCATGATGGGTTGGTTGGAGTGTACAAGGTAGAAGTATTCATGAACATGTATATAGGCGCACTAGAGATGATACAGAACTACATTCAAGCACAAATAAAGTACAACTCACGACTATCATTCTACCAAGCTAGGAAGTCCTTAACAATAAAATCATAGCTATCATAGGTAATCAAGCATGTAAATGCAAACATTTTCAAAGTTCACAAAACTCCACCCCCCACTTAAAGATGCACATTGCCCTCAATGTGCCTAATCAGTAGAAT
The DNA here is from genome assembly GCF_009730915.1 of Dioscorea cayenensis subsp. rotundata. Lineage (NCBI taxonomy): Eukaryota > Viridiplantae > Streptophyta > Magnoliopsida > Dioscoreales > Dioscoreaceae > Dioscorea > Dioscorea cayenensis. The sequence continues at coordinate 16,498,557 of NC_052489.1, forward strand.
GCAACAAGATAGACAATAAAAACATAGTAAGAGGGTTTCGTGAACTTCCCCGAGTCTCAAAGCGTGAGTCTTGAAGTCCATGAGATCGAGGTGACCACCAAAGATCCTGGTAGATGATAGAGGAAGAAAATGTGCTTGATGCCCTAATTCCACCCTGCAAGGTAGAAAAGAACATCACCTCGAGGCATCTAATCACACACCCATCAAAACAAACACGATAAACAAGTAACAACACAAAAAGCAATCAATACATAGAAGTAAAAGAAAACAAAACAAAAAATAATGTCCATGTGATGCAAGTGGAGATCATCTAACCCATCTAACCAAGTTACAAGCAAAGTGGGCATCAAAAGAATGAAGAAAATCAAGAAAATGCCCAGTGCTACAGTGATTTCGGAAAAATTTTGCAAGAACTTTGCTTGTAAAAGTAGCCAAAAATTTTACAAATCAAGAAAAACACTTTGATAATAATTAAGCATTCACAAACCAACAAAAATCCAAAATATTTCACCCACAAGAACAAGAAGAACTCAAGGGTTGAGTGAGAGGTCAAACCCTTGCCCTAGAGTAAGATGGGTGGATTAAATGGTTGGATCCGGCCAAAAACTTGCTCAAACCCTAAATTTTTGTTAATAAAATGGAAAAGAGGAGGAGAAGAGCAAACTAGAGCAAAAAACATGATGAAAAACGGTGGAGAAATGAGGGAGAAACGGTTAGAAGAATGGGGAAGAAGAATGAATAGTAGCAGTCTCAAAACCCCACATATAATGCCCTCACTCGGGTAGTCTTGAGGGGCATCCTTGTGGCCGCAAGGATGGTCCTCAAGACTCTCTGGATGAGTCCCGAGGGGCATCCTTGCGGCCGCAAGGATGGTCTTCAGGATTTTCCTGACACACAACAACTTTTCTCCACACTTTGCACATTTCGCACACTTCGCTTATGGATCAAACCTTGAAAATCAAAGCCGGAAACATCGAATAAACACTTAAAACATCAACAAGAATGCATCAAGAACAAGAATTACTCAAATATCACATGGCAAACAAAATAATACAAAGGCTAATGAACTAAGAAAAACGATGAAAACACAACTAAAGCCAAACCACACTAAAAACACAAGAAATGAAAGGGACTTGGGTTGCCTCCCAAGAAGCGCTTGTTTAACGTCATTAGCTCGACGTACCTCTTTCTTACCTAGGGAGACTTGAAAATAGTGTGTTCATCCCGGCTTGAGGTTGCATAAGAACTACCAAGAAATATGAAACTTACCCTCCGGGATGATGCAAATTTGGAGGTCAAGCATGAGTCACCTTTTGGCCTCCACGGAAAAAGCTTGGGCCGGGAGTTGTTTAAGCTCGGCATTGGCGGGTCCTTGGAAGGTTTCAATCTCCTACCCGCATTTGCTTCCTCAACCCATTTTAAAATACCTTGAACTACCCATAAGTGTTGTTTGGGTCTCCAAGGGAACAAATTTGGTTGAGAACTTGTCAAGCTTTGCATAGGTGGATCAATTGTTGGCTTTAACATCCTATCCACAATATATTTCTCAACCATAGTGTGATGAACATCAAGTGCCCATAACATTTTCTTTGGCCGCCAAGGAAAAATCTTTGGTTGGGAATTGTCCAAGCCCGGCATTGGTGGGTTCAATGATGATCTTAGCTTCCTTCCCACATCTTCAAATACAATTCCCAAAATTTTGTTTGTGAACTTGACCAAAATGGGTAGATTGATGGAAAGATCAATATTGAGGCAAGTGGGTTCTTCAATTGTGGTTGATTGAGCTTCTTCCACTTCCTCACATGTTTCCACGTCCATGAAGCTATCCACATTGTCTTGCTTTACCCCATCTTCCATGACACTTAGGCTTTCTTTAGCCACCAACACTACTTGTTTCTCACCACTAAAATTAACAACCTTCAAGGTTTCACTTGGGCTATTTTCGATGTTGCTCGATGGGCTACTTGAAGAAGGCGCGGAATTTGCCCTAACAAGTTGCCTGACTTGGTTCTCAAGTGCTTGGATCGACGTTTGAACACTCCTTAGTACTGTAACAAGCTCATCAAATTTCTTTTCATTATGCATAAAACGTAGCTCTGTGCCGATCATAAACCTTGCTAGAATATCTTCAGTGGTGAAATTTCTTTTTGGTTGTTGTTGGGGCTGAAATTGAGAAACTTGGGGTTGATATGGACCCAATTGTTGCGGATAGGTTGGGGTTGCTCTCATGGCCAAAAATTTTTCCAACCTTTCTTCAAGTGCATAGGTATTCGTGGTGTACGTGCGTATTCGTTGCTCAAGTGCATAGAGTTTCGCGGCCAAGAGTTTTTCTTGAAAATCCAGGGCCGTATCATTTTGGTATGCCCTCTTGGCATCTAATTCTTCCATTTCTCTCTCAAGTGCATACATTTTAGCACCCAATAATTTTCCTTGAAAATCCAGCGCTGGATCACTTTGGTATGCTTTCTTGGCATCTAATTCGTCCATTTCTCTCTCAAGTGAATACATTTTAGCTCCAAGCAGTTTTCTTTCAAAGTCCATGGCCCTGTGTAAATAAATAAAACTAACAACAATAAGCTATCAAAGAAAACATGAAAGAAACAAAATAAGTAAATATGCACAAAATGGTAAATGACACATACAAAGACAAATATTCACAAGGCAAAGATAAATAACTAGAGCAGTGAGCTAAAGGTTTTTCCTAGCATTCTTGGATTCCTCGGCAACAGCGCCAAAAACTTAATTGAATCTGCAAGCGCACGGGTCGTCAAGTAATACCCTGTGTGTGACACAGGGGTCGTATTCCCTGGGGTCCCAAGAGCTGCTATTACTCTCCCCTAGACGGCACTGTCTAGTCTACCAAATATAGGATTAAAACAAGATAAAGAAAAATAACAAAAGAAAAGAAACTATAAACACATGGACTAAGGGTCACCACACAAAGCATACTAAGGAAGCAAGTAACAATGAAAGTGCGAGGTCTCCGAGCTAGGATCCCGTCGGGACTACTAATGCTAGATGGATGCTAGAATTACAAAGGCAACGGTGGTTGGACCAAGAGACATCCAAAAATAGATCACCCGGATGGTCACGACGGTAATCCCTAATCCAATAAGAGTATTGGCTCGGAATCTCTTTCGACCAAATCCTCCTACGATCGCATTACAATTAGGGGAATCTCAAATTAGGGCCGAAACTCAACCAAAGTACAACCCTAATAGTTGGAGGGGTATGAAATACCCAATGGTCATGGTGTATTCATACATATATCCCTTCCAAGCTTGGTGAGTCTAACACTAGGGCAATGGTCATGCAACCTAGTATTGTCTAAGTATGGATATACAGAGTTCTCATGCATACCCAAGCATTCAAAAGCACCAAACAAGGATCACAAACCACACAAATACCATAAATGTAAATCAAAGCATCTATACAAGCAAGTTCATCCCAAGGTTCACCGGATGCCCGGTGACCTTGGGAGTCTAGTTCGTCATCAACAAAAGAGCAAGTGTAGAAGATAAGAGATACAAAGAAAAGCTCATAACAAACTCCCCTAAGATGAAGACTAGAAGGTGGTGATGAGAACTCGTCGGATCCGCGTCGGCGAGCTCCTAGAACGTTTTCCTTGAGTGTAACCTTCTTCTCCCTTCGATTTGCCACTCAGATCTGCCTTCTCCCGCAGCCTTGAAGCTCTAGAAAATGATGGTTGAGAGTGGTGGCCAAAAGTCCCCTAATTGATGCCTTAACAAGCCTTATATATGCCCAGATCCCGATCGATAAACGGGTCAGTATACCGGCGGTATGCCAACCCCTCGTGAATTTCAGTTTTTTGCTGAGAAGCCCGCGATGAGCTACAGTGCTGTACAGTGCTGTACTACAGTGATCCGCTAACGCTGCCCTAAGTCCCCTAATTGATGCCCTAACGCTGCTACAGTGCTGTACTACTACGGTGGCCAAAAGTCCCCTAATTGTTGCCCTAACGCTGCTACAGTGCTTTACTACAGTGATCCCGGACCGGAAACGCCGCTTTGTTGCTGAATTCATCCCCAATCGCTTCGCCGAGGCCCTAGGGCTTCTAATGGGCCTGAAATGTAAAAATAACACAATTTAAACCAAAAGGGCATCGATTCAACAAATAAATATAAAGAATAATACAAAACAAATACATGCAAAATACGTACTTTTAGACGTTTATCAACAACCCGTTGGAACACTACTCCCAATGAATTAGCTTCATCAAACACAACACTAGAAGTTAGGGGAGTATTGTTTTGATTGCTTCTCCCACATCTATTTTTGAATGATATATTTTGAGTGAGCTTTGCATGTGTACATTGAGGACAATGTACAACTTAAGTGTGTGTGGGGGAGGTAGTTCCATAATACGCACGTCTTTTCTATTGTTTTTGATTGATATATGCTCACATAGCCAATGGCGGTTCACCTTAGCTGCAATGATTGTATTCTTAAGTCTAGGAGAATTGTTAACATTGAATGTTTTCATGCTCTAGTTCTTGCTTGAATGTTTAGGAATTTTTGCTTGATTTACACTCAGTGCACTACTCACTCTCTGAACTCTATTGGAAACTCATGTTCGATGTTAAAGGGACTAGTTAGTTTTACTTCTTTTGCTAAATAAAAAAATAAAAATAAAAAATGGAAAAAAATGAAAAGAAGGAACAAAATAGTTTTATTGTTTATTTGTATTTGTTGGGTGGAAAGAGCTACCACCTATGAAGTATGAAGCTACTCTCACAAGTCGGATACTAGTTATGCCCTAATGAGAGAAAGAGCTATCTCATAGGATGAGTGAAAGCTACCACTCGGGTAGAAAGAGCTACCACCTCGAAAGTGTGAAAGCCATCTTAGCGGCCGCTTTGGAAATGGCTACCTTAGAGGATGTGTGAAGTTACTACCATCTTTTAAAATTTTTGTCACTTTTGTAGATAAATAAGTCCCTTGCACTTAGAACTTTGAGGAGTATATTTTGGGTTATTTTGAGTGAGTTCACACACATACACGAAATTCGGGTTTGTTGTCCTTTTTTATTCAAGTTTTTAGCTAGAGCATTGATTTTTCGTATTTAGTGTTGAAATTTTCCTTACTTGTAGAATACTTTCTTTGTATGCCTCGGTGAACCTAAGGCCAAGCACTTTCAATATTTTCTTCATTGATGCACAGAATGTTTTAATGTTTGCTTGAGGACAAGCAAAAGCTTAAGTGTGGGGGAGTTTGATAAGTGCTTGTGCGATATGAATGCGAAGTGTTCATTCCTTATGTTGAGCATTAGTTTTCTAATGTTTTTACACTAATATGTGTGTTTTTATGTAACTTTTATGCAGGTAGGGTTGTGAGGCCGAGTATGAAGGAAATAGGGCAATGTGGATCATAATGCACCTATTTTGGAGGAAATCTCGCTAAGGTTCAGACGCGAAGACATAGGTCAGGTGTGAGATGCTAGAGTGTGTGCCAACCCCCTAGCATTCGAGTGAGCACATCCATTTGGAGGGGCACAAAGGAAGTCACACTCGAGCATTCTGATTTATGCACATAAGAACGAGAGCTCCACCAACATGTATATCATTGAAGAAGCAAGTGATTCACGATGTAAACGTGTGCCCGTTTGCGTTACCCCGATGAAAATACGGAATTAGGAAGTTATTCAGGTTGAAGACTGTAGCAGAGGACTACAGCAACACAGTAGCATGTACTGTAGTAGCACTGTTCACAGCCAGCCGAGAAATCAGAGAAACAGAGAATCCACACGGTCGTGTGGAAATTCCGCACGGACGTGTGTACCGTCCACGCCCATGTAGTCGCCCGATTCAAGCCCTATTTAAAGCTGATTCAGCCCCGATTTTGGTATTCTTTTCTCCATCTTTTCCCCAACTTGAGAGAGGGCTTCGGCTAGGGTTTTGGAGAGGTTCTACTGCTCTGACATCGCGCGTCATTTGGAAGAAGGTTCTTAGGAGAGCTTTCGTCGGCATCGATCCGGCGAGGTGAATCCTAGGCCGGACAAAGGATCCCTTGCGACGAATAGAGGACTCTCCACAAGACCATTGACACGACCATCGAGGAGGTTTCTTTATGGATTCATTGCTTTTACATTCGATTTCTTTGATTGTACTTAGCTCCATGGAGAGCTAAACCCCTAGTGGGTACTTGGGTGATTGTGAACCCTAGGATGTATTCGTTTCATTGAACTTCTTTATTATGCTTTCAATAAATTGATGTTTATTGTGAGTTCCAACCTTAAATGCTTGATTGTATGAACATTTCCGCTAGAGTGACACTAGGGTTGAGAGTTCTTGTTGGTGACCTTGTGAGTGAGTGACACACCACGAGCGTTAGACAAAGCTAGGTTGGAGAGGATTGAGAGGGTGAGTCGAGAGGTACAAGACCGTCCCCTTTCCCCTCCGATGTGATAGATTCTACCTCCGTTCCTCGAGTTCTTTGCGGCGATAATAGAGTGAATGTTCTAAGGGATGAATCTCCGCTGGGGCTTAGTTGCGCGTGCAACGGAGTGAAGCGTTGAGGGGATCTTAGTATCTAGGGCTTAATTGTGGTTAGGGACCTTCTGCCTGGACCAGAGGGTTAGGTCTATAATTAGGAAGAGATTTATCACCTGGAATCCCTAGAGCTCATTGCAACTTTATTCGAGTGCGAGGTTGAGAGATTATTTAATCTCTCCTCTGGGGCATGAATAGAGTTAGGCATAGTTGACCTTAGATTTGGGACTATGTATGTAAGGATTTCCATTACTCACCATTGCATTGATTAGGAATCATAATAGAGAGTTCTTGCACTTGAAGCGATTATCCTAGGTGAAGCATCATCCGAGTACCCCATCTTTATCGATTGCCTTACCTCCTTCTTACTTTTGCTCTCTTACTTTTTGCTTTTAATTGTTGAGAATTGAATCATTATCATACTTATCATTGTTGATATTCCACATAGCTAAGAAATGAATTATGTGTCTTTACTCCCTACTCCCTGTGGATTCGATACCCGCTCACCCGGGATTATTACTTCGACAAACCCGTGCACTTGCGGGATATAAGCAAGGGGATCTTGTCAAAAACATGAAATAGAGCTCAAACGACCATACTTCGCCAATTCCACTTGAAAACACACAATGACTTTAAAAACCCACAATAAAATGGTAGCACAAGCATCATAAATTCAAGACACCAACACTTAACAATTTATTCATGCAAACAACCTAACTAAAAATAAGAAAACTGTAAACACTTGGGTTGCCTCCCAAGAAGCGCTTGTTTTACATCACTAAGCTTGACGTACCTTGTCTTACCTCACGGGGGTTCATAGATGAAGGTTGCCCTCTTACCCATGGCTTGAAAGCATGATGTGCAGAGTCTCTTGAGGGTAGAGGGTGTATTATCGGGCTTGGGACCGCTTAGCAATGGTTCATCCAACTTCTTTGGTTCACGGATGTCTCTAACAGCCTAGCAGTGTTTCTGGTGGCATCTCCTAGACCTCTTCATTTTCTGGAGCACCTTCTTCAAGATCCCCGGGGTAGATGGTATTTCTTCCGTCTATCCAAGCATCATTACATCTTCATGTCACTCTTCTTGGTCGAACAAACCTTCATACGGATCCGGATTGAACATTTCCTGCATGTATTCATCAATAATCTCATCAGTAGTGTCTAGAAATATAACGTATTATCAAAGTCAAGAGAATGCCGCATGGCTTCAGCAAGGCGGTATGTGAGCTTGTCATCTCCAACTCTCAATGTGAGCTCTCCGCCGTCCATGTCAATCAGTGCTTTGGAAGTCCGCAAGAATGGTCTCCCAAATATCAAGGGTACATCCGCATCCTCATCGACATCTAGTACTACAAAGTCAACCGAAAAAATGTACTTGTCCACCTTGACAAGCACGTCATCAATGATGCCTCTCATATGTCGCACTGTTCAGTCCGCTAGTTGCAAAGTCATCCGAGTAGGCCTAGGCTCACCCAAGCCTAGCTTTTGAAAGAAGGTGTATGGCATGACGTTGATACTGGCCCCTGAGTCCGCCAATGGCATTTCTTCACCTAGATTGCCAATATTACATGGAATGATGAAGCTTCCCGGGTCTTTCTTCTTGTTCGGCATGTTCTTTTACAACACTGCCGAGCATGAAGCATCTAAAATCACTGAAGCACTTTCCTCCAACTTCCTCATGTTAGTCAACAAGTCTTTCAAGAACTTCGCATACTTAGGCATTTGGGCCAATGCCTCAACAAAAGGAATATTAATGTGGAGTTTCTTGAACAAACTTAGGAACTTCTTATACTGTTCATCCCCTTGGTCATTTTTCAATCTAGAGGGATAAGGGATTCTTGGCTTGAAAGTTGGGGTGCCACCTCTTTCTCTTTGCTTGTCCCCTCTTCAACCTCTATAACCTCGGGTGCGTGTTCTTTTAGCTTCTCACTCGGAAGCCTACCTTCAACCTCACAATCACTTCTCAAAGTGATGGCCTTCACATGCTCTCTAGGGTTGGTCTCTGTATTGCTTGGCAAGCTTCCATGTGACCTTTTGGAGAGAGACTTCGTAATTTGCCCCACATGATTTTCAAGGTTATGCAAAGAGGCGGTGTGGTTGTGAGGTGTAGACTCGACTGATTCAAACCTTGTATTTGCTGATTCTATAAATCTAGTCAAGTGCTTCTCTAGGTCACTCATTCGGGTTTCCAAACCTGAGACTCTGTTTTCCACCTGAGGGGCTTGTTGTTGTTGTTAGAAACCCAGTGGCCCCATGGCCTTTTGTGGACTTTGATTACTCCATGAGAAATTGGGATGATTCTTCCAACCCGGATTGTAGGTATTGCTATATGCGTTTCCTTGAGGTCTCATGCCATTACCTACAAAATCAACATTCTCCACCAAAGAAACATCACCAATAGAGATCGGGCAATCGAAAGGAGCATGTCCTCCACCACACCCGGTGCAATTAGTCACGGCCGCCACTCTATTTGAAGTTAGAAGATCTAACTTCTTACTCAAATTTTCCACTTGGGCCAATGAAGTTACCACATCTATCTCATGGAGAACGGCCACCTTTTTCTTCTCCCTAGCATTCCATTGGTAGCTATTTAACCCCATTTCTTCAATCAACAGACGGGCCTCATCAGGGGTCTTGCTACGTAAGGTACCTCCTACTGCCGCATCCAAGAGTTGCCTTGTACTCGGGTTCAAACCATTGTAAAGGGTTTGAACAATCGTCCACTCCGGGAATCTGTGTTGCGGGCACTTTCTCAGGAGCTCCTTGAACCTTTCCCATGCCTCGAATAGAGACTCCAATTCCAACTGAACAAAGGATGAGATCTCGTTCCTAAGCTTTGCTGATTTTTCGGGAGGGAAATAATGAGCTAGAAAAGCTTCCACCATCTCCTCCCACGTGCTAATTGATGCTCTAGGTAACGAGTGTAGCCACTGCTTCGCTTTCCCCTTCAGGGAAAATGGGAAGGCTCTCAATTTGATGGCATCATCCGTCACACCATTTATCTTCAGCATATCACACACCTCAAGAAAGCTCTCTATGTGACTGTTTCGATCCTCATCGGCCAAACCATTAAATTGTGTGGATTGCTGCAACATGTCGATGAATGCCGCCTTCAACTCAAAGTTTTGAGTTGTAATCGGGGAACGCACAATACTCGACTGTGTCCCTAACACTGAAGGTCTGGCATAATCGGATAATTTTCGCTGTTGCTCATTCTGTTTTGCCATGTTTTCAGATTCTTCTAATTCCAAATCAGCTGGATTAGACTGTTCTTGTACAGGCTCTTTCCCTTTTCTTCTAAGTGTACGTTCAGGCTCAGGATCTCCTTCAACCAATATTGAGGGATTCGCTCAGGTCATAACCTGGAGCTGCACCCAAAAAGAAAGAAAAAGAATTCAGAACGATGATAGAATAAGAAGATATGAAATAGAATATATGGTGAAATAGCTAAGAAAACAAAGTGCAAAGTATTTCTAAACGCCTACTCCCCTGCAATGGCACAAAAAACTTGACAAGGTCCCCTTGCGTATATCCCGCAAGTGCACGGGTCCTCGAGCTTATGACCGTATTGAGAGGCTTGAGAGCGTTGTGAGAGAGATTCAGACCGAGATGGCGGAGCTCCACGCTATACAGTTAGCTCAGTATACAGATCTTATGGCCCGGTTCAACTTTCTACGAGATCTATTGAGATACAGACCCTTAGTTCCTCCGGCACCCCATCCACTATCCCGGCACCGGTGGACCCACCATGTGCATCTTCACCAGCAGCAGCAGCAGCACCTGAGACCGAGGGCGACACCGACATTTGACTTTTAGTTCTTTTTCTTTTATGCATTTTATTTTAGACTTGTTCACTCAGAAAGGATTCTCCTTCTGAGTTTATTTTCATTTTGCATCTCGAGTTGTATTCATTGTCTATCTTTTATATATACTCGAGATATTTTGTTTTTATTGAGCTTCACTGAACCCCCTCGTGTATGCGTGCAGATGGTCTTGTCTTCTTGGGAATTGAGACTTAGTCATGGGCACGACCAAGGTGCTTAGGTACTTAGCCGTGTGAGCTTCACAACCTGTCGGAACACTACCCCCATGGAATTAGTTTCATCAAACGCAACACTAGGAGTCAGGGGAGTATTGTTTTGATTGCTTCTCCCACATTTGCTTTTGAATGATATATATTTTGAGTGAGCTTGCATGTGTACATTGGGGACAATGTGCAACTTAAGTGTGGGGGGAGTTTCATAGTGCACACATTCTTTTCTATTGTTCTTGATTGATATATTGATAAGTGCTTGAGTAAACATGTTTTTATGCATGTTTTACATACATTGAGCATCATATTTTATACGGTTTATGTCTCATTTCATGTATTGGGTGTTCTTTTATGCATATAGGTTGTGAAGGCATTGGGAATTCAAAAGGGAGCGAAGATAGGCTATCATGGCATAATATTGGGAGTTCTTATACAAATCAAGTTGGAAGACACAAGAGGATTTCGTGTATGAGGAGATGTGTGCCAACTTCCATAGTTTTGCAAGCCAATTTATTAATGGAAGGGCACAAAGGCAGCCATGTCTCCACATTCCTCCTCTTTGTAAAGATTTCAAGACCTTTCAAGACGCATTGATGAAGGAAAAGCCGTATAGCCTACCATATGATCGTGTGCCCGATCGTGTGGCCTTAAGAGGAGAATGTTTATCATCGCGTTTGTGGAAATCACTGTAGCAAAAGCACTGTAGTAATTTTACTGTAGTAGTACTGTAGGAAATTCCTGCAGCCCACGCGGGCGCGTGGAAAATCCATATGGGCGCGTGGGGGCACGTAACAGACGCGATGTGAGGCTATAAATATACCTTTTGGCCGATTCTAAAGGGACTTTTTGCGGAGCTTTGAGCATAGACATTGAGAGAGAGGCGGCTAGGGTTTGAGGAGAAGGTCTTCGCCGATTGAGAGGGAGTTCTTCACCAACTTTGATAGGTTTCTTCGACGTCATACCATTTTGGGGAGCCATTGGCGACCTAGCTTCGGAGAGGAACCCTTCAAGACGTAGAACTACCAATCAAGGCCAATCCGCACGAATTCGAGGGGGTTTTCTCTATGGGTTTTGTTGCTTTTCATTGTATCCATTATTGTTTTGTAACTAGGCCCATGGAGGGCTAAACCCTAGTGGGTATTTGGGCATGTGAACCCTAAGATTTATATTTTGGATTGATTCTCTTAATGCTTTTAGTTAATCTGAGTTGTCTTGAGTTTTAATCTTGTGATTTAATTGCTTGCTAGTGTTGTTAATCCTTGTGGTTGATTTACATTGCATGATTTAATACTTTGATGTGAGAGGTCTCCATTAGAGTTAGATCTCCAAGATTAAAGAGGGTTGAGAGGGTGAGCCTTGAGATGGAGGAGTGTCCCCTTTCCCCTTCGATTGAGTGTTTCCTATCTCCGTATTCCATATTCTCTTTGCAACCATATTTGGTGTGAGGCATGAGATTGCTCGATTTCTCCACCGAGACCTTGTAGGGGGTTAGGATCCTTCGCTGGGAATTAGGGTTGGATCTACATTTAGGAATCGGTTTCACTCTTAGGTTTCCTTATAGCATATTGCGGTCATATAGGGTGTGAAGTGTTGAGATTGGTCGATTTCTCCACGGGACCTTGTAGGGGACTAGTGCCTTTTTGCTTGGAGACAAGGATTGGTTATCGTTGGACTACCTCGACTCATTAGACTCGATTCTAGAGCATTTAATGAATCTTGAGCTTCAAGGAAGATCTTAGGGGGATCATTGCCCGAATACCTCATCCTTAGTGATTGAGACTCTTCTACTTTATTTCTTGCATACTTGTTTGCTTTGCTTGCAATTAGTTCACTTCATCGTATTCATTGATTCCGACTAGATAATTGAGAAGTGGTTATTACTAATACTTCTGTTCCCTGTGGATTCGACTACCCGACTCACCGGGTAATTATTACTTCGACACCCGTGCACTTGCGGTTTATACGCATATTCGGACGTGTCAAGTTTTTGGCGCCGTTGCCGGGGAACGGGATATTAGGAACACTAGGACTTGATTACTTTAGTCATTCACATTTTTCTTTTGCTTTTTTATCTCACACTTCTCTCTTCTGCATTTCTCATCATTTTGTACCCTTGTTTCTTTCTCCTTATTAAGTGAACAGTGATTCCTGGCTTTTCTTTATATTTCAAGACAATGTTTGACGAAGCATTGCTAATGGAGACAATAAAGGGGCAAATGGCATCTAATGAGAAAAAGATAGAACAAGTTGTAGCGTACCCAGAGTCGAGCAAGCTATATGATGAGGTTTTGGGGTTCAGGACAGCCGAAATGCAGGAGATAGTTCAAGGACATGGAATATCTTATCAAGGGGCTGAGTTGTCGAGCCTGTTAGAAGACTTCGACAAGTCTGCATTTATGTCTTTTAAGAATGGAGCCGAAAATAAACTAGTAGAAGTCTCCATATCTATTGCAAGGAAAGTTGCAGCTGGGTCAATTGGGCCTGAATCCGAGACAAGTGATGAAGATGAGACCATCGGTTGTGTTGAATCAATATCGTCAATTGAGGTTTGTAGTTTGGATGACCGAGTGAATGATGAAGATGTTTTGGGGGACCTTGGTGTGAGTGAGCTAGTGCAGGAGGTAATCGAGGAAGGAGTCGAAGACACCTCGCAAGGGTTTGAAGAAATCGATCGGAAACAAGCTAGCAGGCTGCGACCGTCGCTGGAATTATTTATCCCATTTCGGATAGTGCTTGGGTGAGCCCAACACAAGTGGTACCGAAGAAGGGTGGCATGACGGTGGTTAAAAAAGAGAAAAATGAATTAATTCCGACAAGAACAGTGACGGGGTGGTGAGTTTGCATTGATTATCAGAGATTGAATGATGCCACAAGGAAGGATCACTTTCCATTGCCATTCATTGATCAAATGTTAGAACGATTAGCTGCCCATAAATTCTATTGTTTTCTAGATGGTATGTCGGGATATTTCCAAATTCCAATTGCCCCCGAGGATCAAGAGAAAACAACCTTTACATGTCCTTTTGGTACTTTTTGCTTATAGACGAATGCCATTCGGACTTTGTAACGCCCCGCTACCTTCCAAAGATGTATGACGGCTATTTTTTTGACGACTTGTTAGAAGATGTAATGGAGGTTTTTCATGGATGATTTTTTTCGGTATTCGGAAATTCTTTTCGAGACATGCTTGAAAAATCTTGAGAAGGTGCTTATACGGTGTGAAGAGACGAATTTGGCTTTGAATTGGGAGAAATACCACTTCATGGTCCAAGAGGGAATTGTTCTTGGTCATAAAATTTCTAGCCAAAGGGATTGAAGTTGATCGGGCAAAAATCGAAACCATCGAAAAACTACCTCCTCCAACTAATGTCAAGGCAATTAGGAGTTTCTTGGGCCATGCAGGTTTCTATCTTCGATTCATCAAAGATTTTTTTCGAAAAATAGCTCGACCATTGACCAAGTTGTTGGAGAAAAGATGTCCCATTTGAGTTTAATGATGCTTGTTTGCTTGCCTTCAACATTTTAAAAGAAAAACTCGTACAAGCACCAATCCTTATCTCACCAGATTGGAACCTTCCCTTTGAACTTATGTGTGATGCTAGTGATCATGCCGTGGGGAGCTGTTCTAGGCCAAAGAAAAGATAAACATTTTTCAGCCCATTTATTATGCGAGCAAGAGTTTGACAAGTGCCCAAGAGAACTACACAACTACGGAGAAAAGAATTGTTGGTCTGTAGTTTTTTGCATTTGACAAATTCAGATCATACCTCATTCTTTCACAAGTGGTTGTCTTCACAGATCATTCGAGCTCACGCTATCTAATGAACAAATCTGATGCGAAGCCAAGGCTGATTCGTTGGGTATTGTTACTGCAGGAATTTGATGTTCAGATTAAGGACAAGAAAGGGGCTGAAAATGTGGCTGCAGATCACCTTTCTCGACTTGAAGGTGTAGAAGAAGAAGGGTCATGGAAGACTGACATTAATGATGCATTTCCTGAGGAGCATTTGTATAATTTGCAGAAAATTTCAGAAGTTGATACCCCGTGTTTCGCCGATTTCGCCAATTATTTATCGGGGAAAGTTCTACCTAGAGGGCTTTCCTTTCAACAAAGGAAGAAATTCTTTGCAGACTTGAAGCATTTTTCTTCGGAGGATCCTTATCTTTTCAGGATGTGCGCAGACCATATCGTGCAAAGATGTGTCTCACAAAAAGAAGGATGGGATATTTTAGCTCATTGTCACTCGGGACCGGTGGGCGGTCATTATGCTTCAGGGAGGACGGCCGAAAAGGTCCTTGCAGCTGGTTTTTATTGGCCAACGTTATTTCAAGATGCAAGACAATTTGTACAATGTTGTGATAGTTGGCAAAGAGCATGGAATTTGTCTAAACGTGATGAGATGCTGCAAAATCCAATGCAGTTTTGTGAGGTTTTTGATGTGTGGGGTATCGACTTTATGGGGCCGTTCCCTAGCTCCAATGGGGATCATTATATCTTGGTCGCCGTGGACTATGTGTCTAAGTGGGTTGAGGCTCAAGCTCTCCCTACAAATGATGCTAGAACGGTAGTCAAATTCCTCAAGAAATTGTTCACTCGGTTCGGGACACCTAGGATCATCATAAGTGATCGAGGGACTCACTTTTTCAATGCACAACTTGAGAAAATTCTGAAAAGATATGGAGTGAACCATCGCTCTTGCTACTCCGTATCATCCGCAAAACAAGTGGACGGTAGAGGGTAACTAATACTGAGTTGAAGAGAATTTTTTTCCAAGTCGGTGGAGCACGATCGGGAAGGATTGGTCGGAAAGATTAGATGACACGTTGTGGGCATACCGGACAGACATACAAAACCCGGTGGGGACCACACCCTATAACTTAGTCTATGGGAAAGCGTGCCATCTACCCGGTAGAACTTGAGCACAAGGCATATTGGGCAATTAAAGCAATGAATTTCAGTCTTTCCCGGGCTGGTGACCAAAGAAAGTTGCAATTGAATGAGTTAGATGAATGGCGTTTGAGAGCTTATGAAAATGCACGAATCTACAAAGAAAGAATATGTCTACGGCATGACAAGCACATTAGACTGCACAAGGACTTCAAAGTAGGTGATCGAGTGTTACTCTTCAATTCTCGATTGAAGTTATTCCTGGGGAAATTAAAGTCAAGGTGGTCGGGACCATTTGAGGTCACTCAAGTATTTCAACACGGCGCAATCGAAATCACTCACCCGAAGAAGGGAACCTTCAAGGTAAACGGACATAGGTTGAAGCCTTACTTTGAAGGAGAGGTGCAAGATGCTAATAAAGAGGTTTTCCATCTTTATGAGCCACCATAAGGTAAGGACTGGTACGTCAAACTTAGTGACGTTAAACAAGCGCTTCTTGGGAGGCAACCCAAGTTTTTAGTTAGGTTTTAGACTTGAAATTTAATTCCAGCAGTAATAATTTCATGAGTGTGCCTTGATTAATTTTTGTTGTTTGCTGGTGTTTTCATGAAATGTTTCGGTGATATGCATTATTTTTCATGTGTATGACATGGTTTAGGGTATTTCCAATGTTAAATGTTGAAAAGTTGGTGTCAATTTGGAGTTTTAGGCCCTTAGTGGACTGTCTGCAGAAATTTTGCAGCCCACGCAGCCGCGTGGAATTTCCACGCGGTCGTGTACAGTACCCACGTGGGGGAGTGGCAAATCCACACCCCCATGTGCCTTTAAGAATGCGAAGGAGCACTATTCATCATCTTCCATTTTTAAAGAACCCTTTCATCTTCCACTTTTTCACTCCTATAAAACTCAAGTTTTGATCTCTAAAACCATTTGTTTTCAATTCCTTGGGGGATTAGAAGTGATTTGCCGGAGTTTGCACCGATTTTTCTTCTCCAATTTGTTCCGGTAAGCTCTCACTTTCCCCCACACTTTTCATGTTCTTCAAGACCATTTTCATGGAGTTTTCATGGTATTTGTGTGCTATTTTTCATAGGAAATCATGTTAGACACCTAATGAATGCTTGAGAATGATTTATGTGAGGCGTAGGAGCCCAACTCTGGCGAAATCGCGGGAGTCGGGCGCCCACGCCGGCGCGTGGCCTGCCCACGCGCCCGCGGGTCGGCCGCGCCAGCCCGCAGGCCACGCCGTCGTGGGTCGGGCCACGCACCCGCGTGGCCCCTTTGTCCGAAGTCGCGGCCCCGACCCACGCGCCCGCGTGGGCTGGGACGCTGGGTGCGCCGCCTGGCCGGGTCACGCGCTCGGCCAGCGCAGGCCCGCTGCTGGCCCAGGGCGCGGCGCGCCGCCAGTCGCCAACGCAGCACGCGCGCCTGCTGGCTAGCCTACACGGGCGCGCGCCACCGGGCCGAACCAGCACGCGCCCACGCTGGCGCGTGGCTCGCCCACGCGCCCGCTGGGGCCGGGACGAGGCCAAGTGGCCCTCGCTTTTCCCTCCGCTCACTGCCCTCGCGCAGGTGCCCTCTGCTTACACTCGTATACATGCCGAATCGATGTTTTTTTACATGTTTTTCTTCGCAGATATGGCACCGCTGGACCAAGAGATTGGCTCAGAAACGTCCTCGCCATGACAGGGAGCCGACTCCACCACCAGCAGTGGAATTCCCTGACCCCGTTCATTAACAACGGTTCGAGCGTCTCCAGAATCTCAAGGTTGGACAGTCACAATTTATTGACTGGGACGCACTAGAGGATATTGGTCTTGCTGACGAGGTCAGAGAGCTAGTTAGTGTGGGAGGTTGGGACCCGATTGCTTGCTATTCGAGAGCCTCGCCGACGAGATACCACCTTGGAGCTTCTTGCCTCATTTTCCTTCGATCGTGACGCAGTTGATACCAGTTTTGACATGGAGGATGCCATTTGTTTCCGAGCCTTTGGTCAGCCGCATGGGATGTGTTTGACCCAGCCTCGATATATCTTGGGTTATACGATCAGACTATACTCGATACTATCGAGTACACACACTCCTCACCGACACCCTCATGATCTCACTCCGGGCCAGTTTTCCATGATTTATGCGGCGGCCACGAGATTATCCGAGCCGGTCGAAGGCCTCTTGCCTCACTCGACCGGCGCACGGGTACATTCACGCAGCCTCAGCCGGTCGGATGTGTCGGGAGATGGTAATCGGGTTCACTCAGCAGACGGATCTTTTGTACCTCCACCCATGGTCCATGGAGTCCCTCTCCACCTAGGATATGTGGTCGCCGATTACTTTCGCCATCGGAGTGAGTACCGCGGTTGGGAGCATTGTTCATGGGACCCCTACATCACTCGCCTTATGTTGAAGATGGGTCTGATCCGCTCGATCAGGGGCGAGGAGAGAGTCAGTAGCCCAGTACCATTGGGTTTGGTTACTCTCCGTTTGATGGGCATTGTGAGACGTCATGTGCCTCGTGTGGATACGCACTAGTGGAGTCGCCATCCCGAGGACGACGAGGAGCCCTCGCCGAGGCCAGCAGAGGCACCATCTCGGCACTGAGCCCGGGATCACCGAGGCAAAGCACCAACAAAGATCCACCCGATCCGAGTCATCTACCTCTCGAGTACACGAGCCCTGGCTCGACTCGAGGCTGCCGCTGCTACCATCTTGGAGAACCAAAGCGGATTCTCGAGCGACTTGATCGTATTCAGCAGACTCGACGAGGAGGTCTCATCTGCTTTTGCACTGGCCGTCTGCGCCAAGACTCAAAGACCAAACTCAAGATGCCGACGCTTGAGGCGTCACACTCATGAGACTTTTTTTTTATTTTTGCATTTTATGTTTTTATGTGTTTTATCTTTAGTTTGTGGACTTTTGTGCTCAGAAAGGTTTCACCTTCTGAGAGTTATCTTTATGCTTTCGTTTTGTTATTTGTTTGCATTCGTATTTCCTTTTCTATTTTGTTGAGCTTTACTGAACCCCTTGTATTCCGTGCAGTTGGCCTTGAGAGTGATGTTGTTGATGTTTTAGTCATAGACACGATCATGTGCTTTATTCCATGGTCGTGTGAGCTTCACAACTGATACAACGCCCTTGAGATAGACTTCACCAAATGTCCATGAGGAATTCGAGGGAGTATTGTTTTTAATTGCATTCCCGCACACATGTTGCTTTCATTGATGCTATCTTTATTGTGCTTTACATGTATACATTGAGGGCAATGTACATCTTAAGTGTGGGGAGGGTTCACCTTTATACATGACTTTTTACTTGTGTTTTTCATGAGCATGCTCTTGTTGCCAATGAAGGTTCACCTTAGGGTTAAGAGTTTAATTCTTAGTTTTTGGAGGTTATAAACATGGATTTTATCATGCTCTAGTTATCATCCAATTTTATTGAATATTTTTGTCCGATTGCTCTTTGTGCACTTTTCTCACTCATTAGACCTATGAATACTCTAGTTCATTATGTTGGGACTTTAGTGTGCTAGTTTTATGGAAAAAAAAAATCAGAAAAATCAGAAAAATTGAAAAAAAATTTTGGAAATTGTTTGTTGCTTGTACATAGGGGGTGGAAAGAGCTACCACTCATGATGTATGTATCTACTCTCATAAGTCGGATACTTGTTATGCCCTAATGAGAGAAAGAGCTATCTCATGGGATGTGTGAAAGCTACCACCCTTAGTAGAAAGAGCTACCACCTCGAAAGTGTGAAAGCCACTCGGGAGGCATCTTGGGAAAGGGCTACCTTAGAGGATTGTGTGAAGCTACTACCTTTTCTTTTTGTTCATAAATAAGTCCCGTTTTAATAAAAACTCAGTAGTGGACATAGTGTTGACATGAGTTGAGTTTTTCACACACACACGCATTCGGATTTTATCACATTCATTTTTGATTGGATTGTTTGCTAGAGCATTGAATGTTTTTGTCTAGTGTTTTATTTTCTCCCTAACTTTAGAATTTCATTCTTGTACCCTCTTGGTGAACCTAAGGCCAAGCACTTCTCTTTTCTTTCCATGAGTTTAATGTTTAATTTTGCTTGAGGGCAAGCAAAGGCTTAAGTGTGGGGGAGTTTGATAAGTGCTTGAGTGAACATGTTTTTATGCATGTTTTACATACATTGAGCATCATATTTTATACGGTTTATGTCTCATTTCGAGCATTGGGTGTTCTTTTATGCATATAGGTTGTGAAGGCATTGGGAATTCAAAAGGGAGCGAAGATAGGCTATCGTGGCATAATATTGGGAGTTCTTGTACAAATCAAGTTGGAAGACACAAGAGGATTTCGTGTATGAGGAGATGTGTACCAACTTCCATAGTTTTGCAAGCCAATTTATTAATGGAACGGCACAAAGGCAGCCATGTCTCCACATTCCTCCTCTTTGTAAAGATTTCAAGACCTTTCAAGACACATTGATGAAGGAAAAGCCGTATAGCCTACCATATGATCGTGTGCCCGATCGTGTGGCCTTAAGTGGAGAATGTTTATCATCACGTCTGTGGAAATCATTGTAGTATTTTTACTGTAGCAGTACTGTAGCAGAATTGCTGTTTACGCGCCCACGTGGAAATTCCTGCAGCCCACGCGGGCGCGTGGAAAATCCACATGGGCGCGTGGGGGCACGTGACAGACGCGATGTGAGGCTATAAATACACCTTTTGGCTGATTCTAAAGGGACTTTTTGCGGAGCTTTGAGCATAGACATTGAGAGAGAGGCTGCTAGGGTTTAAGGAGAAGGTCTTCGCCGATTGAGAGGGAGTTCTTCACCAACTTTGATAGGTTCCTTCGACGTCATAGCATTTTGGGCAGCCATTGGCGACCTAGCTTCGGAGAGGAACCCTTCAAGACGTAGAACTACCAATCAAGGCCAATCCGCACGAATTCGAGGGGGTTTTCTCTATGAGTTTTATTGCTTTTCATTGTATCCATTATTGTTTTGTAACTAGGCCCATGGAGGGCTAAACCCTAGTGGGTATTTGGGCATGTGAACCCTAAGATTTATATTTTGGATTGATTCTCTTAATGGTTTTAGTTAATCCGAGTTGTCTTGAGTTTTAATCTTGTGATTTAATTGCTTGCTAGTGTTGTTAATCCTTGTGGTTAATTTACATTGCATGATTTAATACTTTGATGTGAGAGGTATCCATTAGAGTTAGATCTCCAAGATTAAAGAGGGTTGAGATTGTGAGCCTTGAGATGGAGGAGTGTCCCCTTTCCCCTTCGATTCAGTGTTTCCTATCTCCGTATTCCATATTCTCTTTGCAACCATATTTGGTGTGAGGCGTGAGATTGCTCGATTTCTCCGCCGGGACCTTGTAGGCGGTTAGTATCCTTCGCCGGGAATTAGGGTTGGATCTACATTTAGGAATTGGTTTCACTCTTGGGTTTCCTTATAGCATATTGCGGTCATATAGGGTGTGAAGTGTTGAGATTGGTCGATTTCTCCACCGGGACCTTGTAGGGGACTAGTGCCTTTTGCTTGGAGACAAGGATTTGTTATCGTTGGACTACCTCGACTCATTAGACTCGATTCTAGAGCATTTAGTGAATCTTGAGCTTCAAGGAAGATCTTAGGGGGATCATTGCCCGAATACCTCATCCTTAGTGATTGAGACTCTTCTACTTTATTTCTTGCATACTTGTTTGCTTTGCTTGCAATTAGTTCACTTCATCATATTCATTGATTCCGACTAGATAATTGAGAAGTGGTTATTACTAATACTTCTGTTCCCTGTGGATTCGACTACCCGACTCACCGGGTAATTATTACTTCGACACCCGTGCACTTGCGGTTTATACGCATATTCGGACGTGTCATATATGCTCACATAGCCAATGGCGGTTCACCTTAGTTGCAAAGATTGTATTCTTGAGTTTAGGAGAATTTCTAACATTGAATGTTTTCATGCTCTAGTTTTGCTTGAATATGTTTTCATGCTCTAGTTTTGCTTGAATGTTTAGGAATTTTTGCCCGATTTATACTTGATACACTACTCACTTATTAGACTCTTTTGGAAACTCAAGTTTGATGTTAAAAGGACTAGGTATAGTTGTTTCTTGTGTTGAATTTCAAAAATTATAAAAAAATAATATAAAAAAAATATAAAAAAATATAAAAAAATATAAAAAAAAATTAATTATAATAAAAATAAAATAAATAAAAATAAATAAATAAAATAAAAAAAATTTTAAAAAACTTGACAAGGTCCCCTTGCGTATATCCCGCAAATGCACGGGTTTGTCGAAGTAATAATCCCGGATGAGCGGGTATCGAATCCACAGGGAATAGGGAATAAAAATACTTAATTCGATTCTTAGCTATGTGAAAGATCAATGATGATAAGTGTGACAATGATTCAATTCTCAACAATAAAAACAACAAGTAAGAGAGCAAAAGTAAAGAAGGGGGGAAGGCAATCGATAAAGATGGGGTACCCGGATAATGCTCCGCCTAGGATAATTGTTTCAAGTGCAAGAACCCTCTATTATTCTTCCTAATCAATGCAATGGTGAGTCGTGGAAATCCTTAATTACATAGTCCCAAATCTAAGGTAAACTATGCCTAACTCGATACATGTCCCGGAGGAGAGATTAGATAACCTCTCAACCTCGCACTCGCATAGAGTTGTAATGAGCTCTAGGGATTCCAAGTGATAAATCTCTTCCTAATTATAGACCTAACCCTTTGGTCCAGGTGGAAGGTCCCTAACCATGATTAAGCCCCAGATACTAAGATCACCTCGACGCTTCACTCTGTTGCACGCGCAACTAAGCCGCAGCGGATGTTCATCCCTTAGACCATTCACTCTATTATGGCCGCAAACAACTCGAGGAACAGAGGTAGAATCTATCACGTCGGAGGGGAAAGGGGACGCTCCTGTACCTCTCGACTCACCCTCTCAACCCTCTCCAACCTAGCTTTGTCTAACACTCGTGGTGTGTCACTCACTCACAAAGTTACCAACGAGAACTCTCAACCCTAGTGTCACTATAGGGGAATTGTTCATACAATCAAGCATTCAAGGTTGGAACTCACAATAAACATCAATTAATTGAAAGCATAATAAAGAGATTCAATGAAACGAATACATCCTAGGGTTCACAAATACCCAAGTACCCACTAGGGGTTTAGCTCTCCATGGAGCTAAGTACAATCAAAGAAATAGAATGTAAAAGCAATGAATCTATAAAGAAACCCCCTCGATAGTCGTGTCCATGGTCTTGTGGAAAGTCCTCTACTCGTCGTCCAAGGATTCCCTAGTCCGGTATAGGATACGCCTCGATGGAAGCTCCCCTACTAACCTTCTTCCTAAGGAATGATGTTATCAGAGCCGTAGAGCCTCTCCAAAACCTTGGCCAATACCCCTCAAAACCCTAGCCGAAGCCCTCTCTTAAGTTGGGGAAAAGATGGAGAAAAGAATAGTAAAATCGGGGTTGATTCACCTTTAAATAGGGCTGGAATCGGGCGACTACATGGGCGTGGATGCTTCACACGCCCGTGCGGAATTTCCACACGGGCGTCGATAATTTCCACACGCCCGTGTGGATTCTCTGAACTCCTGTTTTCTTGGTCGGCTGTGAACAGTGCTGCTACAGTACCCTGTCCTGAAAAGCTTCCCGAATCCATACTTTCATCGGAGTAACGCAAACGGGCAAACGTTCACGTCGTGGATCACTTGCTTCTTCAATGATAGGCAAGTTGGTGGAGCTCTTGTTCTATCTGCATAAATCGGAATGCTCGAGTGTGACCGCCTTTGTGCCCCTCCAAATGGATGTTCCAAACTCAAATACGAGGATGTTGGTACACACTATAGCATCTCACATCCGACCTATGTCTTCGCGTTTGAACCTTTGCAAGATTTCCTCCAAAATCGGTGCATTGTGATCCACATTGGCTTCTTTCCTTCATACTCGGCCTCACAACCCTACCGGCACGAAAGTAACATTAAAACAAACATATTAGTGTAAAAACCTGAGAAAAGTAATGCTCAACATAAGGAATGAACGCTTCGCATTCATATCGTACAAGCATTTGTCACTCTCCAATCAAGCAATGTCTAACTCTCATAGTGTGTTACTCATCTACAATGATTACCAAGATGGACCCTCATCCCTAGTGTCACTCTAAGGAAGAAATCATTCAACAAGCATTCAAGATTTGAACTTTATTGAAACATCAATTAAGGAAAGTATAATAAAAGATCAATGAAACAATAACATCCTATGGTTTACAAAATCCAAGTACCCACTAGGGGGTTTAGCTCTCCATGGAGCCCAATACAATCAACAATGACATCGAAAGTAAAAACAAGTGTTCCATAAGAAAATCCCCTCGGTTGTCGTGTTGATTGTCTTGTGGAGTAGCCAAGTCTTCTCTAAAGGTCCCCTTGTCTGACCTAGGGCACACCTCACCTGATCGGTGCCGACGAAAGCTACCCGAATAACCTTCTTCCAAGTGGAGCATGGTGTTGAATCCTTAGAACCACTCTAAAGACATGCCTAAAGCCTCTCTAAACCCTAGCCAATGGCCTCTCAAAAGATAGATGAAGGTTGGAGAAAAGGGGAAAAGAAGATCCCAAAAATCGTGCTGAATTGCGGCTTAAATAGGGTTGGAATCAGTAATCCACACACCCCTTGGATTTTTCCCATGGGTTTATGGAATTTCCGCACAGGCATGGGGAATTTCCACATGCCCGTGTGGATTCTCTAGAAATCCTATTTTTGGTCGGCTGTAAACAGTAACTCCTACAGTACTTGCTACATTGTTTTGCTGTAGTAACCTGCTACAGTACTCAGTCAAAACACTCCTAATTTCACGCTTTTCATCGAGGCAACATAAACGGGCACATAATTATATCATAGATCGCACATCTTCTTCGATCAAAAGCTTCATTGGCGGAGGTCTTGTTATCAATGGACAAGTCAGGGGACACAAATGTGACTGCCTTTGTGCCCCTCTAACTCATTGTAGCGACTTGAATTCATAGAGGTTGGCACACATTCATGTATCTTGGACTCCCACACCAAATAATGTGTTTACGATCTACTTTTGGTTTCTTTTCTCAATACTTAGCTTCACAACCCTACATGCGCAAAAGAACACAAGTACACATGTATTAGTGCTTAAACCTGCTAAAAGTAATGCTCACCATAAGGAAAGAACACTTCGCATTCTTATCACACAAGCACTTATCAAACTCCCCCACACTTAAGCTTTTGCTTGTCATCAAGCAAAAGTAACACATTGAAGCATAAAAGAAGGAAATATTGAACGTGCTCGGCCTTAGGTTTCACCAAAGCATGCAATGAGAGCATTCTACAAGTAAGGGAAATTTTAACACTAATTAAGAAAAATCAATGCTCTAGCTAAAAACTCGAATCAAAAAGGACAACAAATCTAAAATCGTGTAAGTGTGTGTAAACTCACTCAATTCAACCCAAAGTATACTCCTCAAAGTTCTAAGTATAAGGGACTTATTTATCTACAAAACATAACAAAATAAAAAGATGGTAGTAGCTTCACATATCCTCTAAGGTAGCCCTTTCCCAAGCGGCCGCTAAGGTGCCTTTCACACTTTCGAGGTGGTAGCTCTTTCTACTAGGGTGGTAGCTTTCACTTATCCCATGAGATAGCTCTTTCTCTCATTAGGCCATAACTTGTATCCGACTTATGAGGGTAGCTTCATACTTAATAGGTGGTAGCTCTTTCAACCCAAAATGCACCACTTAACCATATATCTATTTTTTTCTTTCTTTTCTTTTTCCAATTTTTTTAAAGCAAAATAACACAAGAAACAAAACTAACTATTCCCTTAAACATCAAACTTGAGTTTCTAAAAGAGTTTCATGAGTGAGTGGTGCAACAAGTGTCAATAGGGCAAAAATTCCTAGAAATTTAAGAACAACCAAGAGCATGAAAACATTCAATGTTAAAATTCTCCTAAACTCGTGAATACAATCATTACAACTAAGGTGAATCGCCATTGGCTACGTGAACATGTATGTCAATCAAAATTTATATAAAGGACATGTGCAATGTGAACTCCCCCCACACTTAAAATGTATATTGTCCTCAATATACCATGTAAGCACCATAGAAACTAAATCAATCAAGTATAAATGTGGAAGTAACAATTGAAACAATACTCCCCTGACTCCTAGTAGTGCATTTGTTGGAGCTAAATCCCTGGAAGTAAAGTTCCGATAGGTTGTGAAGCACACACGGCCCACATTGGCCGTGTCCATGACTAGTTCTCATTTCCCATACTAACAAGACCATATGCACGCATACACAAGAGGGTTTAGTGAAGCTCAATAAAAAAACAAAAACAACTTGAGTGTATATAAAAGATAGAGCAATGATCTACCACTCAAGACAACAAAACAAAAATAAAAGATGAACTCATAAGGAAAATCCTTTCTGAGTGTACAAGTCCAAAATAGAATGTATGAAGTAACGAACAAAAATAAAATAAAAGCACAAAGTAAAGAAAAGGCGCATCAAGCATTGGTGTCGTCGGAGGTTTGCTCTACTGCTGCTGCCGGTGGTGGAATAGATGGATCGATCGGTGCATGAACCAGTGAGGATGGTGTTGGAGGAGCCAGAGGGGTCCGTGGTGTCATCACAAATGGTGGTTCCGCGTCTCACTCTAGCAGCTGTTGTATGATGTCGAAACGTGCCATGAATTCGGTATGCTGTGCCATCTATGTCACATGAATCTTGGTCACATCTGCTTGTGAAACCCCTACCATAGTCTCGAGCCTCTCAAACCGATCATGGGCCCGAGTCGGGGAAAATATCCGCACTGGCAGAGGTTCGTGCACTGTAGGGGGGTGCCTCTGTCTGATCTTGCTCAGGTAGTGCATCTAGTGCCGGCTGAGAACCCTCTACTGCAACTCCCTCAATCTCAAATGGCTCTAGTGGGGGCACTTTAAGTACATAAACCCCGTCCGAATACTTTCTAATCATGGCCATGAGCCTCCTCGTCTCTAACCCAAGGGGTGCTGGTACTGTCATCTTCTTGGCCCCTCTAATCGTGTCTCATAATCCCATCCCCAAGAGGACTCTAGTGATGTATGGGCTGAAAAAAATGACACCAATCCTGGAATAATGTCCCTGATGCCTAAGGTACTCGGCTATAATATGTCCTAAGTGAATCGGCTCGTTTCGCGCCATGGAGTATAAGTATAGAAATTCCAGTCTACTAAGGACGTTAGTACTATCGCCGTGGCTATTCACTGATTTACTCAGGATGGCGTGAAGGTATCTACAGCTTGATCAGGAGAGGCATGTAGCCGTGGACACTCCCAACTAGTACCGACATTGACCACATTGATAAGTGTCTAAATGTATGTATTTTAGTATATGTATTTGTTGATTCTAGCATGTATTTTTATAAGAATTGATGCCCGTTTTTTGTTTAATCGTGTGTTATTTGCTTTATAGGGCACAAAAACACCACGGAAAACATGAAGATACAATTTGACCGAAAAAGAGAAGAAAACCAGGTCACGGTCCTGTAGCATATTCAATGTAGCAGATACTGTAACTGGAGTACTGTAAAAGTGGTATTACAGCATCTGCACTACAGCGAAATCACTGTAGCTGATACTGTAGCACATGGAGAGTTTTCAAGTCAGAAATTGAACTAGGGTATACGGCCTCAATGCTGCCCGGAATAATTAGTGTAGCCGTGAAAGAGGATGAGTTGTTTGAAGGCATACTGGCTCAATAAGGTGTTCATTGAGCCAGTAAGGTCAATGTTTGAGAGCTTATGTGCACCTTTGCCTACCCCAAACGGGCTCAATGAGGTCCTCATTGAGCCAATATACCACCTCAATGAGCTCCTCATTGAGCCGATCTATCACCCATGTAGAGGCCAATTTGTGGGAGATGTTGGGGATATATGAGGGGATTTTGAAAGCCATTTGAAGTACTTTTTGGAGAACTCTTGGCAGCCATTACTTGGGAGAGAAAAATAGAATGAAGACATCATTCTTGGGGATGTTTTGGCTTGAGGCTTGGAGAGATCAAGAGCTTGAACGTCAAGGGGAGACCTTCATCATCAAAGGAGGAGGAGCATTCGGCCTTCCTTGGGTTAGAGGAATCATCATTCAGCCGGCATTCTCCATCCTCATCAATATTCAAACTAGGGAGTGTCATTTATGCATTTACTTATTATTTTTGTTGAGTTTGAGATACTTGTTTGTATGATGGCACACTAGACCCCAAGTCCACCGGATGTAGGTGAACCTATGTATTTTGGATGCTACACTTATCTTTGGAATGCATTGGTGTGATTTATGGTTTGGCTCATTGTGTTTCATGCCTAGAACTATTAGTTGGAGAGATCCTTAGTTTTTGTTTGAGTTTTACACATAGACGTGATCTACTCACGTGAACTAGATCGTTAATGAGCTAAAAGGGGTAATCTTTGACCAACATACCGAGAAATTGGATGTAGGTAGCCCCTCCGAACCATGAGGATATACTTAGGTTAAGTGTGTCCTTATTGTGTGATCTCCATGTACTTAATGCAATCGTCGGAATATGATTAGGGAGAGATCCTTATCATCATTTGTATGAGATTAGGGTTTAACCGCTAAGAAAATGGGGTTGAACTATTGTTGAGGTTCGTTGGTCTAAATCACCCTTGCTATTTTATTCTTATGCATCCATACATCATGATGACCCCTCTTGGGAATCCTCATCCCTAGGCCTATTCTTATCATCATTGCTCTTGTGATTTTCTTGCTCGCCTTGGAATTGTTATACTTATGTTTTATTTACATTCTTGCATGTATTAGATTAGTATACCATGCTTAAGTGGTAAGGTTAGAAAGTAAGTGATGAAGGAGTAATAGGAGCTCCTTAGCCCCGTGTAATACGATCCTTGGGCTTTTGCACAAGGTATTATTTGGCGACCCCGTACACTTGCGGGCAATCAATCACACACAGTATCTTATATGCCTTTTGGGGGTCAAACTTCCTGAGAAGTCGGTCGGTAGCCTATCGTACTCCTCTGTCTCAGTGAATGCCACATCATATAATCCGAGTTTGATGGAGAATGGTGTGACGCTCATACTATGATGCTGTCCGAAAGCTTTGAACTGAATAGCGTCAATGCTATCAAAATGAGAATAAGAGCGATCAAACTCAAATGAGGCGAGCATCTCCAATGTGAGAAGGCAGCTAGCAGGATCATGGATAAGTAACAGCCTATGCCAACTGCCCACTGACAACAACTCCTCGACCTCATCCACTATATCATCTACTAACTGCACCTCCCTAAGCGAGCTCAAATCTAGAAACCACGTCTGATCAAATTTGAGCTTTAACAGTCGTTCAAACCGAGCCCGATGCTTAGGAATAGAGAATTCTATGCTTTCTGGCTCAGGTGTAGGCACTCAAGGGTGCTTACCATCTGCTTTCTTTGTTCTGGGGGCCATACCTGTAGTATTAAAAAGAAATCAATATTCAGTCATTCATAAAACAATGCTGTAGGAATCCACACGGGCTTATGGAAATTCCACACGCCCTTGTGGATCCATGGATTGTGAAAGCCGCACGGCCCTATGGCCAGGAATCCACAAATACACCTCTAAATTGCTTTTAAACTCATTGTGAATAAATTTCAACACTATTTAGCTTAAAAATGAGTCACATTCACCCATTTAATCAACGAAATCATAGAAAACCGAGCAATGATGAAGATAGGAGAGAAAAGTAGATTTACCTAGAAGATGAAGTTCAAAATCTGTAAATCGGCCAGAAAATTCACGTGAACTTCTCTAAACCAATGGTGGAAGATCGGGGGAGTGCGAGAGAGTATTCTCCGAGTTTGAGGAAGTGTGAAAATAAAAATGGTTCGATAGATTTATAAAGGGAATCGCAGCCTTAAGATTTCTGCATATCCACACGGGCTTGTGGAAATTCGACAAGCCGGTGTGAAACCACAGGAGAGCCCACAGGGGAAGACGCACACTCCTGTGTGCTCTCGAGAAAACACTCAGAACTTCAGAACGCAATCACATGGGCATGTGGAATTTCCGCATGCCAGTGCGCCCGACCCACAGGGCATTCCCACGCCCCTGTGGCTTCTCTGTCCAACCTAAGAAAACTCTAAGTGTATCACATGCCCATGCAAAAATTCCCTAAGGGCGTGGACTTGTTAGGGCCAGCTCACAGGGGTACGTGCACGCCCCTGTGTCTTCTCGGGAAGAAAGAGAGCTTCTCTGCAGAGATACACATGGGCTTGTAGAAATTACCCACGCCCGTGTGTTTATCACAGGGTCATCCACAAGGGCGAGTCCACACCCCTGTGTCTTCTTGGGAAAAATCTTAAGTCTCTGTAGGAAGACACACGCCCGTGCAAAAATTACCCACGGGCATGTGAATCTCACAAGGTCATTCACAGGGGTGATTGCACGCCCCTGTGCCTTCTCTGGATGAGCTCTCAGTAGAGACCCATGGGCGTGTAGAAATTCCACACGCCCGAGCGTTTTCCCTAAATGTCTTAGAAAACTCGGCAGGCTCTGCAGAAAATTCCTGAACAAATAAAACACTCAGAGTCTGCTTTCATCATGCAATTACACCAGAGAAAAACGCACGACATGCTCAAATGACAAAAAACTTCACCATACTCATTTAAACACGCGTGTGCACCAAAAATCCATGGGAAAATCATAGCAATAGCATCTAAAAATTAGGACACCAACACTCAAAACCTTATTTATGCAAACACTAAACTAAAAACTAGAAAAACAATAAAGACTTCGGTTGTCTCCCAAGAAGTGCTTGTTTAACATCACTAAGCTTGACATACTTTATCTTACCTCATGGGGGTTCATAGATGAAGGTTTCCTTCTTATACATGACTTGGAAGCATGATGAACATGACCTCTTGAAGGTAGAGGAGGAGTTGTCGAGCTTGTTACCACTTGAGGGCTTGTCACCCTTGTTTCTTTCATTGACATTCCCAACAGCCTTGGGGCGTTTCATGTGGCGTCTTCTCACTAGCTTCATCTTCCAGAGCATATTTTTCATGATCCTCGGAGTAGGTAGTACATTCTCCTCTAGACTAAGCATCATCAACTCATCGTTGTCCTCGTCTTGGTCTAGCAATACCTCGTATGGGTCCGGATTCAACATTTCTTACACATATTCATAGATTAGTTCATCAGTAGTGTTAAGAAAATATAAAGTATCATCAAAGTCAAGAGAATATCGCATGGCTTCGGCAAGGCGGTATGTGAGCTTGTCATCTCCAACCCTCAGTGTCAACTCCCCACCGTCCATGTCAATCAATGCCTTGGAAGTGCGCAAGGATAGCCTCCCAAGTATCAAAGGAACATCCGCATACTCATCAACGTCCAACATTATGAAGTCTACAAGAAATATGTACTTGTCCACCTTGACAAGAACGTCTTCAATGATGCCCGTCAGATATCTCACCGTTCGGTCAGCCAATTGCAATGTCATCCGAGTGGGCCTAGGCTCTCCCAAGCCTAGCTTCTAAAAGAAAGAGTATGGCATGATGTTGATTCTGGCCCCTGAGTCCGCTAATGCCATCTCTTACCCCAAATTGCCAATGTTGCATGGGATAATGAAGCTTCCTGGGTTTTTCTTCTTGTTCGGCATATTCTTTTGCAAAACTACTGAGCAAGATGCATCTAGAATCACAGATGCACTCTCTTCCAATTTCCTCTTGTTGGTTATAGGATCTTTCAAGAACTTAGCATACCGAGGCATCTGAGACAACTCCCCTACAAAGGAATGTTGATGTGCAATTACTTAAATAGACCTAGAAATTTCTTGTACTATTTTTTATCTTAGTTGTTCTTCAACCTTGAGGGGTAAGAAATTCTTGGCTTGTAGGGTGGGGGTTCCACCTCTTTCTTCTTGTTCACTCTATCCTTAACCTCTAAGACCTCGGGTGCTTCAACATTGGTCTTCTCATTCGGAAGCCTACCCTCAACCCCACGACCACTTCTCAAAGTGACTGCCTTCCCAATTCGCCCCACTTGATTCTCTAAATTGTGCAATGGAGTGTTGTAGTCGTGAAGTGTAGCCTCAACCGATTGAAACCGTGTATCCGATGATTGCACAAATCGGGTCAAGGCTTTCTCTAGATCGGTCATCCGGGTCTCCAAACCTGAAACTCTATTTTCCATGATCGGGGCTTGTTGTTGTTGTTGTTGGAAACCTAGTGGTGTTATGGCCTTTTGCTGCCCTTGGTTACTTCATGAGAAATTGGGGTGGTTTCTTCGCCCTTGGTTGTAGGTGTTGCTATAATGGTTACCTTGTACCCTTCCCGAATTGCCCTCAAAGTCTACTTGTTCAGTCTGGGCTGAAGTAGCAATCAAAATAGGATAATCATACGGCATATGTGAACCCCCACAACCATCACAACTCGTGATTGGGACCACCCTCAGTGAAGTCAACGTATCCAATTTTGTGTTCAATGCCTTTTCTTGGGCTGCCAAGGATGTAACTGCGTCGATCTCATGGAGTCCGCCACTTTCTTCCTTTCCCTTGCATTCCAATGGTAACTATTCATGGCCATTTCTTCTACTAACTGTCATGCTTCATCAGGGGTCTTATTCCCCATTGTACCTCCTGCGGTAGCACCTAGAAGTTGTATTGTACTTGGATTCAACGCATTGTAAAATGTCTGAATGATCATCCACTTGGGGAATCCGTGTTGATGACACTTCTGCAAAAGATCCTTGAATTGCTTCCATGTCTCAAACAAGGACTCGAGCTCCATCTGAACAAACAACGAAATCTCATTATGAAGCTTTGTCGACTTTCCCGGAGGGAAGTACCTAGCCAGAAAGGCTTCAACCATCTCATTCCTAGTTGTGATGGATACTCGTGGTAAAGAATGTAACCACTGCTTTGCTCTTCCTTTTAGAGAAAATGGGAAAGCCCTCAATCTTATAGCATTATTTGTAACACCATTAATCTGCAGCAGGTCAAAAACTTCTAAGAAGTTTTTAATATGGTTGTTTTGGTGCTCATCGGCTAAACCATTGAACTGCACTGATTGCTGTATCATTTGGATGAATGCTGGTTTCAGCTCAAAATTTGGAGCTATAATCGGGAGTCATACAATACTCGATTGTGTGCCCAAAACTGAAGGTCTGGCATAGTAAAAAAGTGTTCTCTATTTCTTATTCTGTTCTACCATATTGTCCGACCTATGACCTTCTACTTAACTCGGATAGACGGTCTTGTACAAGTTCTTTTCTCCTTTTTCTAAGTGTACGCTTGAGCTCAAGATCTCCTCCAATAATTTGTGAAGGGTTCCCTCGGGTCATAACCTGGAGCTGCAACCAAAAAGAAAAGAAAAAATTAGAATAATGATAGAATAAGAAAATGTGAAATAGAATGAATGATGAATAGCTAAAATAGCAAAGTTCAAAGTATATCTAAATGCCTACTCCCTGATAATGGTACCAAAAACTTGACAACACCCCTTTCGTGTGACCCGCAAGTGCACGGGTTTGTCGAGTAGTAAATCGCAACTGAGTGGGGTATCTTATCCATAGGAAGTAGGGAGTAAAAATACTTAAATTGCTACTAAACCAAGTGAAAGTGAACAATGATAGTGTCGATAAAATGTAATGTGAACAAAGATAACATAAACAAGAATGAGAGGCGCAAGTAAGTGAGAGGTAAGGCAATCGATAGAAGTGGGGTACTCGGACAATACTCCCCTAGGATTAATGTTTCAAGTGCAAGAACCACTTTTACATTTCCGAATCAATACTCAATGAGTCATGGAAATCCTCATGCCCATGGTCCCAAATCTAAGGTCAACTGTGACTAACTCTACACTATGTCCTAGCGGAAAAATCGCTCAGTCTCAACACCTCACAATGTGTAAAGTTGCATGGAGTTTTAGGTAATCCAAGTGATAAACCCTCTTCCTATGTATAGACCTAACCCTTTGGTCTAGCGAAAGGCCACTAGTCATATTTAAGCCCCAAATACTAGAGTTACTTTAACGCTTCTCTCTAATGCTCGCTCAACTAAGCCCCAGCGGAGTTCATCCTCTAGAACTTCTATCTCTATTGTGACCCCAAAGAACTCAAGGAAATAGAGCTAGGATAAATCACACCGGAGGGGAAAGGGGACGCCCCGCTACCTCTCGACTAACCCCTTCAACCCTCTCAAATCAAGCAATGACTAACCCTCGTAGTGTGTCACTCATCTACAACGATTACCAAGATGGACTCTCAACCCTAGTCTCACTCTAATGGAGAAATTATTCAACAAGCATTCAAGATTGGAACTCAATTGAAACATCATTTAAGGAAAGCATAATAAAAGATCAATAAAACAATAACATCCTAGGGTTTATAAAATCCAAGTATCCACTAGGGGGTTTAGCTCTCCATGGAGCACAATACAATCAACAATGAAATCAAAAGTAAAAACAAGTGTTCCATAAGGAAACACCCTTAGTATTTGTGTCGATGGTCTTGTGGAGTAGCCAAGTCTTCTCCAAAGGTCCCTTGTCCGGTCTAGGGCACACCTCGCTGGATCGGTGCCGATGAAAGCTCCCCCGATAACCTTCTTTCAATTGGAGCACAGTGTTGAATCTGTAGAACCACTCCAAATATGTGAAAAAAGCCTTCTAAACCCTTGCCAACGGCCTCTCGAAAAATGGATGAAAGTAGGAGAAAGGGGTAAAGAAGATCCCAAAAATCGGGCAGAATCGCGGCTTAAATAGGGCTGGAATCGGGAATTCACATGCCCTATGGATTTTTCCCACGGGCTTACGGAATTTTCACACGGGAGTGGGGAATTTTCCACATGCCTGTATGGATTCTCTGGAAATCTTGTTTTCGGCCGGCTGGGAATAGTAACTACTACAGTACTTGCTACATTATTTTGCTACAGTAATATGGTACAGTACTCGTCCAAAACACTCACAATTCCACGCTTTTCATTAAGGCAACATAAATGGGCACACATTTATGTCGTAGATCACACGTCTTCTTCAATCAAAAACTTCATTGGCAGAGGTCTTGTTATCAATACACAAGTTGGGATACGGAAATGTGACTGTCTTTGTGCCCTCCAACTCATGGTGGTTGGCACACATTCATGTATCTTGGAGTCCCACTTTTGTCTTCACGTTTGTTGCTTCCAAGATTCCATTAAATAATGTGTTTATGATCTACTTTTGGCTTCTTTCCTTAATACTTAGCTTCACAACCCTACATCTGGAAAAAAACACAAATACACATGTATTAGCACTTAAACCGGCTTAAAGTAATCCTCAACATAAGGAAAGAACACTTCGTATTCTTATCACACAAGCACTTATCATTACTCTAGCTAAAAACTTGAATCAAAAAGAACAACAAACCTGGTATTGTGTAGTGTGTGTAAACTCACTCAAGTCAACCCAACATGTACTCCTCTATGCTCTAATTGACAGCGACTTATTTATATAGAAAAAGAATAGAAAAGAAGGTAGTAGCTTCACATATCTTCTAAGGTAGCCCTTTCCTAGGCGGCCGCCAAGGTGGCTTTCACTCTTTCTAGTTGGTAGCTCTTTCAACCGGAGTAGTAGCTTTCACTCATCCCATGAGATAGCTTTTTCTCTCATTAAGGCATAACTAGTATCTGACTTATGAGAGTAACTTCATACTTCATAGGTAGTAGCTCTTTTCACCCCTAGTGCACAAACAAACAAACACATATTTTTTTCTTTTTCTTTTTCATTCTAACATTTTTTCATAGTAATTAAAACAAGAAACAAACTAAAAATAGTCCCTTAAACATCAAACATGAGTTTCCACAAGGTTGGATGAATAACTAGTGCAACAAGTGTTAATCAGGCAAAAATTCCTAAAAACTCAAATAAAACTAGAGCATGATAGTATTCAATGTTAAAAATTCTCCTAAACTTAAGAATACAACTATTGCAACTAAAGTGAATCGCCAATTTGCTACATGAGCATGAAAATTTAAAGCATAAGTATCGAACATGTGTAATGTGAACTCCCCCCCTTCCCCATCACTTAAGATATACATTGCCCTCAATGTACGCATGCAAGCACAATAAAGAAGTATAAAAATAAAAAAAAAATATGCGTGGAGATGGGCAATTGAAACAATACTTCCATGAACTCCTAATTGTACCTTTAATGGAGCTAATTTTATTGAGAGTTGAGTTCAAATGGGTAGTGGAGCACACACGGCCATGTGAAAGGCAACATGACTGTGTTTATGACTATTCCTCAAATTCTAAACTCACAAGACTAGTTGCACATATACACAAGGGGGTTCAGTGAAGCTCAACAAAAAAAAAGGATCAAGTCTATAAAGATATAGAAATGACATACAACTCAAGATAACTGAAAATAAAAGATAAAATCAAAAGGAAGATCCTTTCTGAGTAGTACAATATAAACAAAATGTAGGAATAAAATACGAAAAAGAACATGAAAATAAAGTAAAGTAAATAGGCCTCAAGCATCGGTGTCATCTGCTGTTATTGCTACTTCTGCTGGTGGTGATGGTGATGCTACTGAATGTGCTGGGGATGCTGGAGGAGTCGGTGGAGCTCGGAGTCTCATCACAAAGGGAGAGGTCACGTCTCGCTCGAGTAATTGTTGTAAAATGTCGAGACGCGCCATCACCTTTATGTAGTTTGCTGCCTGTATAGCATGAACCTCAGCCAATCAGTCTTAAGCACCCCCCATATGAATCTCGAGCCTTTCAAAGTGATCATGGCCTTGAGATGGAGAGAAAACATGCAGTGGAGGTAGCTCCTGTGCTGAGGAAGGTACCTCCGTCTCCATCTACTCCTACTGTGGCTCGAGAGCAGGCTGCAATCCCTCTGCTGCATTATTCTCACCCACGGTTATCTCTGGTGGGGGCATGATCATAACATAAACTCCATCTTAGTATCTGTGGGTCATGTCCATCAGTCGCATCTTCTCTAGGCCGAGGGGAGACGGTACAATCATCTTCTTGGCCCCTCTGATCGCGTCTAATAGACCCATCCCGATGATAAGTCTAGTAATGTATTGGCCCAAGAAAATCATTCCTGCCCTAGCATACTAGCCCTGATACCTCAAGAACTCTGCCACGATGTACCCCAGGTGAAGTGGCTCACTCTGTACCATCGAGTAAAGATACAGCAACTCCTGGCGAGTCAACACCCCTGTATTGTCAACATGGCCATTCATTTATCGGTTAAGAATGGCGTAGATGTAGCGGTAAGCTAGCCGGGAGAGGCATGTCACCTTGGAGACTCCCAGCTCGTACTGTCCCTGGCCACATAATGCTCTGTATGTGTGCTAAGGTATCAAGCTACTAGGGTAATCTATCGGGAACTGCTCATACTCTTCTGTGTCAGTAAATACCTCATTATAGAGCCCCAATCAGATTAAAAACTGAGTCACGCTCATGTTGTGATACTGTCCGAGGCTCTGAACTAAATGGCATCTATGCTATTTAAGCTGGAGTATGACCAATCAAACTCGAAGGGCGCCAAGCCACTAATGTCAACATATAGATTGCAGGCTCACATATGGACAATAGTCGCCTCCAACTCCCCACTGATAGAAGCTCCTTAACCTCATCTGTCATCTTGTCCCCAAGCTGGATCTCTATCAATGCACTGAAGTCTGGAAATCTTAATTGTCTGAACATAAGCTTCAATAGTCGCTAAAAATGAACCTGATGCTCTGGAATCGCGAACTCCATGTGTTCCAACCCAGGAGAAGGCTTATATGGATGCTTGCTGGCCCCTTTCTTTTATCTGGGGGCCATACCTGCAAGAATAAAAAAGAAATGACCAAATCAAACATTAAAAACTGGTTCTGCAGGAATCCACACAATCGTGTGAAAATTCCACAAGCCCGTGTGGATTTTTGGTGCGTGAAAGCTGCACGGCCAAATCACATAAAATACTCGAAATACATCATAAAATCTTTCTAAAACTTAATAAAAATATTCATCAACTATTTATACATGAAATCAATACAAAATCAGTAGAATAATAAAAAACAAAACTAGATTAGGCGAAAAAAAGAGAAGAGGGAAGCTTACCGACGAAATGAGAATGAGAAACTTCGAATGCGGCCAGAAAACTTACTCGAATCTTTATAAATAGACGTTGAATGGTTAGGAAGATGAAGATAGGTGTTCTCTGAGCGTTTGGGAGTTATATAATGAAGGGGCGTGAGTAGGTTTTAAAGAAAAATCACGCTTGTTGACTTTCTGTGCATCCACACGGGCATGTGGAAATTACCCGCGCCCATGTAACTCCCATAGGGTCGCCCATAGGGGTAGACACATGCCCCTATGTGCTCTCGGGATAGCTCTAACTGTCATTTAACGCATCCACATGGGCGTGTGGAAATTCTCCACGCTCGTGTGCCCGACCACAGTGGCAGCCACACGCCCCTGTGGCTCCTCTGTTCTCCCGAAAAACATGGCTAAGTGTTCCACACGCCCTTATAGATATTCCACATAGGCATGTGGATGTTCACAAGGGTACTCACAGGGGCACTCACAGGCGTGTGGAAGTCTCTGCGGAGTATCACACGGGCGTGTGGAAATTACCCGCACCGGTGTGACGATCACAAGGTTGCTCACAGGGGCGTTCACACGCCCCTGTATTTTCTCGAGATGGAGACGTTGAGATCTGAGCGGAAACACA
This sequence comes from Dioscorea cayenensis subsp. rotundata, assembly GCF_009730915.1. Taxonomy (NCBI): domain Eukaryota; kingdom Viridiplantae; phylum Streptophyta; class Magnoliopsida; order Dioscoreales; family Dioscoreaceae; genus Dioscorea; species Dioscorea cayenensis. Next base: position 16,536,718 of record NC_052489.1, read on the forward strand.
CGCTCGTGTGGTAATTCCACATGGTTGTGTGCCTTCTCTGGATGACTCAGAAAAATTATATACTATGTAGAAAAATTTCTGCAATACTGATACACATATAGAGATTGTCTATACATTGAAAAATAATCCAAAGAATCATGGAAACATGCTCAAAAGACCTAGAAACTTCGCCAATCACTTTTAAGGACACTAAAAACAACAATGATCAATGAGAAAAACACAGCAATAGCCTGTAACAAAAAATTCGAGACACCAACACACAAGCTCTTATTTGTGCAAGTACTAAACTAAGAACTAGAAAAACATTAAAGACTTGGGTTACCTCCTAAGAAGCGCTTGTTTAACATCACTAAGCTTGATGTACGTGTCCTTACCTCGCAGGGGTTCATAAATGAAAGTTGCCCTCTTATCTACAACTTGAAAGCATGATGAACAAAATTGTTTGAAGGTAGAGGGGGAGTTATTGAGTTTGTTACCCCACAAGGGTTTGTCACACTTGCTCTGTGAATGTGCATTACCACTAGGATTGGGGCATTTCTTGTGACGTCTCCTTGAGCTTTTAAGCTTCTTGATCAACCTCTTCATGTTTTGGGGGTAGGTTGAAACTTGTCCTCTAGACCAAGTGATAAAACTTCTTCATTCTCCATCTCTTGATTTAGCCATCAATCCAATGGGTCCGGACACAATATTTCCTACACATATTCATCAATCAACTCATCAGTGGTGTCAAGAAAATACAAAGTATCATTAAAATCAAGAAAATGTCACATGGCTTCGGCAAGGTGGTATATCCTCTTGGTGTCAACTCCCCACCATCCATGTCAATAAGGGCCTTGAAAGTGCGTAAGAATGGCCTTCCGAGTATTAATGGAACCTTGGCATCCTCGTCCACATCTAACACCACAAAATCCACAGGAAATATATACTTTTCAACTTTCACATGTTCATCTTCAATGATGCCTCTCGGATGCCTAATTGATCGATCCGTCAATTGGAGTGTCATTGGAGTGGGCCTAGGCTCTCCTAAGCCTAGCTTCTGAAAGAATGTATAAGGCATGGCATTAATGCTAGCCCCTGAATCCGCCAATGCCTTTTCCTCACCTAAGTTGCCAATGTTGCATGGACTGATGAAGCTACCAGGGTCCTTCTTCTTGTTCGGCATATTCTTTTGCAACACCACTGAGCATGAAGCATCTAAGACCATAGATGCACTCTCCTTCAACTTCCTCTTGTTGGTCAAGAGGTCCTTAAGAAACTTTGCATAGCAAGGTGATGACTGCTTGTGTATTAGTAATACGAAGTATTTTTTTTCTTACATTGAGCATTACTTTTCTCAGATTTTATCACTTATGCATGTGTATTTGTTTTCTTTTACGCAAATATGGTTGTGAAAATAATAGTGGAAGAAAGGAACCAAAAGTAGATCATGGATGTACATTGTTGATGAAATCTTGGAGTGAACAAACGCAAAGAAACAAGTTGTGCAAAAAGATATATGAGTGTGTAGTAACCTCCACTGTGCTCGAGCGAACATACAAATTGGAAGGGCACAAAGGTAGTCACACTCATGTGTTCCGACTTGTGTAATACCAGCAAGATCTTCATCAAATGTGATTTATTGAAGAGTACGGATTCTGGAGTATTTTTCCGAAGCACCATAGCAGTTTACTATAACAAATTACTGCAGCAAAATTATTGTAATAGTTACTGTTTACAGCTCATAGAAATTCAATTCCTGGAAATTCACATGGGCGTGTGAAAATTCCACACTCCCATGTGGATGCCCGATTCCAACTCTATTTAAGCCACGATTTCAAATTTTTTGAGGGATCATTTTCTCATCTTTTCACAATATTTGGAGGCGCTCGTGGCTAGAGTTTTGAGAGGCTTTGGCTAGGTCTTTGGAGGGGTTCTACCGCCCTTGATACCATGTTTCTTCGGAAGATAGTTATTGGCGGAGCTTTCGCCGGCATCTTTTAAGTGAGGTGTGCCCTAGGCTTGATGAGGGAACCCTTGGAAAAGATGAGGTAACTCCACAAGGCCATTGACACATGCCCGAATATGCATGTAAATCGCAAGTGTACGGTTGTCGAAGTAATAAAATACCCAGTGAGTCGGGTAGTCGAATCCACAGGGAACAGGGCTACTAGTACTAACTTCTTCTCTGCTTTCTAGCCTAATGATAAATGGAAAGGTGTGGTGATCTAATGTGTGAAGAAATGAATACTGGAGATGAATATGCAAGTGTGAAATGGAGGGAGATCTCAATCAGTAAAAGTGGGGTATTCGGGCAATGCTCCTCTTAGGATTCAGGTATTAGGTACCAAATGAGCAAAGTATTTCTATGAAGAGTAAGTTAAGTCATGGAAATCCAAAAATAATTAGATCCTGCCTCCAAATCACCGATACTACTCCCCTACAAGGTACCGGTGGAGAAATCGCTTAATCTCAACACCTCACACCACATATGACTGCAAAACACTCTATGGATTCCAAGAGGTGTATCTGATTCCTAAAGATTGAGCCAACCCTAATTCCTGGTGAAGGATCCTAACCCCCTACAAGGTCCCTACGGAGAAATCTCTCAATCTCACGCCTCACACCAAATATGGTGGCATACAGCTTAGGGAACGGAGATAGAATACACAAATTGGAGGGGAAAGGGGATGCTCCCTATCTCATGACTCACCCTCTCAATCCTCTTTAATCTTGTGGTTCTAACCCTAATGGAGACCTGTCTCTCACCAAGGTAATAAATCATGAAATCTAAATAACCAAAAGATCAATTAGGCAAGCAAGCAATAGACAATCAAGATTAAAACTTAATCAAACTCGGATTAAATAGAAACACTAAGCAAATCTACAAAATATGAGAATCCTAGGGTTCACAAGCCCAAATACCCTCTAGGGTTTTAGCTCTCATGGAGCAACATACAAAACACACCATCAATGAATGAAAGTATATTAAAATGATAGAAATAAACCCCTCATATATGAACTGATAGCCTTGATGGAGAGCTTCGACGTCTTGAAGGACCCACTCCAAAGCTAGGTTCACCGGTGGCTTCCTTGATGCTATGACGGAGCAGAAATCGATCAAAGTTGGTGACGAAGCACCTCCAAAGCCGCAAAGGCCTCCTCTCCAAACCCTAGCCGTCACACCCCTCAAGAGCCGCAAAAAAGGATGAGAAAGAATAGGGAAAAACGGCTATTTATAGGCCTAAGACAACGTCTATCACGTGTCGCCATGTGCCCAAGTGGATTTTCCACGCGCCTGCGTGGGCTGCAGGAATTTCCACGTGGACACATGAACAGTAATTTTACTACAGTACTGCTGCATTTAAATTGCTGCAGTACTTTTCACAAAACGTGGTCCAAACACTCTTCTCTTTAGGCCAGATGTCCGGGCACACGTCCATGTGGTAGGCTATACACTTTTCTTCATTGACGTATCTTTGAGAGGTCTTGCAATCTTCACAAAGAGAAGGAACATGAAGATGTGGCTGCCGTTGTGCCCTTCCAGCTAGTGACTTGACTTGAATATTCTTGGAAGTTGGCACACATCTCCATGTTTATGAACTCCTCTTGTGTCTTGGTCCTTGAATTGAACAAGAACTCCCAACATTGTGTCTTTATAGCCTATCATTGCTTCCTTTTTACTCTTCAAGGAATTCACAACCTATATGCATAAAAGAACACCAAATACACAATATGAGACATAAACCATGGTAAAAATGATGCTCAATGCATGTAAAACATATATAAAAATATGTCTACTCAAGCACTTATCAACCATTGATACGGGCTACAAGGGGGTTTTACTTATGGATTGCATGCCTTTACATTCAATTTCATTATTGATTATATCTTGCTCAATGGAGAGCTAAACCCCCTAGTGGGTGCTTGGAATTGTAAACCCTAGGATGATTTTGTTTCATTGATCTTTTATTATGTTTCTTTAATTGATGTTTTCAATTGAGTTCCAACCTTGAATGCTTGTAGAATTGATTTTCCCTTAGAGTGACACTAGGGTTAAGAATCTATCTTGGTAAATCTTGTGGATGAGTGACACACCACGAGGATTAGACAAAGCTAGGTTGGAGAAGATCGAGAGGGTGAGCTGAGAGGTTGTAGAACATCCCCTTTTTCTTCCTATGTGATTTATCCTACCTCCACGTTCCAAGAGTTCTTTGTGGTTATAATAGAGTGAAGTGCTAAGAGATAAACTCCACTAGGGCTTAGTTACGCGAGCAACAGAGTGAAGTGTTGAAGTAATCCTTAGTGCTGGGATTAATTGTAACTAGGGGGTCTTTCGCTGAGACCAAAGAGTTAGATCTATGTTAGGGAATAGGGTTTATTACTTTGAGTCCCCAAATCTTCATGCAAACCCACACAATGTGAGGCGTTGAGAGTATCCCTTTCAACCGGGACATAGTATGAGGGTTAGTTACAATTGACCTTAAGTTTGGGACCGTGTGTCTTAGGATTTCCATGACTCATTAGACATCATTTAGGAGATATAATGATTGTTCTTGCACTTGAAACAATAGTCCTTGAGTGAGCAATGTCTGGGTGCCCCATTTTCTTTCGATTTCCTCTCCTATTATTCTATTGTCTCTCTTTCTTCTTTACTTTATTTCATTTGAGTTGATATTGTTCACACCACTCTTAAATCATCTTTACTATAGTTAAATAGCAATACTTGTATTTTTGAGCACTATTCCCTGTAGATACGACTACCCACTCACTAGTGTACTGACAAGGTCCCCTTGCGTATATCCCGCAAGTGCACGGGTTTGTCGAAGTAATAATCCCGGGTGAGCGAGGTCGAATCCACGGGGAGTAGGGAGTAAATACACTTAATTTAATTCTTAGCTATGTGGAGTATCAACAATGATAAGTGTGATAATGATTCAATTCTCAACAATTAAAAGCAACAAGTAAGAGAGCAAAAGTAAGAGGAGGCAAGGCAATCGATAAAGATGGGGTACTCGGATGATGCTTCACCTAGGAAAATCTTTTGAAGTGCAAGAACTCTCTATTATGCTTCCTAATCAATGCAATGGTGATCGTGGAAATCCTTACATACATAGTCTAAAATCTAAGGTCAACTATACCTAACTCTATTCATGTCCCGGAGGAGAGATTAAATAACCTCTCAACCTCGCACTCGAATAAAGTTGCAATGAGCTCTAGGAATTCCAAGTGATAAATCGCTTCCTAATTATAGACCTAACCCTTTGCCACAATTAAGCTCTAGATACTAAGATCCCCTCAATGCTTCACTCCATTGAACGTGCAACTAGGCCCAAGCGGAGGTTCATCCCTTAGACCATTCACTCTATTATGACCGCAAAGAACTCAAGGAACAGAGGTAGAATCTATCACGTCGGAGGGGAAAGGGGACGCTCCTGTACCTCTCGACTCACCCTCTCAACCCTCTCCAACCTAGCTTTGTCTAACGCTCATGGTGTGTCACTCACTCACAAGGTTACCAACAAGAACTCTCAACCCTAGTGTCACTCTAGGGGAAATGTTCATACAATCAAGCATTCAAGGTTGGAACTCACAATAAACATCAATTTATTGAAAGCATAATAAAGAAGTTCAAAGAAACGAATATATCCTAGGGTTCACAATCACCCAAGTACCCACTAGGGGTTTAGCTCTCTATGGAGCTAAGTACAATCAAAGAAATTGAATGTAAAAGCAATGAATCCATAAAGAAACCCCCTCGATGGTCGTGTCGATGGTCTTGCGGAGAGTCCTCTACTCGTCGTCCAAGGATTCCCTCGTCCGGTATAGGATACGCCTCAACGGAAGCTCCCCTACCAACCTTCTTCCTCAGGAATGATGATGTCGGAGCCGTAGAACCTCTCCAAAACCTTGGCCAATACCCCTCAAAACCCTAGCCGAAGCCCTCTCTCAAGTTGGGGAAAAGATGGAGAAAAGAATATCAAAATCAGGGCTGAATCAGCTGTAAATAGGGCTAGAATCGGGCAACTCCACGGGCGTGGACGCTATACGCGCCCGTGCGGAATTTCCACACAGGCGTGGATAATTTCCACACTCCCGTGTGGATTCTCTATTTCTCTGATTTCTTGGCCGACTGTGAACAGTGCTGCTATAGTAATTGCTACAGTTCCATACTTTCATCGGGGTAACGCAAACGGGCACACGTTCACGTCATGAATCACTTGCTTCTTCAATGATATACATGTTGGTGGAGCTGTTGTTCTTATATGCATAGGTCGGAATGCTCGAGTGTGACTACCTTTGTGTCCCTCCAAATGGATGTGCTCACTCGAATGCGAGGAGGTTGGCACACACTCTAGCATCTCTCACCTGTCCTATGTCTTCGCGTTTGAACTTTAGCAAGATCTCCTCCAAAATAAGTGCATTATGATCCACATTGGCCTATTTCCTTCATACTCGGCCTCACAGCGCTACCTGCATAAAAGTAACATAAAAACACACATATTAATGTAAAAACCTAAGAAAAGTAATGCTCAACATAAGGAATGAACGCTTCGCTTTCATATCACGCAAGCGCTTATCAAACTCCTCCACACTTAAGCTTTTACTTGTCCTCAAGCAAACATTTAAACATTTTGTGCATCAATGAAGAAAATATTGAAAGTGCTTGGCCTTAGGTTCACCGAGGTATACAAAGAAAGTATTCTACAAGTAAAGAAAATTTCAACACTAAATACGAAAAATCAATGCTCTAGCTAAAAACTTGAATCAAAAAGGACAACAAACCCGAATTTCATGTAAGTGTGTGAACTCACTCAAAACAACCCAAGTTATACTCCTCAAAGTTCTAAGTACAAGGGACTTATTTATCTACAAAAGTGATAAAAATTTTAAAAGATGGTAGTAGCTTCACACATCCTCTAAGGTAGCCCTTTCCATAGCGGCCGCTAAGGTGGCTTTCACACTTTCGAGGTGGTAGCTCTTTCTACCAGAGTGGTAGCTTTCACTCATCCTATGAGATAGCACTTTCTCTCATTAGGGCATAACTAGTATCCGACTTGTGAGAGTAGCTTCATACTTCATAGGTGGTAGCTCTTTCCACCCAACAAACACACATAAACAATAAAACTATTTTTTTTTTCAAAATTTAGCAAAAGAAGTAAACCTAACTAGTCCCTTTAACATCAAACATGAGTTTCCAATAGAGTTCAAAGAGTGAATAGTGCACTAAGTGTAAATCGGGCAAAAATTCCTAAAAACTCAAGCAAGAACTAGAGCATGAAAAAAATTCAATGTTAACAATTCTCCTAGACTTAAGAATACAATCATTGCAACTAAGGTGAACCGCCATTGGCTAAGTGAGCATATATCAATCAAGAACAATAGAAAAGATGTGCGCATTATGAAGCTCCCCCCCACACTTAAGTTGTACATTGTCCTCAATGTACTCATGCAAGCTCACTTAAAATATATCATTCAAAAATAGATGTGGGAGAAGCAATCAAAACAATACTCCCCTGACTCCTAGTGTTGTGTTTGATGAAGCTAATTCGTTGGGAGTAGTGTTTCAACGGGTTGTGAAGCTCACACGGCCAAGTGCCGAAGCACCTTGGCCGTGCCCATTACTAAGTCTCAATTCACAAGATGACAAGACCATCTACACACATACACGAGGGGGTTCAGTGAAGCTCAAGAAAAACAAAAATAATTCGAGTGTATAAAAGATGAAGCAATGAATACAACTCGATAAATGCAACATAACATAAACTCAGATGGAAAAATCCTTTCTAAGTGAACAAGTCTAAAAACAAGAAAATAAAATAAAGTAAAATGCATGAAAGTAAAAGAAAGGTCAAGTGTCGGAGTCGCTCTCGGGCTCCGCTGCTGCTGTTGCTGAAGTGGAAGCATATAGTGGGTCCTCCGGTGCTGGGGTCGAGGATGGAGGTGCTGGAGAAACTGAGGGGGCCTGAAGAGTCCTCGGCTGCAGGACAAATGATGAGGCAACGTCTCGCTCTAGGATCTGCTGTAATATGTCGAAACGTACCATGAACTCTGTGTACTGAGTAGCCTGCGTAGCCCTAATCTCAACAACCTCGGTTCGGACCACTCCTACAGCATTCTTGACAAGATCCCCTTGCTTATATCCCGCAAGTGCACGGGCTTGTCGAAGTAATAATCCCGGGTGAGCGGGGTCGAATCCACAGGGAGTAGGGAGTGAAAATACTTAATTTGATTTTTAGCTATTTGGAATATCAATAGTGATAAGTGTGAAATTGATTCAATTCTCAACAATAAAAACAACAAGTGAAAGAGCAAAAGTAAGAAGAGGGTAAAGCAATCGATAAAGAATGGGGTACTCGGATAATGCTTCACCTAGGATGATCACTTCAAGTGCAAGAACTCTCTATTATGCTTCCTAATCAATGCAATGGTGAGTCGTGGAAATCCTTACATACATAGTCCCAAATCTAAGGTCAACTATGCCTAACTCTATACATGTCCCGGGGGAGGAATCGAACAATCTCAACACCTCGCACTCGCATAGAGTTGCAATGAGCTCTAGGGATTCCAAGTGATAAATCTCTTCCTAAATATAGACCTACCCCTTTGGTCCAGATGGAAGGTCCCTAGCCACAATTAAGCCCTAGATACTAAGATCCTTTCAACGCTTCACTCCATTGCACGCGCAACTAGGCCCCAGCGGAGGCTCATCCCTTAGACCATTCACCCCATTATGGCTGCAAAGAACTCGAGGAACGGAGGTAGAATCTATCACGTCGGAGGGGAAAGGGGACGCTCCTGTACCTCTCGACTCACCCTCTCAACCCTCTCCAACCTAGCTTTGTCTAACGCTAGTGGTGTGTCACTCACTCACAAGGTTACCAACAAGAACTCTCAACCCTAGTGTCACTCTAGGGGAAATGTTCATACAATCAAGCATTCAAGGTTGGAACTCACAGTAAACATCAATTTATTGAAAGCATAATAAAGAAGTTCAATGAAACGAATACATCCTAGGGTTCATAATCATCCAAGTACCCACTAGGGGTTTAGCTCTCCATGGAGCTTAATACAATCAAAGAAACTGAATGTAAAAGCAATGAATCCATAAAGAAACCCCCTCGATGATCGTGTCGATGGTCTTGTGGAGAGTCCTCTACTCGTCGTCCAAAGATTCCTTCGTCCGGTATAGGATACGCCTTGATCGAAGCTCCCCTACCAACCTTCTTCCTAATGGAATCACGATGTCGGAGCCGTAGAACTTCCCCAAAACCTTGGCCAATACCCCTCGAAACCCTAGCCGAAGTCCTCTCACAAGTTGGGGAAAAGATGGAGAAAAGAATACCAAAATCGGGGCTGAATCGGCTTTAAATAGGGCTGGAATCGAGCGACTCCACGGGCGTGTACGAAACATGCGCCCGTGCGGAATTTCCACACGGCCGTGGATAATTTCCACACGGCCCATGTGGATTCTCTGTTTCTGCGATTTTTGGCCGGCTGTGAACAGTAACTGATACATTGATTTTCTACAGTGATTTCCTACAGTGCCTGCTACAGTACTATGCCAAAAATACTCCCGAATCCACTTTTCATCGAGGTAACATAAACGGGCACACGTTTATGCCGTGGATCGCTTTGCTTGTTCAATGACGGATAAGATGATGGAGATCTTGTTTTATGTGCATAAGTCGGAATGCTTGAGTGTGACTGCCCTTGTGCCCCTCCAAATGGTTGTGTAAACTCAAATACGGGGAAGTTGGCACCCGACTTATATCTTCGCGTTTGAACTTTAGCAAGATTTCGTCCAAAATCGGTGCATTGTGATCCACATTGCCTTCTTTCCTTCATAATTGGTTTCACAACCCTACATGCACGAAAGTAACATAAAAACACACATATTAGTGTAAAAAACCCGAGGAAAGTAATGCTCAACATAAGGAAATAATGCTTCGCATTCATATCGCACAAGCACTTATCAATTCTCGAGCCTCTCAAAGCGATCATTGGCTTGAGATGGTGAAAACATACGCACTTGGGGTGGTTCCTCGGCCGCTAGAGGTGCCTCGGTCTCCATCGATGCTGGCTGAGGCTCGGGGGCGGGCTGAGATGTTCTGGCGTCATCACCTTCATCCTCAGCTATCTCTGGGGCTGGTAGGACTAAAGCAAAAACCCCTGTCCGAACCCTGCGGACCATGCCCATCAACCGCATTATCTCTAGACCCAGGGGAACGGGTACACTCGTCTTCTCGGCCCCGTGAATCGAATCCAAGAGACCCATGCCCAGCACTAATCTCGTAATGTAAGGGCCCGAGAAGATCGCTCCCACTCTAGCATACTGTCCCTGATGTCTGATGTAATCAGCCAAGATGTGCCCTAAGTGGATCGGTACGCGCTCTACCATCAAGTACAAGTACAACAGCTCCTGACGGCTCAAGACACCAGTACTGTCGCCACGGCCATTCACCGACCAACTCATGATGGCGTGCAAATATCTGTAGGCAGATCGGGATAGGCACGTGGCATTGGACACCCTCGGCTCGTACTGACCTTGACCACATAGCACTATGTAAGCTCTCTGCGAGGTCAAGGTTCCAGAATAATCGATGAGCAACTGCTGCATACTCCTCGTAGGCATGTGAATGTCTCCTCGTATAGGCCAGCAAGCATCGGGAAAAGCTGCGTAATGCTCAAGCTATGGTGGCGTCCAAATACTCTGAACTGAATGGCACCTAAACTGTCGAAGCTCGCATACGCTCTATCAAACTCGAATGAGGAGAGCACTTCCAGTGTGAACTCTCGGATGGCTGGCTCTCTAATAGTCAGCAACTGCCGCCAACCGCCTTCTGAAACTAGATCCTCGATCTCATCGGCGAACTCATCACCCTGCTGAAGCTCCCACAGTATAGTAGCGTCCAGAAATCGTTGTTCGGGAATCGCAAATCGCATGCCCTCGGGCTCAGAGGATGACTCACATGGCCTCTTATCAGCTTGCTTCTTTGACCTAGGTGCCATGATCTGTAAAATTTACACAAAATTGGTCAAACAAGTTGATGAAACAATACTACAGAAATCCACACGGTCATGTGGATTCACGGGGCGTGAGAACCGCACGGCCAGGCATCAACAATCCAAAAATACAACTCAATAATATCTCTAACTTCGTTCTAAACATAAAGTTGCAATGAGCTCTAGGGATTCCAAGTGATAAATCGCTTCCTAATTATAGACCTAACCCTTTGGTCCTGGCGGAAGATCCCTAGCCACAATTAAGAACTAGATACTAAGATCCCCTCAACGCTTCACTCCATTGCACGCGCAACTAGGCCCCAGTGGAGGTTCATCCCTTACACCATTCACTCTACTATGACCGCAAAGAACTCAAGGAACGGAGGTAGAATCTATCACGTCGGAGGGAAAAGGGGACGCTCCTGTACCTCTCAACTCACCCTCTCAACCCTATCCAACCTAGCTTTGTCTAACGCTCATGGTGTGTCACTCACTCACAAGGTTACCAACAAGAACTCTCAACCCTAGTGTCACTCTAGGGGAAATGTTAATACAATCAAGCATTCAAGGTTGGAACTCACAATAAACATCAATTTATTGAAAGCATAATAAAGAAGTTCAAAGAAACGAATACATCCTAGGGTTCACAATCACCCAAGTACCCACTAGGGGTTTAGCTCTCCATGGAGCTAAGTACAATCAAAGAAATTGAATGTAAAAGCAATGAATCCATAAAGAAACCCCCTCTATGATCGTGTCGATGATCTTGTGGAGAGTCCTCTACTCGTCGTTCAAAGATTCCTTCGTCCGGTATAGGATACGCCTCGATCGAAGCTCCCCTACCAACCTTCTTCCTAATGGAATCACGATGTCAGAGCCGTAGAACTTCCCCAAAACCTTGGCCAATACCCCTCAAAACCCTAGCCGAAGCCCTCTCTCAAGTTGGGGAAAAGATGGAGAAAAGAATATTAAAATCGGGGCTGAATCGACTTTAAATAGGGCTGGAATCGGGAAACTCCACGGGCGTGGACGCTACACGCGCCCGTGCAGAATTTCCACAAGGGCGTGGATAATTTCCACACGCCCGTGTGGATTCTGTGTTTCTCCGATTTCTCGGCCGGCTGTGAACAGTGCTGCTACTGTAATTGCTGTAGTGTCGCTACAATGCTTTACTACAGTCTTTGACCTGAATAACTTCCCAATTCCATACTTTCATCGGGGTAACGCAAATGGGCACACGTTCACGTCTAAATATCATTAAAGAAGCAAGTGATTCACGACGTAAACTTGTGCCCGTTTGCGTTACCCCGATGAAAATATGGAATTGGGAAGTTATTCAGGTCGAAGACTGCAGCAGAGCACTGTATCAATACTGTAGCATGTACTGTAGCAGCACTATTCACAACCGGCCGAGAAATCAGAGAAATAGAGAATCCACACGGGCGTGTGGAAATTATCCACGGCCGTGTGGAAATTCTGCACGGGCGCATGTACTGTCCACGCCCGTGGAGTCGCCTGATTCCAGCCCTATTTAAAGCCGATTCAGCCCCGATTTGGGTATTATTTTCTCCATCTTTTCCCCAACTTGAGAGAGGGCTTTGGCTAGGGTTTTGAGGGGTATTGGCTAGGGTTTTGGAGAGGTTCTACGGCTCTGACATTGCGCGTCGTTTGGAAGAAGGTTATTGGGAGGGCTTTCGTCGGCATCGATCCGGCGAGGTGTATGCTAGGCCGGACAAAGGATCCCTTGCGATGAGTAGAGGACTCTCCACAAGACCATCAACACGACCATCGAGGGGGTTTCTTTATGGATTCATTGCTTTTACATTCGATTTCTTTGATTGTACTTAGCTCTATGGAGAGCTAAACCCCAAGTGGGTACTTGGGTGATTGTGAACCCTAGGATGTATTCGTTTCTTTCAACTTCATTATTATTCTTTCAATAAATTGATGTTTATTGTGTGTTCCAACCTTGAATGCTTGATTGTATGAACATTTCCCCTAGAGTGACACTAGGGTTGAGAGTTCTTGTTGGTAACCTTGTGAGTGAGTGACACACCACGAGCGTTAGAAGAAGCTAGGTTGGAGAGGGTTGAGAGGGTGAGTCGAGAGGTACAGGAGCGTCCCCTTTCCTCTTAGACGTGATAGATTCTACTTCCGTTCCTCGAGTTCTTTGCGGCCATAATAGAGTGAATGGTCTAAGGGATGAATCTCCGCTGGGGCTTAGTTGCGCGTGCAACGGAGTGAAGCGTTGAGGGGATCTTAGTATCTAGGGCTAAATTATGGTTAGGGACCTTCCGCCTGGACCAAAGGGTTAGGTCTATAATTAGGAAGAGATTTATCATCTGGAATCCCTAGAGCTCATTGTAACTTTATTCGAGTGCGAAGTTGAGAGATTATTTAATCTCTCCTCCGGGACATGAATAGAGTTATACATAGTTGACCTTAGATTTGGGACTATGTATGTAAGGATTTCCAGGACTCACCATTGCATTGATTAGGAAGCATAATAGAGAGTTCTTGCACTTGAAGCGATTATCCTAGGTGAAGCATCATTCGAGTACCCCATCTTTATCGATTGCCTTACCTCCTCCTTACTTTTGCTCTCTTACTTGTTGCTTTTAATTGTTGAGAATTGAATCATTGTCACACTTATCATTGTTGATATTCAACATAGCTAAGAATCAAATTAAGTGTCTTTACTCCCTACTCCCAGTGGATTCGATACCCGCTCACCCGGGATTATTACTTCGACAAACCCGTGCACTTTCGGGATATACGCAAGGGGATCTTGTCACCAACCTAGCTTTGTCTAACGCTAGTGGTGTGTCACTCACTCACAAGGTTACCAACAAGAACTCTCAAACCTAGTGTCACTCCAGGGGAAATGTTCATACAATCAAGCATTCAAGGTTGGAACACATAACAAACATCAATTAATAGAAAGCATAATAAAGAGATTCAATGAAACAAATACATCTTAGGGTTCACAAATACCCAAGTACCCACTAAGGGTTTAGCTCTCCATGGAGCTATGTACAATCAAAGAAATAGAATGTAAAAGCAATGAATCCATAAAGAAACACTATTTATAGGATACGCCTCGACGGAAGCTCCCCTACCAACCTTCTTCCAAAAGAATGACGATGTCGGAGCCATAAAACCTCTCTAAAACCCTAGCCAATACCTCTCAAAACCCTAGCCGAAACCCTCTCTCAAGATGGGGAAAAGATGGAGAAAAAATGATTAAATCGGGGCTGAAATCAGGCATCCACATGGTCCTGTGGATTGTTCACACGCCCATGTGGAATTTCCACACAAGCGTGGATAATTTCCACATGCCCGTGTGGATTCTCTGGAATTGTGATTTTCGACCGGCTGTGAACAGTGCTGCAACAGTACTTTTGCTAGGTTTCTCTGCTACAGTACCTGGCCTAAAATACTTTCCGAGTCCATACTTTCATCGATGTGACACAAACGGGCACACGTTCACGTCGTGGATCGCTTTGCTTCTTTAATGACGGACAAGTTGGTGGAGATCTTGTTCTATGTGCATAAGTCAGAATGTTTGAGTGTGACTGCCCTTGTGCCCCCCCAAATGGTTGTGCTAACTCAAATACGAGGGGGTTGGCACACACTCTAGCATCTCACACCCGACCTATGTCTTCGCGTTTGAACCTTAGCAAGATTTCCTCCAAAATCGGGCATTATGATCCACATTGGTTTCTTTCCTTCATACTCGGCCTCACAACCCTACCTGCACGAAAGTAACATAAAAACACACATATTAGTGTAAAAACTCGAGAAAAGTAATGCTCAACATAAGGAAAGAATGCTTCGCATTCATATCACACAAGCACTTATCAAACTCCCCCACACTTAAGCTTTTGTTTGTCCTCAAGCAAAAATTAAACATTCTGTGCATAGATGAAGGAAATATTGGAAGTTCTTGGCCTTAGGTTCACCAAAGTGTACAGAGAGAGCATTCTACAAGTAAGGAAAATTTCAATATTAAATACAAAAAAAATCAACGCTCTATCTAAAAACTTGAATAAAAAAGGACAACAAACCCGAAATCGTGTACGTGTGTGAACTCACTCAAAACAACCCAAGGTATACTCCTCAAAGTTCTAAGTACAAGGGACTTATTTATCTACAAAACTGACAACAATTTCAAAGATTGTAGTAGCTTCACATATCCTCTAAGGTAGCCCATTCGAAAGCGGCCGCTAAGGTGGCTTTCACACTTTCGAGGTGGTAGCTCTTTCTACCATAGTGGTAGCTTTCACTCATCCTATGAGATAGCTCTTTCTCTCATTAGGGCATAACTAGTATCCGACTTATGGGAGTAGCTTCATACTATATAGGTGGTAGCTCTTTCCACCCAAAATGCAAAACAAACAAGAAAACTATTTCGTTCCTTCTTTTCATTATCAATTTTTTTTTTAGAATTTAACACAAGAAACAACTATAACTATTCCCTTTAACATCGAACATGAGTTTCCAATAGAGTTTAAAGAGTGAGTAGTGCACTGAGTGTAATTCGGGCAAAAATTCCTAAAAAATCAAATAAAACTAGAGCATGAAGATATTCAATGTTAAAAATTATCCTAAACTCAAGAATACAATCAGTGCAACTAAGGTGAACCACCATTAGCTATGTGAGCATGTATATCAATCAAGAACAATAAAAAGGATGTGTGCACTATGAAACTCCCCCCTACACTTAAGTTGTACATTGTTGATAAGTGCTTGTGAGATATGAATGCGAAGCGTTCATTCCTTATGTTGAGCATTACTTTTCTCGGGTTTTTACACTAATATGTGTGTTTTTTTGTTACTTTCGTGCAGGTTGGGTTGTGAAGCTGATTATGAAGGAAAGAAGCCAATGTGAATCATAATGCACCAATTTTGGGGGAACTCTTGCTAAAGTTCAGACGCGAAGACATAGGTCGAATGTGAGATGCTAGAGTGTGTGCCAACCTCCTCGTATTCGAGTTGGCACATCCATTTGGAGGGGTACAAGGGCAGTCACACTCGAGCATCCCAACTTATGCACATAGAACAAGAGCTCCACCAACTTGTCTATCATTTTAGAAGCAAGTGATCCACGACGTGAACATGTGCCCATTTGCGTTACCACGATAAAAGTATGGATTCGGGAAGCTATTCAGGCCGGATACCGCAACAGAGCACTACAGTAAGGTACTTTAGAAGCACTGTTCACAGCCGGCCAAGAAAACAGGAATTCAGATAATCCACATGGGCGTGTGGAAATTATCCACCCCCATGTGGAAATTCCACATGGGCGTGTGAAAAATCCACAGGCCCGTGTAGTCGCCCGACTCCAACCCTATTTAAAGCCGATTCAGCCCCGATTTCAGAATTCTCTTCTCCATCTTTTCCCCAACTTGAGAGAGGGCTTCGGCTAGGGTTTTGAGGGGTATTGGCTAGGGTTTTGGAGAGGTTCTACGGCTCTGACATCTTCATTCCTTAGGAAGAAGGTTGGTAGGGGAGCTTCCGTCGAGGCGTATCCTATACCGGACGAGGGAATCCTTGGATGACGAGTAGAGGACTCTCCACAAGACCATCGACATGACCATCGAGGAGGTTTTTCTATGGATTCATTGCTTTTACATTCTATTTCCTTGATTGTACTTAGCTCCATGGAGAGCTAAACCCCTAGTGGGTACTTGGGTATTTGTGAACCCTAGGATGTATTCGTTTCATTAAATCTCTTTATTATGCTTTCAATTAATTGATGTTTATTGTGAGTTCCAACCTTGAATGCTTGATTGTATAAACATTTCCCTTAGAGTGACACTAGGGTTGAGAGTTCTTGTTGGTAACCTTGTGAGTGAGTGACACACCACGAGTGTTAGACAAAGCTAGGTTGGAGAGGGTTGAGAGGGTGAGTCGAGAGGTACAGGAGCGTCCCCTTTCCCCTTCGACGTGATAGATTCTACCTCCGTTCCTCGAGTTCTTTGCGGCCATAATAGAGTGAATGACCCTCTGTTGGAGCTTAGTTGCGAGTGCAACAGAGTGAAGCGTTGAGGTGATCTTAGTATCTAGGGCTTAATCATGGTTAGGGACCTTCCACCTGGACCAAAGGGTTAGGTCTATAATTAGGAAGAGATTTATCACTAGGAATCCCTAGAGCTCATTGCAACTCTATGCGAGTGCGATGTGTTGAGATTGTTCAATTTCTCCTCTGGGACATGTATGGAGTTAGGCATAGTTGATCTTAGATTTGGGACTATGTAATGAAGGATTTCCATGACTCACTATTGCATTGATTAGAAAGCATAATAGAGGGTTCTTGCACTTGAAGCGATCGTCCTATGTTTAGCATTATCCGAGTACCCCATCTTTATCGATTACCTTACCTTCTCCTTTACTCGTGCTCTCTTACTTGTTGCTTTTACCTTTGAAAATTGAATCATTGTCACACTTATCACTATTGATCTTTTACATAGCTAAGAAGCGAATTAAGTGTTTTTATTCCCTACTCCCTGTGGATTCGATACCCGCTCATCCGGGATTATTACTTCGACAAACCCGTGCTTTTGCGGGATATACGCAAGGGGACCTTATCAATTGTCCCCAATGTACACATGCAATCTCACTCATAATGTATATCAATGAAGAATATATGTGGGAGAAGCAATCAAAACAATACTCCCCTGACTTCTAGTGTCACATTTGATGGAGCTAAGTCGTTTGGACTAATGTTCCGACGGGTTGTGAAGCTCACACGGTCAAGTGCCAAAGCACTTTGGCCGTGCCCATGACAAAGTCTCAATTCCCATGATGACAAGACCATCTGCACGCATACACGAGGGGGTTTAGTGAAGCTCAATAAAACAAAAATAACTCGAGTATATATAAAAGATAGACAATGAATACAACTCGAGATGCAAAATGAAAATAAACTCAGAAGGAGAATCCTTTCTGAGTGAACAAGTCAAAAATAAAATGCAAAATAAAGAAAATGCAGAAAAATAAAGTCAAATGTTGGTGTCACGCTATGTCGGCTCCTCTGCTACTGTTGGTGTTGGGGAAACATAAGGTGGATCCACCGGTGCTGGTATAGGAGATGGGGGTGCAGGAGATGCTGAGGGTCTGGATCTCAATAGATCTCATAGGAAGTCGAAACGGGCCATAAGATCTGTATACTGAGCTGACTGTATCGTGCGGAGCTCCACTATCTCGGTCCGAATCTCTCTCAGATCGCTCTCAAGCCTCTCAATACGATCATAAGCTTGAGGCCCCTGTGCTGTACGGGATCTGGGAACCTGTCTGGAATCCTCCACTGTATCCCCTCCGCTCCCAGCGGTCTCTGGGGTAGCTGAAGTAATAATATAGACCCCTGGCCCACATCTCCTTACCAACCCCATCATCCTGATCATCTCAAATGCAAGAGGTGTAGGCACAACTGTCCTCTCAACACCACGTAAAACATATACCAAACCCATCGCCAAGATGAGTTTGGTAATGTAAGGGCCACCAAATAATAATCCCACTCTCGCAGACTGACCCTGGTACCTCAAAACATCAGCCACTATGCACCCCAAGTGAATCGGCACATTGCGGGCCATGGAGTATAAAAAGAATAAGTCCGGTCTTGTCAGAGCAGCTGTGTTATCGCTTCGACCTTACACAAACCTGCTGAGGACCACGTGCAAATACCTGTTGCTCAACTAGGATAGGCTGGTGGTCTTTGAAATTCCCAGTTAAATCTGCCCATGTCCATATTGGACCCTATACGCATAGTCTGGAGTCACTGATACTGGAAAATCCACAGGTAAACATCCATACTCCTCTATACTGGTATATGCGACGTCGTACAGGCCCATCCGAATTGAAAACTCAGTGACACTCATGGAAAATGGATGTCCGAATGCTCAAAACTGTATAGCATCCATAGTGTCAATTCTCCCATACCTCAACTCAAAAGACGCTAAAACCTCGAGCGTCAATGCGCGGTAAGCCGGCTCACGAATCGTCAGTAACCTCCTCCAGCTTCCTACTGCTAACATATCATCGATCTCATCAGCTAGCTCATGACCCCGCTGAATATCTCTCAGCTCTTGCAAATCCACAAAAGAAGTCTGACCAAAACCAAGTGCTGAAAGTCTCTCAAATCGAGCTTGATGCTCGGGATTTGAGAATTCCATGTGTGTTGGCTCGGGTGGGGTGACTCTGAGATGCTTTACTTCGTTCTTCTTCATGCGAGGTGCCATACTTGTAGTACAAAAAGAGGAAAATGATCAAAGAAGCTGAAAAGCAGTATACTGCAGAATTCCACATGGGCTTGTGGAAATTACCCATGCCCGTATGGATCTGCAAGGTGTGAAAAACCCGCACGAGTGCACAACAATTCTAAAGAATTTAACTTAAAACCACGTCTAGACGCTTTCTAAACATGCACCATGCATTGTACAAATGAAAATTCGCACAATATGCAAAGAAAAATCCTCCAAAACAATGATGAAAAGGAAGCGATTTTCAGGCGGTTGAAGATGAAAAGGAAGAGAGCATGCAAGGATTTTTATAGGAAGACTCGCGTCTTTTGGAATTCTGTGCAATTGCACGGGCGTGCGGAAGTTACGCACGCCCATGCTCCTCATCAAGAGAGCTCCACATGGGCAGATGCACGCCCCTGTGTGCTCTCAGGAGAAACTCGCACTGTCTCTGAACTCATCTCCACGGTCGTGCGGTAATTACGCACGCCCGTGCGCCCGACCAACAGGGGCAGCTGCACGCCCCTGCGACTGCTCTGGACATCCGAGAAAATCTCTTAAGTGTTTTGCATGCCCGTACGGCAATTACGCACGGGCATGGACATTCACAATCTCAACTCACAGGGGCAAGCGCACGCTCCTGTGCCTTCTCGGGATGGCGAGAGCTCCTCTGTAGAGATTTGCATGGGCGTGTGGAAATCACCCACGCCCGTGCGGTTTTCACAAGGTCGCCCACAGGTGCGAGTTCACGCCCCTGTGCGCTCTCGGGAGAATTTGACAAACTCTACAGGAAATCACAAGCCCGTGCAGTGATTACCCACGGGCGTGCGATATTCGCATGGTCGTTCACAGAGGCAGCCGCACGCCCCTGTATGTTCTCTGGATGAGCTCGCAATACAAATACACGGGCGTGCGGAAATTCTACATGCCCGTGCGTTTTCACTGGATGCCTTAGAAAAACCTGCAGGCTCTGCAGAAAGTTTCTGAACATGTTTACACAGTCAGAGCCAGCCCTAGTATGCAAGTTTTCCAAGCAAAAAACATGGAATAAAGCTCAAACGACATAACTTCGCCAATTCCACATGAGAACACACGATGAATACTCAAAGCCCAAAAGAAAATCTCATCACAAGTGACAAGGTCCCCTTGCATATATCCCGCAAGTGCACGGGTTTGTTGAAGTAATAATAATCCCGGATGAGCGGGTATCGAATCCACAGGGAGTAGGGAATAAAAACTCTTAATCCTTTTCTTAGCTATGTGAAAGATCAATAGTAATAAGTGTGACAATGATTCAATTCTCAAAAGTAAAAACATTGAGTAAGAAAGCACGAGTAAAGGAGGAGGTAAAGCAATCGATAAAGATGGGGTACTCGGATAATGCTCCGCCTAGGACAATCGTTTCAAGTGCAAGAACCCTCTATTATGCTTCCTAATCAATGCAATGGTGAGTTGTGGAAATCCTTAAATACATAGTCCCAAACCTAAGGTCAACTATATCTAACTTTATACATGTCCCGGAGGAGAGATTAGATAACCTCTCAACCTCGCAATCGAATAGAGATGCAATGAGCTCTAGTGATTCCAAGTGATAAATCTCTTCCTAATTATAGACCTAACCCTTTGGTCCAAGTGGAAGGTCCCTAACCACAATTAAGCCCTGGATACTAAGATCACCTCAACGCTTCACTCCGTTGCACGCGCAACTAAGCCCCAGCGGAGGGTCATCCCTTAGACCATTCACTCTATTATGGCCGCAAAGAACTCGAGGAACGGAGATAGAATCTATCATGCCAGAGGGGAAATGGGATGCTCCTGTACCTCTCGACTCACCCTCTCAACCCTCTCCAACCTAGCTTTGTCTAACGCTCGTGGTATGTCACTCACTCACAAGGTTACCAACAAGAACTCTCAACCCTATTGTCACTCTAGGGGAAATGTTCATACAATCAAGCATTCAAGGTTGGAACTCACAAAAAACATCAATTAATTGAAAGCATAATAAAGAGATTCAATGAAACAAATACATCCTTGGGTTCACAAATACCCAAGTACCCACTAGGGGTTTAGCTCTCCATGGAGCTAAGTACAATAAAAAAATAGAATGTAAAAGCAATGAATCCATAGAGAAACCCCCTCGATAGTCGTGTCGATGGTCTTGTGGAAAGTCCTCTACTCGTCGTCCAAGGATTCCCTCGTCCGGTATAGGATACGCCTCGACGGAAGCTCCCCTACCAACCTTCTTCCTAAGGAATGACGACGTCAGAGCCATAGAACCTCTCCAAAACCTTAGCCAATACCTCTCAAAACCCTAGCCGAAACCCTCTCTCAAGTTGGGGAAAAGATGGAGAAAAAAATACTAAAATCGGGGCTGAATCGGCTTTAAATAGGGCTGGAATCGGGTGACGACATGGGCCTGTGGATCTTTCACACGCCCATGTGGAATTTCCACACGGGCGTGGATAATTTCCAAACGCCCATGTGGGTTCTCTGATTTCCTGTTTTCTCGGCTGGCTGTGAACAGTGGTGCTACAGTACTTTACTGCAGTGCTATGCTATAGTATCCGGCTTGAATAGCTTCCCGAATCCATGCTTTAATCCGGGTAATGCAAACGGGCACACGTTCACATCATGGATCACTTGCTTCTTCAATGATAGACAAGTTGGTGGAGCCCTTGTTGTATGTGCCTAAGTCAGAATGCTCGAGTGTGACTGCCCTTGTGCCCCTCCAAATGGATGTGCCAACTCGAATATGAGGTGGTTGGCACACACTCTAGCATCTCACTCCCGACCTATGTCTTCGCATTTGAACTTTAGCAAGATTTCCCACAAAATCAGTGCATTATGATCCACATTGCCTTCTTTCCTTCATAATCGGCTTCACAACCCTACCTGCACGAAAGTAACATAAAAACACACATATTAGTGTAAAAACCCGAGAAGAGTAATGCTCAACATAAGGAAAGTATGCTTTGCATTAATATCATACAAGCACTTATCAAACTCCCCCACACTTAAGCCTTTGCTTGTCCTCAAGCAAAAATTAAACACTCTGTGCATCAATGAAGAAAATATTGAAAGTGCTTGGCCTTAGGTTCACCAAAGTATACAAAGAGAGCATTTTACAAGTAAGGGAAATTTCAACACTAAATATGAAAGATCGAAGCTCTAGTTAAAAACTTGAATAAAAAAGTACAATAAACTCGAAATTGTGTACGAGTGTGAACTCACTCAAAACAACCCAAGGTATACTCCTCAAAGTTCTAAGTACAAGGGACTTATGTATCTACAAAAGTGACAACAATTTCAAAGATGGTAGTAGCTTCACACATCCTCTAAGGTAGCCCTTTCCAAAGCGGCCGCTAAGGTGGCTTTCACACTTTCGAGGTGGTATCTCTTTCTACCGGAGTGGTAGCTTTCACTCATTCTATGAGATAGCTCTTTCTCTCATTAGGGCATAGCTAGTATCTGACTTATGAGAGTAGCTTCATACTTCATAGGTGGTAGCTCTTTCCACCCAACAAGCACAAATAAACAATAAAACTATTTTGTTCTTTCTTTTCATTTTCCAATTTTTTTTTCAGAATTTAACAAAAGAAACAACTATAACTAGTCCCTTTAACATCGACCATGAGTTTCTAATAGAGTTTAAAGAGTGAGTAGTGCATTGAGTGAAATTCGGGCAAAAATTCCTAAAAATTCAAATAAAACTAGAGCATGAAGATATTCAATGTTAAAAATTCTCCTAAACTCAAGAATATAATCATTGCAACTAAAGTGAACCGCCATTGGCTATGTGAGCATATATCAATCAAGAACAATAGAAAAGATGTGTGCACTATGAAACTCCCCCCACACACACTTAAGTTGTACATTATCCCCAATGTACACATGCAAGCTCACCTAGAATGAATATCAATGAAGAATATATGTGGGAGAAGCAATCAAAACAATACTCCCCTGAATCCCAGTGTCGCATTTGATGGAGCTAAGTCCTTGGCAGTAATGTTCTGACGGGTTGTGAAGCTCACACGGCCAAGTGCCGAAGCATCTTAGCCGTGCCCATGACAAAGTCTCAATTCCCAAGATGACAAGACCATCTGCACGTATACACGAGGGGGTTCAGTGAAGCTCAATAAAAACGAAATCAACCCGAGTATATAAAACATAAAGCAATGAATACAACTCGAGATGCAAAATGAAAATAAACTCAGAAGGAAAGTCCTTTCTGAGAATACAAGTCTAAAAATAAAGTGCATAAAGGTAGAATAAAGTAAGGTCAAGTGTTGATGTCACCCTCGAGCTCCGGTGCTGTTGCTGGTGAAGACGCACATGGTGGGTCCACCGGTGCTGGGGTAGGGGATGGATATGCAGGAGATGCCGAGGGGGGCTGAGAAGTCCTCGATCACAAGATAAATAAAGAGGCGACGTCTCACTCTAAGATCTGTTGTAATACGTCGAAACGTACCATGATCTCTGAAATCTCTGCTTGGACCTCAATGACCTCTGTCCGTATCACCCCCAAAGCGCTCTCGAGCCTCTCAAAGCAATCATGAGCTCGAGATGGTGAAAACATACGCACGGGGGATGCTTCCTCTGCCATCGGAGGTACCTCGGTCTCTATCGGTGCTGGCTGAGGCTCAAGAGCGGCCTGAGGTGTCCGGGCTTCATCACCCTCATCCTCGGCTATCTATGGAGCTAATAGCACTAAAGCAAAAACACCTGTCCGAACCCTGTGGACCATGCCCATTAACCTCATCGTCTCTAGGCGCAGGGGAGCAGGTATACTCGTCTTCTCGGCCCCGCGAATCATGTCCAAGAGACCCATGCCCAATACTAATCTCGTGATGTAAGTGCCCGAGAAGATCACTCCCAGTCTAGCATAATGCCCCTAATGTCTGATGTACTCTGCCATGATGTGTCCTAAGTGAATCGGTACGCGCTGCACCATCGAGTACAAGTACAGAAGTTCCTGTCGGCTCAGAACACCAATACTACCACCACGGGCATTCACCGACCTACTCATGATGGCATGTAAATATGTGTATGCAGGTCGGGAAAGGCACGTGGCCTTGGACACCCCCGGCTCGTACTGACCCTGACCACATAGCACTCTGAAAGCTCTCTACGGGGTCAAGGCTCGAGGATAATCAGTCGGTAACTGAGCGTACTCCTCCATATCTGTGAATGCCTCCTCATACAAGCCGAGCAGAACAGAAAACTGAATGATGTTCAAACTATGGTGGTGTCCAAATACTCTGAACTTAATAGTGTCAATACTGTGGAAGCTCGCGTAGGATCTATCAAACTCAAATGATGATAATACCTCCAGTGCGAGCTCTCAGTTGGCTGGCTCTTTAATTGTCAATAACCGCCTCCAACCACCTACTAATACAAGATCCTTGACCTCGTCTGCAAACTCATCTCTCTGCTGTATATCTCTCAGTATGCTCGTATCTAGGAATCAAGTTTGTCCAAACCGAACTCTCGACAACCTCTCAAAATGAACCTGGTGCTCAGGAATAGTGAAACTCATGCCCTTAGGCTTGGAAGATGACTCACGCGGTCGGTTATCCGTCTGCTTCTTTGACCGAGGTGCCATAGTCTGCAAAATTTAAAATATAATCGATCAAACAGGTTGATTGGCCAACGCTGCAGAAATCCACACGGTCGTGTGGAATTTCCACACGCCTGTGTGGATCCACGAGGCGTGAATTACATGGAATGATGAAGCTTCCCGGGTTTTTCTTCTTGTTCGGCATGTTCTTTTGCAATACCGCCAAGCACGAAGCATCTAAAATCACTGAAGCACTTTCCTCCAACTTCCTCTTGTTAGTGAACAAGTCTTTCAAGAACTTCGCATACTTAGGCATTTGGGCCAATGCCCCAACAAAAAGAATATTGATGTGGAGTTGCTTGAACAAACTCAGTAACTTCTTGTACTGTTCATCCCCTTGGTCATTTTTTAATCTAGAGAGATAAGGGATTCTTGGCTTGAAAGATGGGGGTGCCACCTCTTTCTCTTTGCTTGTTCCCTCTTCTACCTCTATAACCTCTGGTGCATGTTCTTTTGGCTTCTCACTGGGAAGCCTACCTTCAACCTCACGACCACTTCTCAAAGTGATCGCCTTTACGTTCTCTCTAGGGTTGGTCTCTATATTGCTCGTCAAGCTTCCATGTGGGCTTTCAGAGAGAGACTTCTCAATTTGCCCCACCTGATTTTCAAGGTTATGCAAAGAGGCGGTGTGGTTGCGAAGTGTAGCCTCGACTGATTCAAATCTTGTATTTGCAAATTGTACAAATCTAGTCAAGTGCTTCTCTAAGTCATTCATTCGGGTTTCCAAACCTGAGACTCTGTTTTCCACCTGAGGGGCTTGTTGTTGTTGTTGGAAACCCGGTGGCCCCATGGCCTTTTGTAGATCCTGATTACTCTATGAGAAATTGGGATGATTCTTCCAACCCGGATTGTAGGTATTGCTATATGGGTTTCCTTGAGGTCTCATGCCATTACCTACAAAATCAACGTTCACCACCGAAGAAACATCACCGATAGAGATCGGTCAATCGGAGGGAGCATGTCCTCCACCACACCCGGTGCAATTAGTCATGGCCGCCACTCTATTTGAAGTTAGAAGATCTAAATTCGTACTCAAATTTTCCACTTGAGCCGCCAATGAAGTTACCGCATCTATTTCATGGAGACCGGCCACTTTTTTCTTCTCCCTAGCATTCCATTGGTAGCTGTTTAACCCCATTTCTTCAATTAACTGACGGGCCTCATCGGGGGTCTTGCTACCTAAGGTACCTCCTGCTGCCGAATCCAAGAGTTGCCTTGTACTCGGGTTCAAACCACTCCTTCAATCTGTGTTGCGGGCACTTCCTCAGGAGCTCCTTGAACCTTTCCCATGTCTCGAATAGAGACTCCAATTCCAACTGAACAAAGGATGAGATCTCATTCCTAAGCTTTGCTGATTTTTCGGAGGGAAATAATGGGCCAGAAAAACTTCTACCATCTCCTCCCACGTGGTAATTGACACTCT
This sequence comes from Dioscorea cayenensis subsp. rotundata, assembly GCF_009730915.1. Classification (NCBI taxonomy): domain Eukaryota; kingdom Viridiplantae; phylum Streptophyta; class Magnoliopsida; order Dioscoreales; family Dioscoreaceae; genus Dioscorea; species Dioscorea cayenensis. Next base: position 16,562,981 of record NC_052489.1, read on the forward strand.
AGGTAATGAGTGTAGCCACTGCTTCGCTCTCCCCTTTAGGGAAAATGGGAAGGCTCGCAACTTGATTGCATCATCCGTCACCCCGTTTATCTTCAGCATATCACACTCCTCAAGAAAGCTCTCTATATGACTGTTTGGATCTTTATCGGCCAAACCATTGAATTGTGCGGATTGCTGCAACATGTGGATGAATGCCGGCATCAGTTCGAAGTTCTGAGCTGTAATCGGGGGACGCACAATACTCGACTGTGTTCCAAACACTGAAGGTCTGGCATAATCGGGTAATGTTCGCTGTTACTCATTCTGTTCTGCCATGTTTTCAGATTTTCCACTTCCAAATTAGCTAAATTAGACTGTTCTTGCACAGGCTCTTTCCCTTTTCTTCTAAGTGTACGTTCAAGCTCAAGATCTCCTTCAATCAATATTGAGGGATTCCCTCGGGTCATAACCTGGAGCTGCACCCAAAAAGAAAGAAAAAGAAATCAGAACGATGATAGAATAAGAAGATATGAAATAGAATGTATGGTGAAATAGCTAAGAAAACAAAGTGTAAAGTATCTCTAAACGCCTACTCCCCGGCAACATCGCCAAAAACTTGACAAGGACCCCTTGCGTATATCCCGCCCGCAAGTGCACGGGTTTGTCGAAGTAATAATCCCGGATGAGCGGGTATCGAATCCACAGTGGGTAGGGAATAAAAACACTTCATCCTCTTCTTAGCTATGTGAAAGATCAGTAGTGATAAGTGTGACAATGATTCAATTCTCAAAAATAAAAGCAACAAGTAAGAGAGCACAAGTAAAGGAGGAGGTAAGGTAATCGATAAAGATGGGGTACTCGGATAATGCCCCGCCTAGGACAATCATTCAAGTGCAAGAACCCTCTATTATGCTTCCTAATCAATGCAATGGTGAGTCGTGGAAATCCTTAAATACATAGTCCCAAATCTAAGGTCTACTATGCCTAACTCTATACATGTCCCGGAGGAGAGATTAGATAACCTCTCAACCTCGCACTCGAATAGAGTTGCAATGAGCTCTAGTGATTCCAAATAATAAATCTCTTCCTAATTATGGACCTAACCCTTTAGTCCAGGTGGAAGGTCCCTAACCATGATTAAGCCCTAGATACTAAGATCGCCTCAACGCTTCACTCTGTTGCACGCGCAACTAAGCCCCAGCGGAGGGTCATCCCTTAGACCATTCACTCTATTATGGCCGGAAAGAATTCGAGGAATGGAGGCAGAATCTATCAAGTCGGAGGGGAAAGGAGACGCTCCTGTACCTCTCGACTCACCCTCTCAACCCTCTCCAACCTAGCTTTACCTAACGCTCGTGGTGTGTCACTCACTCACAAGGTTACCAACAAGAACTCTCAACCTTATTGTCACTCTAGGGGAAATGTTCATACAATCAAGCATTCAAGGTTAGAACTCACAACAAACATCAATTAATTGAAAGCATAATAAAGAGATTCAATGAAACAAATACATCCTAGGGTTCACAAATACCCAAGTAACCACAAGGAGTTTAGCTCTCCATGTAGCTAAGTACAATCAAAGAAATAGAATGTAAAAGCAATGAATCTATAGAGAAACATCCCCGGTAGTCATGTCGATGGTCTTGTGGAAAGTCCTCTAGTCGTCGTCCAAGGATTCCCTTGTCTGGTATAGCATACACCTCAACGGAAGCTCCCCTACCAACCTTCTTCCAAAGGAATGACGATGTCAGAGCTGTAAAACCTCTCCAAAACCGTAGCCAATACCTCTCAAATCCCTAGCCAAAACCCTCTCTCAAGTTGGAGAAAAGATGGAGAAAAGAATGCTGAAATCAGCTTTAAATAGGGCTGGAATCGGGCATCCACACGGTCCTGTGGATTGTTCACCCGCCCATGTGGAATTTCCACACGGGCGTGGATAATTTCCACACGCCCGTGTGGATTCTCTGGAATTGTGATTTTCGGCCGGCTATGAACAGTGCTGCTAGAGTACTTTTGGTACATTTCTCTGCTACAGTACCTGGCCTAAAATACTTCCCAAGTCCATACTTTTATCGAGGTGACGCAAACGGGCACACGTTCACGTCGTGGATCGCTTTACTTCTTTAATGACGGACAAGTTGGTGGACATCTTGTTCTATGTGCATAAGTCAGAATGTTTGAGTGTGACTGCCCTTGTGCCCCCCCCCCCAAATGGTTGTGCTAACTCAAATACGAGGAGGTTAGCACACACTCTAGCATCTTACACCCGACCTATGTCTTCGCGTTTGAACCTTAGCAAGATTTCCTCTAAAATCAGTGCATTATGATCCACATTGGTTTTTTTCCTTCATACTCGGTCTTACAACCCTACATGCACGAAAGTAATATAAAAACACACATATTAGTGTAAAAACCCGAGAAAAGTAATGCTCAACATAAGGAAAAAATGCTTCGAACTCATATCACACAAGCACTTTTGACTCTCTTATATTGGAATCAATGTTGCTAGGTAAACTCCCTTGAGGTCTTTCCGAAAGTGACTTCGCAATTTATCCTACTTGATTCTCCAAATTGTGCAATGATAGAGTGTGATTGTAAAGTGTGGCTTAGGACGATTGAAATCTCATATCCGACAATTGAATGAACTTGGTCAAAGCCTTCTCCAAATTGATCATCCAGTTCTCCAATCCTAAAATTCTATTCTCCATGTTCGGGGCTTGTTGTTGTTGTTAGAAACCCATTAATGCCATGGCTTTCTGTTGTCACTTCACTAAAGGTTTGGATGGCTCCTCCATCCCTGATTGTAGGTATTCCTATACGGATTTCCTTGACCTCTCATTGCATTACCGACAAAATCCACCTGTTCCACTGAAGATGTACCACCAATAACAATTGGGCAATCAGATGGAGCATGTCCTTCCCCACGCCCAGTGCAACTCATCACTGCTACCAATCTAGGACAAGTTATAGTGCCTAACTTCTTGCTGAAAGACTCAACTTAGGCAGCCAATGATGTGACTGCATTGATCTCATAAAATCTGTCTACCTTTTTCTTATCTAGTGTGTTCCACTGATAACATCATAAGTGCTTGTGTATAAGTAATATAAAGTATTAATTTTTTATATTAATCATTACTTTTATCAGATTTTATCGCTTATGCGTGTGTATTTGTGTTCTTTTGTGCATGTAGGGTTGTAGAGATAAAGTTTGATGAAAGAAAGTAAAAGTAGATCATGGATGAATTTGTTGATGAAATATTGGATTGAACAAACGTGAAGACACAAGTTGTACTCAAATACATGTGGGTGTCTTTGACAAGATCCCCTTGCGTATATCCCGCAAGTGAACGGGTTTGTCGAAGTAATAATCCCGGATGAGCGGGTATCGAATCCACAGGGAGTAGGGAATAAAAACACTTAATCCGCTTCTTAGCTATGTGAAAGATCAGTAGTGATAAGTGTGAGAATGATTCAATTCTCAAAAGTAAAAGCAACAAGTAAAAGATCACGAGTAACGGAGGAGGTAAGGCAATCGATAAAGATGGGGTACTCAGATAATGCTCCGCCTAGGATAATTGTTTCAAGTGCAAGAACCCTCTATTATGCTTCCTAATCAATGCAATGGTGAGTCATGGAAATCCTTAATTACATAGTCTAAAATCTAAGGTCAACTATGCCTAACTCTATACATATCCCGGAGGAAAGATTAGATAACCTCTCAACCTCGCACTCGCATAGAGTTGCAATGAGCTCTAGGGATTCCAAGTGATAAATCTCTTCCTAATTATAGACCTAACCCTTTGGTCCAGGTGGAAGGTCCCTAACCATGAGTAAGCCCTAGATACTAAGATCACCTCAACGCTTCACTCCGTTGCACATGCAACTAAGCCCCAGCGGAAGGTCATCCCATAGACCATTCGCTCTATTATGGCCGCAAAGAACTCGAGGAACAGATGTAAAATCTATCATGTCAGAGGGGAAAGGGGACACTCCCGTACCTCTCGACTCACCCTCTCAACCCTCTCCAACCTAGCTTTGTCTAACGCTCGTGGTGTGTCACTCACTCACAAGGTTACCATCAAGAACTCTCAACCCTAGTGTCACTCTAGGGGAAATGTTCATACAATCAAGCATTCAAGGTTGGAACTCACAACAAACATCAATTAATTAAAAGCATAATAAAGAGATTCAATGAAACAAATACATCCTAGGGTTCACAAATACCCAAGTACCCACTAGGGGTTTAGCTCTCCATAGAGCTAAGTACAATCAAAGAAATAGAATGTAAAAGCAATGAATCCATAGAGAAACCCCCTCGATTGTCGTGTTGATGGTCTTGTGGAAAGTCCTTTACTCATCGTCCAAGGATTCCATTGTCCGGTATAGGATACGCCTCGACGGAAGCTCCCCTGCCAACCTTCTTCCTCAAGAATGACGATGACAGAGCCGTAGAACCTCACCAAAACTCTAGCAAATACCTCTCAAAACCCTAGCCGAAACGCTCTCTCAAGTTGGGGAAAAGATGAAGAAAAGAATGTTGAAATCGTTGCTGAAATCGGCTTTAAATAGGGCTGGAATCGGGCATCCACACGGTCCTGTGGATTGTTCACATGCCCATGATTAATTTCCACACGGGCGTGGATAATTTCCACACGCCCGTGTGGATTCTCTGGAATTGTGATTTTAGGGCGGCTGTGAATAGCTTTATGAATCGGGGCAACGCAAACGGGCACACATTCACATCGTGGATCACTTGCTTCTTCAATGATAGACAAGATGGTGGAGCTCTTGTTCTATGTGCATAAGTCAGGATGCTCGAGTGTGACTGCCCTTGTACCCCTCCAAATGGATGTGCCAACTCTAATACGAGGAGGTTGGCACACACTCTAGCATCTCACATCCGACCTATGTCTTCGCGTCTGAACTTTAGCAAGATTTCTCCCAAAATTGGTACATTATGATTAACATTGGCTTCTTTCCTTCATAATCAGCTTCACAACCCTACCTGCACGAAAGTAATATAAAAACACAGATATTAGTGTAAAAACCCGAGAAGAGTAATGCTCAACATAAGGAAAGAATGCTTCGCATTAATATCACACAAGCACTTATCAAACTCCCCCACACTTAAGCTTTTGCTTGTCCTCAAGCAAAAATTAAACATTCTGTGCATCAATGAAGAAAATATTGAAAGTGCTTGGCCCTAGGTTCACCAAAGTATACAAAGAGAGCATTCTACAAGTAAGGGAAATTTCAACACTAAATATGAAATATCGAAGCTCTAGTTAAAAACTTGAATCAAAAAGGACAATAAACCCGAAATTGTTTACGTGGGAACGGTTCAAGGAACTCCTGCGCAAGTGTCCGCAACACGGATTTCCGTAGTGGATGATTGTTCAAACCTTCTACAATGGGTTGAATGCAGGTACAAGACAACTCTTGGATGCGGCGGCAGGAGGTACCTTAGGTAGCAAGACACCCGACGAGGCTCGTCAATTGATTGAGGAAATGATGTTAAATATCTACCAGTGGAACGCGAGGGAGAAGAAAAAGGTGGCCGGTCTCCATGAAATTGATGCGGTAACTTCATTGGCGGCCCAAGTGGAGAGTTTGAGTAAGAAGCTAGATCTTATAGCTTCGAATAGAGTTGCGGCCGTATCCAATTGCACCGGTTGTGGTGGAGGACATGCTCCCTCCGATTGCCCAATCGTCATTGGTGATGTTTCTTCAGTTGAGAATGTCGACTTTGTAGGTAATGGAATGAGACCTCAAGGGAATCAATACAGCAACACCTACAATTCAGGTTGGAAGAATCATCCCAACTTTTCATGGAGTAATCAAGTACCACAGAAGACCATGGGGCCATTGGGGTTCCAACAACCACAACAAGCCCCTCAAGTTGAAAACAGAATTTCTGGCTTGGAAACCCGAATGACGGATTTGGAGAAGCACTTGGCTAGATTTGTTCAATCGGTAAATACAAGGTTTGAATCAGTCGAGGCTACACTTCGCAATCACACCGCCTCCTTGCACAACCTTGAAAATCAAGTGGGGTAAATTGCGAAATCTCTTTCCGAAAGGCCACATGGGAGTTTACCAAGCAACACGAAAACCAACCCAAGAGAACATGTGAAGGCGATCGCTTTGAGAAGCGGTCGTGAGGTTGAAGGGAGGCTTCCGAGTGAGCAGCCGAAAGAACACGCACCCGAGGTCGTAGAGGTTGACAAGGGAGCAAGCAAGGAGAAAGAGGTGGCACCCCCACCTTTCACGCCAAGAATCCCTTATCCCTCTAGATTGAAGAATGACCAAGGGGATGAATAGTATAAGAAGTTCCTGAGTTTGTTCAAGCAACTCCACATAAACATTCCTTTTGTTGAGGCTTTGGCTCAAATGCCTAAGTATGCAAAGTTCCTTAAAGATCTATTGACCAACAAGAGGAAATTGGAGGAGAGTGCTTCAGTGGTGCTTGATGCTTCATGCTCGGCGGTGTTACAAAAAAACATGCCGAACAAGAAGAAGGACCCGGGAAGCTTCATTATCCCGTGTAACATCGGCAACTTAGGTGAGGAAATGGCATTGGCGGATTCAGGAGCGAGTATCAATGTCATGCCATACACTTTTTTTCCAAAAGCTAGGTTTGGGTGAGCCTAGGCCTACTCGGATGACTTTACAATTGGCGGACCAAACGGTACGACATCCGAGAGGCATCATTGAAGATGTACTTGTCAAGATGGACAAGTATATTTTTCCGGTTGACTTTGTAGTGCTAGATGTTGATGAGGATGCAGATGTACCCTTGATACTTGGGAGACCGTTCTTGCGGAATTCCAAAGTATTGATTGACATGGACGGCGGAGAGCTCACGTTGAGAGTCGGAGACGATAAGCTCACTTACCGCCTTGCTGAAGCCATGCGGCATTCTCTCGATTTTGATGATACTTTGTATTTTCTAAACACTACTGATGAAATTGTTGATGAATATATACAGGAAATGTTCAATCCGGATCCATATGAAGGTTTGTTCGACCAAGAGGAGAGCAATGAAGAAGTACTGATGCTTGGTTCGACTGGAGAGGAAACATCTACCCCGGGAATCTTGAAGAAGGTGCTCCGGAAAATGAAGAGGGCTCGAAGACGCCACCGAAAACGCCCCAAGACTGTTGGAGACGTACATGAGCCAAAGGAGTTGGACGAACAATTGCTAGGTGGTCCGAAGCCCGATAGTACACCCTCTACCCTCAAGAGACTTTGCTCATCATGCTTTCAAGTTATGGGTAAGAGGGCAACCTTCATTCATGAACCCCCGTGTGGTAAGAAAGATACGTCAGGCTTAGTGACGTTAAACAAGCGCTTCTTGGGAGGCAACCCAAGTGTTTACTATTTTCGTACCCTTTAGTTTAGTTTGCTTGAATGAATAAATTGTTAAGTGTTGGTGTTTAAATTTTTGAGTGCTTGTGCTGCGATTTTATTGTGGGTTTTTAAAAGAATTCATTGTATGTTTTGTTGAGAATTGGCGAAGTTTGGTCGTTTGAGTTCTCTTTTTGTGTTTTTATCTGCTATATTTTGCACAATAGGGCAGGCTCTGAGTGTGTAAACATGTTCAGGCTAGTTCTGCAGAGCCTGTAGGTTTTTCTAGGTCATCCAGAGAAAACACACGGGCGTGTGGAAATTCCACACGCCCGTGGGTGTGTACTGTGAACTCTTCCAGAGAGGGCACAGGGGCGTGCGGCTGCCTCTGTGGACGACCATGCGAATGGCGCACGCCCATGGGTAATTTCCACACGGGCGTGTGCCTTCCTGCAGAGTTGGGCAGATTTTTTCGAGAATACACAGGGGCGTGGACTCGCCCCTGTGGGCGACCTTGTGAACCACGCACGGGCGTGGGTAATTTCCGCACACCCGTGCGAAACTCTGCAGGTTGCTCCCTCCATCCCGAGAAAACACAGCGGCGTGCGGCCGCCCCTGTGAGTTGAGGGCTGCAGGATGCCCACGCCTGGGTGGGAATTTCCGCACGGGCGTGTGGGCGACTTGATATTTTTTTCTCGGATAACCCGGGGAAGCCACGGGGCGTCGCCTTCCCCTGGAGTGCGCGCGCGGGCGTGGGTATTTTCCGCACGCCCGTGGGAGATCATTTTAAGTCAGTGAGAGTTTTTTTTTCCTGAGAGCGCACAGGGGCGTGCATACGCCCCTGTGGAGCTTTTGAAGTGAGGCACACGGGCTTGGGGAATTTCCACACGCCCGTGTGGATGCACAGAACGTCAAAAGTCGCGAGTTCTGTTTAAAAAGGGGGTGATTTCTCTCCTTCTTTACAACTCCTTTTCCCTTGAAAACACTCTCACAACATTCTCCGAGTCCATTGCGCCAGTTTGGCGGGATTTTAGCAAGTTTTCCGGCCGGCTCTCTATTTTCTCATTTCTCTTCATTGGTAAATTCATTTTCTTCATCTTCTTCGTCAATTCATGATTTCTATTGATTAATCTAGTCAACAATGCCTCGTGTCTTTAATTGGAACAATGAATTACGTTTAGAACGAAGTTAGAGATATTATTGAGTAGTATTTTTGGATTGATGATGCCTGGCCGTGCGGTTGTCACGCCCCGTGGATCCACACGGGCGTGCAGAAATTCCACACGACCGTGTGGATTTCTGCAGTATTATTTTATCGACTTGTTTGACCAATTTTGTTTAAAATTTGGCAGATCATGGCACCTAGGTCAAAGAAGCAAGCTGATAAGAGGCCACGTGAGTCATCCTCTGAGCCCGAAGGCATGCGATTTGCTATTCCCGAACATCAGGCCCGTTATGAGCGCTTATCGAGACTCCGCTTTGGACAGACTCGATTCCTGGACACGACTATACTGCGAGATCTTCAGCAGGGAGATGAGTTCGCTGAGGAGGTTGAGGATCTTGTTTCAGATAGTGGTTGGCGGAAGTTATTAACGATTAGAGAGCCAGCCATCCGAGCGTTTGCACTGGAGGTGCTCTCCTCGTTCGAGTTTGATAGGGCGTATGCGGAGCTTCGACAATTTAGGCACCGTTCAGTTCAGAGTATTTGGACACCATCATAGCTTGAGCATTACGCAGTTTTCCATATTACTTGGTTTATACGAGGAGGCATTCACAGATACAGAGGAGTATGCACAGTTGCCTACTGATTATCCTGGAACCTTGACCCCGCAAAGAGCTTATAGAGTGCTATGTGGTCAAGGCCAGTACGAGTCGGGGTGTCAAAGGCCACGTGCCTTTCCCGACCTGCATACAGATATTTGCACGCCATCATGAGTAGGTCGGTGAATGGCCGCGGCGACAGTACTGGTGTTCTGAGCCGTCAGGAGTTGCTGTACTTGTACTCGATGGTAGAGCGCGTACCGATCCACTTAGGGCACATCCCTCGGCTGATTACATCGGACATCGTGACGATGAGGCTAGGGCGGGAGTGATCTTCTCAGGCCCATACATTACGAGATTACTGTTGGGCATGGGTCTCTTAGATTCGATTCGCTGGGTCGAGAAGATGAGTGTACCCGCTCCTCTGGGTCTAGAGACGATGCGGTTGATGGGCATGGTCCGCAGGGTTCGGACAGGGGTTTTTGCGTTAGTTCTACCAGCCCCGAGATAGGCGAGGATGAGGGGTGATGACGCCGGAGCATCTCGGCCCAGCCCCCGAGCCTCGAGCCCGCATCGATGGAGACCGAGGCACCTCCAGTGGCGGAGGAACCACCCCGAGTGCATATGTTTTTCACCTTCTCGAGCCAATGATCGCTTTGAGAGGCTCGAGAATGCTATAGGAGTGGTCCGAGCCGAGGTTGCCGAGATTAGGGCTACTGCGAGCCACTCGAGTACACAGAGTTCATGGCACGTTTTGACATATTACAGCAGATACTAGAGCGAGACGTTGCCTCATCATTTGTCCTGCAGCTGAGGGACCCTTCAGTCCCGTCGCCCCCCAAAGCACTGGGAGGACCCACCATGTGCTTCCACTTCCAGCAGTGACAGACAGGAGCACTGAGCGACAGCACCGACACTTGACCTTTCTTTTACTTTCATGCATTTTACTTTATCTTATTTTCTTGTTTTTTTAGACTTTGTTCACTCGGAAAAGGATTTTTTTCCTTCCGAGTTTATGTTATTTTGCATTATCGAGTGTATTCATTGCTTCATCTTTTTATACACTCGAGTTATTTTTTTGTTTTTTTCTTGAGCTTCACTGAACCCCCTCGTGTATGCGTGCAGATGGTCTTGTCTTCTTGGAAATTGAGACTTAGTCATGGGCATAGCCAAGGTGCTTTGGCACTTGGCCGTGCGAGCTTCACAACCCGTTGGAACACTACTCCCAATGAATTAGCTCCATCAAACGCAACACTAGGAGTCAGGGGAGTATTGTTTTGATTGCTTCTCCCACATATATTTTTCATTGATATACATTATGAGTGAGCTTGCATGTGTACATTGAGGACAATGTACAACTTAAGTGTGGGGGGGAGTTTCATAGTGCACAAATCATTTCTATTGTTTTTGATTGATATATGCTCACATAGCCAATGGCGGTTCACCCTAGTTGCAATGATTGTATTCTTAAGTTTAGGAAAATTGTTAACATTGAATGTTTTCATGCTCTAGTTCTTGCTTGAATTTTTAGGAATTTTTGCCCGATTTACACTTAGTGCACTACTCACTCTTTGAACTCTATTGGAAACTCATGTTCGATGTTAAAGGGACTAGTTAGGTTTATTTTCTTGTGCTAAATTTAAAAAAAAAAATGAAAATGAGAATGAAAAGAAGGAACAAAATAGTTTTATTGTTTATTTGAATTGTTGGGCGAAAAGAGCTACCACCTATGAAATATGAAGCTACTCTCACAAGTCGGATACTAGTTATGCCCTAATGAGAGAAAGAGCTATCTCATAGGATGAGTGAAAGCTACCACCCGGGTAGAAAGAGCTACCACCTCGAAAGTGTGAAAGCCACCTTAGCGGCCGCTTTGGAAAGGGCTACCTTAGAGGATGTGTGAAGCTACTACCATCTTCTAAAATTTTTATCACTTGTGTAGATAAATAAATCCCTTGCACTTAGAACTTTGAGGAGTATAACTTGGGGTGTTTTGAGTGAGTTCACACACTTACACGAAATTCGGGTTTGTTACCCTTTTTGGTTCAAGTTTTTAGCTAGAGCATTGATTTTTCGTATTTAGTGTTGAAATTTCCCTTACTTGTAGAATGCTATCTTTTGTATACTTTGGTGAACCTAAGGCCAAGCACTTTCAATATTTTCTTCACGGATGCACAGAATGTTTTAATGTTTGCTTGAGGACAAGCAAAAGCTTAAGTGTGGGGGAGTTTGATAAGTGCTTGTGCGATATGAATGCGAAGAGTTCATTCCTTATGTTGAGCATTACTTTTCTCAGGTTTTTACATTAATATGTGTGTTTTTATGTTACTTTTATGCAGGTAGGGTTGTGAGGCCGAGTATGAAGGAAATAGGCCAATGTGGATCATAATGCACCTATTTTGTAGGAGATCTTGCTAAGGTTCAAACGCGAAGACATAGGTCAGGTATGAGATGCTAGAGTGTGTGCCAACCTCCTCGTATTCGAGTGACCACTTTCATTTGGAGGGGCACAAAGGCAGTCACACTCGAGCATTCTGACTTATGCATATAAGAACAAGAGATCCGCCAACATGTACATCATTGAAAGAGCAAGTAATTCACGACGTGAACGTGTACCCGTTTGCGTTACCCCGATGAAAGTATGGAATTGGGAAGTTAATCAGGTCGAAGACTGTAGCAGAGCACTGTAGTAACATTGTAGCAATTACTGTAGCAACACTGTTCACAGCCGGCTGAGAAATCAGAGAAACAGAGAATCCACACGGGCGTGTGGAAATTATCCACTCCCGTGTGGAAATTCCGCACGGGCGCGTGTATCGTCCATGCCCGTGGAGTTGCCCGATTCCAGCCCTATTTAAAGCCGATTCTGCCCCGATTTTGGTATTCTTTTCTCCATCTTTTACCCAACATGTGACAGGACTTCGGCAAGGGTTTCGAGGGGTATTGGCCAAGGTTTTGGGGAAGTTCTATGGCTCCGACATCGTGATTCCATTAGGAAGAAGGTTGGTAGGGGAGCTTCGATCGAGGCGTATCCTATACCGGATGAAGGAATCTTTGGACGACGAGTAGAGGACTCTCCACAAGACCATCGACACGACCATCGAGGGGGTTTCTTTATGGATTCATTGCTTTTACATTCGATTTCTTTGATTGTATTAAGCTCCATGGAGAGCTAAACCCCTAGTGGGTACTTGGATGATTGTGAACCCTAGGATGTATTCGTTTCATTGAACTTCTTTATTATGCTTTCAATAAATTGATGTTTATTGTGAGTTCCAACCTTGAATGCTTGATTGTATGAACATTTCCCCTAGAGTGACACTAGGGTTGAGAGTTCTTGTTGGTAACCTTGTCAGTGAGTGACACACCACGAGCGTTAGACAAAGCTAGGTTGGAGAGGGTTGAGAGGGAGAGTCGAGAGGTACAGGAGCGTCCCCTTTCCCCTCCGGCGTGATAGATTCTACCTCCGTTCCTTGAGTTCTTTGCGGCCATAATAGAGTGAGTGGTCTAAGGGATGAACCTCTGCTGGGGCCTAGTTGCACGTGCAATGGAGTGAAGCGTTGAGAGGATCTTAGTATCTAGGGCTTAATTGTGGCTAGGGACCTTCCACCTGGACCAAAGGGTTAGGTCTATATTTAGGAAGAGATTTATCACTTGGAATCCCTAGAGTTCATTCCAACTCTATGCGAGTGCGAGGTGTTGAGATTGTTCGATTTCTCCTCCGGGACATGTATAGAGTTAGGCATAGTTGATCTTAGATTTGGGACTATGTATGTAAAGATTTCCACGACTCACCGTTGCGTTGATTAGGAAGCATAATAGAGAGTTCTTGCACTTGAAGCGATTATCCTAGGTGAAGCATTATCCGAGTACCCCATCTTTATCGATTGCCTTACCCTCTTCTTACTTTTGCTCTTTCACTTGTTGTTTTTATTGTTGATAATTGAATCAATTTCACATTTATCACTATTGATATTCCACATAGCTAAGAATCGAATTAAGTGTCTTTACTCCCTACTCCCTGTGGATTCGACCCCGCTAACCCGGGATTATTACTTCGACAAACCCGTGCACTTGCGGGATATAAGCAAGGGGATCTTGTCACCTACTCATGATGGCACGTAAATATCTGTATACAGGTCGGGAAAGGCACGTGGCCTTGGACACCCCCGGCTCGTACCACATAGCACTCTGTAAGTTCTCTGCGGGGTCAAGGCTCCTGGATAATTAGTCGGTAACTGAGCGTACTCCTCTGTATCTGTGAATGCCTCCTCATTCAAGCCGATCAGAACAGAAAATTGAGTGATGCTCAAACTATGGTGGTGTCCAAATACTCAGAACTGAATAGTGTCAACACTGTGGAAGCTCGCGTAGGATCTATCAAACTCAAATGATTATAATACATCCAGTGCGAGCTCTCGGATGGCTGCTTCTTTAATTGTCAATAACCGCCTCCAACCACCTACTGATACAAGATCCTCGACCTCATCTGCAAACTCATCTCCCTGCTGTAGATCTTTTAGTATGATCGTATCTAGGAATCGAGTTTGTCCAAACCAAACTCTCGACAACCTCTCAAAACGAACCTGGTGCTCAGGAATAGTGAAACTCATGCCCTCAGGCTCGGAAGATGACTCACACGGCCGCTTATCTGTCTACTTCTTTGACCGAGGTGCCATAGTCTACAAAATTTAAAATACAATCGATCAAACAGGTTGACTAGCCAATGCTGCAGAAATCCACAAGGTTGTGTGGAATTTCCACACGCCCGTGTGGATCCACGGGGCGTGAAACCCACACGGGCGCGCCTTAATTTTCACTGGATGCCTTAGAAAAACCTACAGGCTCTGCAGAAAATCTCTGAACATGTTTACACACTCAGAGCCTGCCCTATTATACAAATTTTACCAATGAAAAACATGAAATAGAGCTCAAACGGCCAAACTTTGCCAATTCCACATGAAAACACACGATGACTTTAAAAACCCACAATAAAATCACAGTACAACCATCTAAAAATCAAGACACCAACACTCCACAATTTATTCATGCAAAACACTACATTATTCAACTAAGAAAAACAGTAAACACTTGGGTTGCCTCCCAAGAAGCGGTTGTTTAACGTCACTAAGCTTGGCGTACCTTGTCTTACCTCACGGGGGTTCATAGATGAAGGTTGTCCTCTTACCCATGACTTGAAAGTATGATGAGCACAATCTATTGAAAGTAGAGGGTGTATTATCGGGCTTGGGACCACCTAGCAATGATTCATCGAATTCCTTCCGTTCACGGATGTCTTTAACAGCCTTGGAGTGTTTTCGGTTGCGTCTCCTAGCCCTCTTCGTTTTCCAGAGCACCTTCTTCAGGATCCCCAGGGTAGATGGTACTTCTTCCGTCGATCCAAGCATCATTACATCTTCATATCCCTCCTCTTGGTCAAACAAACCTTCATACCGATCCGGATTGAACATTTCCTGCATGTATTCATCAACAATCTCATCAGTAGTGTCTAGAAAGTATAAAGTATCATCAAAATCAAGAGAATGCCGCATGGCTTCAGCAAGGCGGTATGTGAGCTTGTCATCTCCACCTCTCAATGTGAGCTCTCCACCGTCCATATCAACCAATGCTTTGGAAGTCCGCAAGAACGTTCTCCCAAGTATCAAGGGTACATCCGCATCCTCATCGACATCTAACACTACAAAGTCAACTAGAAAAATGTACTTGTCCACCTTGACAAGCACGTCTTCAATGATGCCTCTCGGATGTCGCACTGTTCGGTCCGATAGTTGCAAAGTCATCCGAGTAGGCCTAGGCTCGCCCAAGCCCAGCTTTTGAAAGAAAATGTATGGCATAACGTTGATACTAGCCCCTGAGTCTGGCAATGCCATTTCCTCACCTAGATTGCCAATATTACACGGAATGATAAAGCTTCCTAGGTCTTTCTTCTTGTTCGGCATATTCTTTTGCAATATAGCCGAGCATGAAGCGTTCAAAATCACTGAAGCACTTTCCTCTAACTTCCTCTTGTTAGTCAAGAAGTCTTTCAAGAACTTCGCATACTTAGCCATTTGGGCCAATGCCTCAACAAAAGAAATATTGATGTGGATTTTTTTGAACAAACTCAGGAACTTCTTGTACTGTTCATCCCCTTGGTCATTTTTCAATCTAGAGGGATAAGGGATTCTTGGCTTGAAAGGTGGGGGTGCCGCCTCTTTCTCTTTGCTTGTCCCCTCTTCTACCTCTATAACCTCGGGTGCATGTTCTATTGGCTTCTCACTCGGAAGCCTACCTTCAACCTCACGACCACTTCTCAAAGTGATCACCTTCACATGCTCTCTAGGGCTAGTCTCTGTATTGCTCGGCAAGCTTCCATGTGGCCTTTCAGAAAGAGACTTCGCAATTTGCCCCACCTGATTTTCAAGGTTATGCAAAGAAGCGGTGTGGTTGCGAAGTGTAGCCTTGACTGATTCAAACCTTGTATTTGCAGATTGCATAAATCTAGTCAAGTGCTTCTCTAAGTCATTCATTAGGGTTTCCAGACCTGAGACTCTGTTTTCCACCTGAGGTGCTTGTTGTTGTTGTTGGAAACCCGGTGGCCCCATGGCTTTTTGTGGACCCTGATTACTCCATGAGAAATTGGGATGATTCTTCCAACCCGAATTGTAGGTATTGCTATATGGGTTTCCTTGAGGTATCATGCCATTACCTATAAAATCAACGTTCTCCACAGAAGAAACATCACTGATAGAGATCAGGCAATCGGAGAGAGCATGTCCTCCACCACACCCGGTGCAATTAGTCACGACCACCACTCTATTTGAAGTTAGAAGATCTAACTTCTTACTCAAATTTTCCACTTGAGCTACCAATGAAGTTACCGCATCTATTTCATGTAGACCGGCCACTTTTTTCTTCTCCCTAGCATTCCATTGGTAGCTGTTTAACCCCATTTCTTCAATTAACTGACGGGCCTCATCAGGGGTCTTGCTACCTAAGGTACCTCCTGCTGCCGCATCCAAGAGTTGCCTTATACTCTGGTTCAAACCATTATAAAAGGTCTGAACAATCATCCACTCTAGGAATCCGTGTTGCAGGCACTTTCTCAGGAGCTCCTTGAACCTTTCTCATGTCTCGAATAGAGACTCCAATTCCATCTGAACAAAGGATGAGATCTCATTCCTAAGCTTTGCTAATTTTCTGGGAGGGAAATAACGGGCCAGAAAAGCTTCTACCATCTCCTCCCACGTGGTAATTGACGCTCTAGGCAATGAGTGTAGGGAAAATGGGAAGGCTCGCAACTTGATTGCATCATCCGTCACCCCGTTTATCTTCAGCATATCACACACCTGAAGAAAGCTCTCTATATGACTGTTTGGATTTTCATCGGCCAAACCATTGAATTCTGCAGATTGCTGCAACATGTGGATGAATGCCGGCTTCAGTTCGAAGTTCTGAGCTGTAATCGGGGGACGCACAATACTCAATTGTGTTCCCAACACTGAAGGTATGGCATAATCGGATAATGTTCGCTGTTGCTCATTCTGTTCTACCATGTTTTTATATTCTTCCACTTCCAACTCAGCTAAATTAGACTATTCTTACACAGGCTCTTCCCCTTTTCTTCTAAGTGTACGTTCAAGCTCAGGATCTCCTTCAATCAATATTGAGGGAATCTCTCGGGTCATAACCTGGAGCTGCACCCAAAAAGAAATAAAAAGAAATCAGAACGATGATAGAATAAGAAGATATGAAATAGAATGTATGGTAAAATACCTAAGAAAACAAAGTGAAAAGTATCTCTAAACACCTACTCCCCTGTAATGGCGCCAAAAACTTGACAAGGTCCCTTTGCGTATATCCCGCAAGTGCACTGGTTTATCGAAGTAATAATCCCGGATGAGTGGGTGTCGAATCCACAGGGAGTAGGGAATAAAAACACTTAATCCGCTTCTTAGCTATGTGAAAGGTCAATAGTGATAAGTGTGACAATGATTCAATTCTCAAAAGTTAAAACAATGAGTAAGAAAGCACGAGTAAAAGAGGAGGTAAGGCAATCGATAAAGATGGGGTACTCGGATAATGCTCCGCCTAGGGCAATCGTTTCAAGTGCAAGAACCCTCTATTATGCTTCATAATCGATGCAATGGTGAGTCGTGGAAATCCTCAACTATGCCTAACTCTATACATGTCCCGGAGGAGAGATTAGATAACCTTTCAACCTCGCACTCGAATAGAGTTGCAATGAGCTCTAGGGATTCCAAGTGATAAATCTCTTCCTAATTATAGACCTAACCCTTTGGTCCAGGTGGAAGGTCCCTAACCACAATTAAGCCCTAGATACTAAGATCACCTCAATGCTTCACTCCGTTGCACGCGCAACTAAGCCCTAGCGGAGGGTTATCCCTTAGACCATTCACTCTATTATGGCCACAAAGAACTCGAAGAAAGGGGATGCTCCTGTACCTCTCGACTCACCCTCTAAACCCTCTCCAACCTAGCTTTGTCTAACGCTCGTGGTGTGTCACCCACTCACAAGGTTACCAACAAGAACTCTCAACCCTAGTGTCACTCTAGGGGAAATGTTCATACAATCAAGCATTCAAGGTTGGAACTCACAACAAACATCAATTAATTGAAAGCATAATAAAAACATTCAATGAAACAAATACATCCTAGGGTTCCCAAATACCCAAGTACCCACTAGGGGTTTAGCTCTCCATGGAGCTAAGTACAATCAAAGAAATAGAATGTAAAAGCAATGAATCCATAGAGAAACCCCCTCGATTGTCGTGTCGATGGTCATATAGAAAGTCCTCTATTCGTCGTCCAAGGATTCCCTTGTCCAGTATAGGATACGCCTCGACGGAAGCTCCCCTACCAACCTTCTTCCTTAGGAATGACGATGTCATAGCTGTAGATCTCTCCAAAACCTTAGCCATTACCTCTCAAAACCCTAGCCGAAACCCTCTCTCAAGTTGGGGAAAAGATGGAGAAAAGAATGCTAAAATCGTGACTGAATCGGCTTTAAATAGGGCTGAATCCGTGTGGGTTCCCTGAATTCCTGTTTTCTCGACCGGCTGTGTATAGTGCTGCTACAGTACTTTGATACAGTGTTGACGTTGGCCCATCGGTCCCGTGTGTTGACTCTGGGATCCCGATGTATAATCCAATCAAGGCTCTACGCTCCAACCTGATCTGGACAAATCAACACTCAGGTCCACCACACAACCTCTAGAGGCTAGCCCATGGGGACCCAGCACTACAGTAGTCGGGCCTTAGCCCGCCATCACCATCCAAACAAACATGTAGATGCATCAATAATACAAACTGTATAAATCATATCATAAGGTCCTTATAAAAGACAAACATTCACAGTACAATACATGCAAAATAACAGTAAAGTCCAGATACAGGATACCATTCTTATACCAGGAATGAAAACCAATTCCACAAATATTGTCGGTAAAACATTTTAATACGCGCACTTCATTTCACAAATCATTCCAAATCAAAGCATATGTAACCATAAAAAATAAATACATGAACCGAATAATTAAATCATATGTACATGTATTTTCACTATTTGCAAATATGTATAATTATACAAAGCTGATGTATTACTACGATTGTCATGAACATTAACGATAATAAATATAACTATATTTCAGCATTATACGCAATTAAATATGATAAAATGAAATACTTAAACAATTATTTTCAAAATACTAGCCATTAAATAATTATTTCAAAATAATAATAAAAATCCAATTATTTAAAATAATAGCCACTACCAACTCACCTGGTTTCTTTTGGGTTTCTTGCTAGACCTGAAACTCCCTCCTAAGCCTAATCAACACCTAACAGGATAACAGAATAAAATAAATAAATACGACAACTAAAAACATAACTAAACCCAACCGAAAATATAAGAAATCAATAATCGACTCTCTAATTGGGCCCACTCACTCTAATCAGTTAAAACACGACCTTGCATAATTAAACCGGTCTCCAATTGCATTTAAATAAACGCAATTTAGGCTAGACCATTCTGAACCAAGCTCAATTCCACTGAACCAAGCTCAAATTCACTGAATCAAACTCAATTTCACTGAACCAACCTCAATCTAGCCAACCAGCCTTGAACCAACTCCAATTCTTGTGCACAATCTATTGAACCAACTTGGTTCAGCCCAAAACCCTTAGCCCAAATCAACTGAACCAAACCCAAACCATCTCAACTTGATTTGATCAAACCTAGACCAAATCAATTCAATTAAACCCAACCACTCCAATTCTCATCCAAACCCAAGTCCATTTCATTTAAGTGAACTTGACTAAACCAAATCAAATTCTCTTCACTTGATTTGATTAAGCCCACTCAACCAAATTAAACCCAACTCAATCAATTCAATTCAAACTTGGTTTGATCCAATCAAATCAATTTGGCTAAACCCAATCAATTCCAATCCAACCATCATCATTAACATGTTAATCATCGTCATCATCAACTTAATTAACTAAACCAAACCCTAATCTCCGTGCTGCAGTAATGCTACTATAAAACCGAAAATCTCATCCTCCATTCAAGCTAGATTCAACTCAAATACAATGGTTTTTCCAAAGGAATTTGAAGCAACAATCATCCACAACAATCTAACATGGTTTTACCATTCAAATCAAAGGCAAACCTCACAAAAACATATTAAAAATCTAGCATGGTTGGTCAAGCTTTTTAACTAAACATTATACATCATTTCAACCAAATAACTCTTACCAAACACTCCGGCGACCTCCCTCGGATGATCTCCAAGTCCTCCACCTCATATATCCAATTTTTTTCCCTTTTTATTTCTTCTTTTTTTCTCTCTCAATCGGGGGTACTGTAGCAAATGAAGGAGAAGAAGAAGATGAACAAACCATCAAAATCTAGATTTTTCTAACTTATGTTTTCAGCTAAAATTCTCTTTTAGTCCCTAGAAATATAATTTCTTACGAAACAGTCCCTGAAAAACTCACCAATGGCCCCAGAATTATAAAATAGTATTCTCAAAAGGTCCTTTCAAACTATCCAATGATCCCTGGATTATAACACGATATTTCAAAAAGATCCCTTGCATCTTACCTTTCAGTCCTTGGTTTCCATAAACATTTCATATCAATCCTTTTTCTATTACTCTTTAACCCAAAATCTTTTATAAACTTTCACATTTAGGTCCTTATTCTTTCCACTTGGGTTCTTTCAACAAGATTACTCTGTAGAAAAATATTACTACAACTGTAGTTATACCCTAGAATTCACTTGGAATACCCTGAATACCAAATGGTTAGGTCTATAAATAGCAATAGGGTTTATCACTTGGAATCACTAGAATTCATTGCAATTCTATACGAGTGCGAGGGTGAGAGGTTATTCAATTTCTCCTCCGGGACATTTATAGAGTTAGGCATGGTTGACCTTAGATTAGGGACCATGTATTAAAGGATCTCCACGACTCATTAATGCATTAGTTAGAAAGCATAATAGGGGGTTTTGCACTTGAAACGATTGTCCTAGGCAGAACAATATCCGGGTACCCCATTTAGCGTCGATTGCCTCCCCTATCTTTTACTTGCGCCTCCTTTATCTTTTCTTATTTTCGTTTGCATTGAGTATGTTTTCACATCACTTTCTACATATTTTCATTCTAGTTAAATAGCAATCTTGGTGGTTCTAAGCACTATTCCCTATGGATTCGACTACCCACTCATCTGGGATTATTACTTCGACACCCGTGCACTTGCAGTTTACACGCATATACGGACGTGTCAGCTTGTCCTCAAGCAAAGATAAACATTGAAGCATAGAAGAAGGTAATATTGAAAGTACTTGGCCTTAGGTTCACCAAAGCATGCAAGGAGAGCATTCTATAAGTAAGGGAAATTTCAAAACTAAATATGAAAAATCAATGCTCTAGCAAGAAACTTTAATCAAAAAGGACAACAAACCCGAAATCATGTAAATGTGTGTAAACTTACTCAATTTAACCGAAAGTATACTCCTCAAAGTTCTAAGTAATAAGAGACTTATTTATCTACAAAACACAACAAAATAAAGGAATGGTATTAGCTTCACACATCCTCTAAGGTAGCCCTTTCCAAAACGGCCACTAAGGTGGCTTTCAGACTTTCCAGGTGGTAGATCTTTCTACTTGGGTGGTAGCTTTCACTCATCCAATGAGATAGCTCTTTCTCTCATTAGGGCATAACTAGTATCCGACTTATAAGAGTAGCTTCATACTTCATAGGCGGTAGCTCTTTCCACCCCCAATGCACACAAACAAGTATAAACTATTTCTCTTTTTCCACTTTTTATAACAAAACAAGAAACATAACTAATTAGTCTCTTAAACATCAAACTTGAGTTTCCAAAAGAGTTTAATGAGCGAGATGTGCAACAAGTGTCAATCGGGGAAAAATTCCTAGAAATTCAAGTAAAAAGTAGAGCTTGAAAACATTCATTGTAAAAAAATTCTCCTAAACTCAAGAATACCATCATTGTAACTAAGGTGAACCACCATTGGCTATGTGAGCTTGCACAATAAAAGTATAAGTATAAAGGACATGTGTAAAGCGAACTTCACCCCACACTTAAGATGTACATTGCCCTCAATATACACATGCAAGCTCATTAACAAGTATAACAATCAAGAATATATGGAAGTGGGAATCGAAACAATACTCCCTGACTCCTAGTGTTGCATTTGATGGAGCTAAATCCTCGGGAGTGAAGTTCTAACAGGTTGTGAAGCACACACGGCCAAGTGTAAAACACCTTGGCCGTGTACATGACTAGTTCTCAATTCCCATACTGACAAGACCATCTGAACGCATACACAAGGGGGTTTAGTGAAGCTTAATAAACAAAAATAAACTCGAGTATATAAAAGTAAAGCAATGAAATACAACTCGAGACAAAATAAAAGATAAACTAAGAAGGAAAATCTTTTCTAAGTGTACAAGTCCAAAATAGCAATGCTAAAATAAAATACGAAAAACATAAAAGAAATAAAAGGAAAAAAACATGAATCGTCGGTGTCATTTGGTGTTAGCTCTGCTACTACTGGTGCTGGTGCTGCTGTCGGTAAAAAAAATGATGCTGGTAGATCGACCGGTACTAGCACAGGTGATGGTGGTGCCAGAGGATCCAGAGGGGTCCGGGGTCTCATGATAAAGGGTGAGGTAACATCTCGCTCGAGTAACTGCTGTAGAATGTTGAGACGTGGCATCACCTCTGCATGTTGTGCAACCTGTGTAGCATAGACCTCGGCGATCTCTGTCCGAAACACACCCACAGCACTCTCGAGCCTCTCAAAATGATCATAGGCTCGGGAAGGAGAAAACATGCTCACTGGGGCGGCTCCTGTGCTGCGGGTGGTACCTCGGTCTCTATCGGTGTAGGCTGATTCTCGGGAGCCTGCAGTGAATAATCTGTTGCGTTTTCTTCATCCTCGATAGTCTCTGGGATAGGCATGGTAAGAATATATGCTCCAGGCCCATATCTGCGCACTAACCCACTCATCCTCATTGTGTTCAGGCCAACAGGGGAGGGAACGATCGTCTTTTCAGCACCTCTGACAGCGTCCAATAGGCCCATCCCCAGGATGAGTCTAATGATTTAAGGGCCTGCGAAAAATACTCCCAATCTCACACACTGACCCTGGTACCTCAGGAAATCTGCCACTATATGCCCCAGGTGAATCGGCTCGCTCTAGACCATGGAATATAAATAAAGTAGCTCCTGCCGGCACAAAACACCTGTGTTATCGCTTCACCCATTCACGGATCTGCTAAGGACCTAGTGTAAGTATCTGTAACTTAACCAAGACAGCCATGTGGCCTTGGACACTCCCGAATCATACTGCCCCTGTCCATATAAAGCTCAGTATGTGACAATGCCCCTTGCGTATGTCCCGCAAGTGCACGGGTTTATCGAAGTAATAAATCCCAGATGAGTGGGTATCGTATATACAGAGAGTAGGGAATAAAAACACTTAAATTGTTTTTAACTAAATAAAAAGTGAATAGTGATTTTTGTGACTAAATGTGATGTAACAAAAGTAAAAGAAACAAGAGAAAGAGTGCAAGTAAAGGGGAGGTAAGGCAATCGATATAAGTGGGATACCCCGGATATTGTTCCACCTAAGACAATCGTTTCAAGTGTAAAAACCCTCTATTATGCTTTCTAACTAATGCGTTAACTAGTCGTGGAGATCCTTAAATACATGATCCCAAATCTAAAGTCAACCATGCCTAACTCTATACATGTACCGGAGGAAAAATTGAATAACCTCTCAACTTCACACTCGTACAGAATCGCAATGAGTTCTAGGGATTCTAAGTGATAAATCCTCTTCCTAGATGTAGACCTAACCCTTCGGTCCAGGTGGAAAGTTTCTAGCCACAATTAAGCGTTAGGAGCTAAAATCTCTTCAACGCTTCACTCCGTTACCCCTACAACTAAGCCCCAGCGAAAGGTCATCCCTTAGCCCATTCACTCTACTATGACCGCAAAGAGCTCGAGGAAATAGGGGTAGAATAAATCACACCGGAGGAGAAAGGGGACGCTCCACTACCTCTCGACTCACCCTCTCAACCCTCTCCAATCTGGCTTTGTCTAACTCTCGTGGTGTGTCAGTCACTCACAAGAATTACCAACAAGAACTCTCAACCCTAATGTCACTCTAAGAGTGTATTCACACAATAAAGCATACAAGATTGGAACTCAAATAAAGCATCAATTTAATTGAAAGCATAATAAAAAAGTTCAATGAAACGAATACATCCTAGGGTTCACAAATATCCATGTACCCACTAGGGCGTTTAGCACTCCATGGAGCTAATTACAATCAATGATATCAAATGAAAAGAAAAGAATCCATAGAAAACCCCCTCGATAGTCGTAGCGACGGTCTTGTGGAGAATCCTCTACTCGTCCAAGGGTCCCTTTGTCCAAGTGTTCTTTCCTTATGATGAGTATTACTTTTCTTGGGTTTTAATGATAATATGTGTGTATTTATGTTACTTTCATGCATATAGGTTTATGAATCCGAAGGTTAGAGAAAGAAGCCAATTTAGATCATAAATGCACTATTTGGAGGAAATCTTGAGAAGGTTTAAACGCGAAGTGACAAGGTCCCCTTGCGTATATCCCGCAAGTGCATGGGTTTGTCGAAGTAATAATCCCGGGTGAGCGGGATCGAATCCACAGGGAGTAGGGAGTGAAGACACTTAATTCGATTCTTAGCTATGTGGAATATCAACAATGATAAGTGTGACAATGATTCAATTCTCAACAATTAAAAGCAACAAGTAAGAGAGCAAAAGTAAGGAGGAGGTAAGGCAATCGATAAAGATGGGGTACTCGGATGATGCTTCACCTAGGATAATCGCTTCAAGTGCAAGAACTCTCTATTATGTTTCCTAATCAATGCAATGGTGAGTGGTGGAAATCCTTATATACATAGTCCCAAATCTAAGGTCAACTATGACTAACTCTATGCATGTCCCGGAGGAGAAATCGAACAATCTCAACACCTCGCACTCGCATAGAGTTGCAATTAGCTCTAGGGATTCCAAGTGATAAATCGTTTCCTAATTATAGACCTAACCCTTTGGTCCAGGCGGAAGGTCCCTAGCCACAATTAAGCCCTAGATAGTAAGATCCTCTCAACGCTTCACTCCATTGCACGCGCAACTAGGCCCCAGCGGAGGTTCATCCCTTAGACCATTCACTCTATTATGGCTGCAAAGAACTCTAGGAACGGAGGTAGAATCTATCACGTCGGAGGGGAAAGGGGACGCTCCTGTACCTCTCGACTCACCCTCTCAACCCTCTCCAACCTAGTTTTGTCTAACGCTCGTGCTGTGTCACTCACTCACAAGGTTGCCAACAAGAACTCTCAACCCTAGTGTCACTCCAGTGGAAATGTTCATACAATCAAGCATTCAAGGTTGGAACTCACAATAAGCATCAATTTATTGAAAGCATAATAAATAGGTTTAAAGAAACAAATACATCCTAGGGTTCACAATACCCAAGTACCCACTAGGGGTTTAGCTCTCCATGGAGCTAAGTACAATCAAAGAAATAGAATGTAAAAGCAATGAATCCATAGAAAAACACCCTCGTTGGTCGTGTCAATGGTCTTGTGGAGAGTCCTCTACTCGTCGTAAGGGATCCTTTGTCCGGCCTAGGATACACCTCGCCGGATCGATGCTAACGAAAGCTCTCCCAATAACCTTCTTCCAAACGACACGCGATGTCAGAGCCGTAGAACCTCTCCAAAACCCTAGCTAATACCCCTCAAATCCCTAGCCGAAGCCCTCTCTTAAGTTGGGGAAAAGATGGAGAAAAGAATACTGAAATCGGGGCTGAAATCGGCTTTAAATAGGGCTGGAATCGGGCGACTACACGGGCGTGTATGATGTCACACGCCTGTGCGGAATTACCACACGGCCGTGGATAATTTCCACACGCCCGTGTGGATTCTCTGTTTCTCTGATTTCTCGGCCGGTTGTGAACAGTGCTGCTACAGTACGTGCTACAATGTTCTGCTACAGTCTTCGACCTGAAAAACTTCCCAATTCCATACTTTCATTGGGTTAATGCAAACGGGCACACGTTCACGTCGTGAATCACTTGCTTCTTCATTAATATACATGTTGGTGGAGCTCTTGTTCTTATGAGCATAAGTCGAAATGCTCGAGTGTGACTGCCTTTGTGCCCCTCCAAATAGATGTGCTCACTCGAATGCGAGGAGGTTGGCGCACACTCTAGCATCTCACACCTGACCTATGTCTTCGTGTTTGAACCTTAGCAAGATTTCCTCCAAAATAGGTGCATTATGATCCACATTGGCCTATTTCCTTCATACTCGGCCTCACAACCCTACCTGCATAAAAGTAACATAAAAACACACATATTAATGTAAAAACCTGAGAAAAGTAATGCTCAACATAAGGAATGAACACTTCGCATTCATATCACACAAGCACTTATCAAACTCCCCCACACTTAAGCTTTTGTTTGTCCTCAAGCAAAAATTAAAACGTTATGCGCATAGATGAAAGAAATATTGGAAGTGCTTGGCCTTAGGTTCACCAAAGCATACAAAGAGAGCATTCTACAAGAAAGGGAAATTTCAACACGAACTACGAAAAATCAATGCTCTAGCTAAAAACTTGAATAAAAAAGGACAACAAACCCGAAATCGTGAAAGTGTGTGGACTCACTCAAGTCAACCCAAGGTATACTCCTCAAAGCTCTAAGTATAAGGGACTTATTTATCTACACAAGTGACAACAATTTCAAAGATGGTAGTAGCTTCACACATCCTCTAAGGTAGCCCTTTCCCAAGCGGCCGCTAAGGTGGCTTTCA
The DNA here is from genome assembly GCF_009730915.1 of Dioscorea cayenensis subsp. rotundata. Lineage (NCBI taxonomy): Eukaryota > Viridiplantae > Streptophyta > Magnoliopsida > Dioscoreales > Dioscoreaceae > Dioscorea > Dioscorea cayenensis. The sequence continues at coordinate 16,589,488 of NC_052489.1, forward strand.
CACTTTCGAGGTGGTAGCTCTTTTTACTCGAGTGGTAGCTTTCACTCATCCTATGAGATAGCTCTTTCTCTCATTAAGGCATAACTAGTATCCGACTTGTGAGAGTAGCTTCGTACTTCATAGGTGGTAGCTCTTTCCACCCAACAAATACAAATAAACAATAAAACTATTTTGTTCCGTCTTTTCATTTTCCAATTTTTTTTTTTTTTAGAATTTAACACAAGAAACAACTATAACTAGTCCCTTTAACATTAAGCATGAGTTTTCAAAAGAGTTTAAAGAGTGAGTAGTGCACTAAGTGTAAATCGGGTAAAAATTCCTAGAAATTTAAGCAAGAACTAGAGCATGAAAACATTCAATGTTGAAATTTCTCCTAAACTCAAGAATACAATCCTTGCAACTAAGGTGAACCGCCATTGGCTATGTGCACATATAACAATCAAGAACAATAGAAAAGATGTGTGCACTATGAAACTCCCCCCCACACTTAAGTTGTACATTGTCCCCAATGTACACATGCAAGCTCACTCAAAATATATCATTCAAAAATAGATGTGGGAGAAGCAATCAAAACAATACTCTCCTGACTCCTAGTGTTGCGTTTGATGAAGCTAATTCCATGGGAGTAGTGTTCCGATGGGTTGAGAGGCTCACACGGCCAAGCGCCTCAGCACCTTGGTCGTGCCCATGACTACGTCTCAATTCCCAAGATGACAAGACCATCTGCACGCATATACGAGGGGGTTCAGTGAAGCTCAAGAAAAACAAAAATAACTCGAGTGTATAAAATATGAAGTAATGAATACAACTCGGTAAATGCAACTTAAAATAAACTCAGAAGGAAAGTCCTTTCTGAGTGAAAAAGTCTAAGAACAAGAAAATATAATAAAGTAAAATGCACGGAAGTAAAAGAAAAGTCAAGTGTCGGAGTCGCTCTCGGGCTCCTGTGCTGCTGCTGCTGCTGAAGTGGAAGCACATGGTGGGTCCACCGGTGCTGGAGTCGAGGATGGAGGTGCTGGAGGAACTGACGGGGCCTGAAGGGTCCTCGGCTGCAGGACAAATGATAAGGTAACATCTCGCTCTAGGAGCTGCTGCAATATGCCGAAATGCGCCATGAACTCTGTATACTGAGTGGCCTGCGTAGCCCGAATCTCGGCAACCTCAGCTCGGACCACTCCTATAGCATTCTAGAGCCTCTCAAAGCGATCATTGGCTCGAGATGGTGAGAACATGCGTACTGGGGGTGGTTCCTCAGCAGCTGGAGGTGCCTCGGTCTCCATCGATGCTGGCTGAGGCTCGGGGGCGGTCTGAGATGCTCCAGCTTCATCACCCTCATCCTCAGCTATCTCTGTGGCTGGTAGGACTAAAGCGAAGATCCCTGTCCGAACCCTGTGGACCATGCCCATCAACCGCATAGTCTCTAAACCCAGGGGAGCGGGTACACTCGTATTCTCGTCCCCGCGAATCGAATCCAAGAGACCCATGCCCAGCACTAATCTCGTAATGTAGGGGCCCGAGAAGATGGCTCCCAGTATAGCATAGTGACCCTGGTGTCTGATGTACTCTGCCAGAATGTGCCCTAAATGAATTGGTATGCGCTCTACCATCGAGTACAAGTACAACAACTCCTGATGGCTCAAAACACCAGTACTGTCACCGTGGCCATTCACCGAACTACTCATGATGGCGTGCAAATATCTATACGCAGGTCGGGAAAGGCACGTAGCCTTGGACACCCTTGGCTCGTACTGACCTTGACCACATAGTACTCTGTAAGCTCTCTGCGGGGTCAAGGTTCCAGAAAAATCAGTAGGCAACTGTGCATACTCCTCTGTACCCGTGAATGCCTCCTCGTACAAGTCAAGTAGTACGGAAAACTGCGCAATGCTCAAGCTATGGTGGCGTCCAAATACTCTGAACTGAATGGTGTCTAAACTGTCGAAGCTCGAATATGCTCTATCAAACTCGAACGAGAATAGCACCTCCAGTACAAACTCTCAGATGGCTGACTCTCTAATCGTCAGCAACTGCCGCCAACCACCTTCGGAAACTAGATCCTCGATCTCATCGGCAAACTCATCTCCCTGCTAAAGCTCCCGCAGTATAGTCGTGTACAAAAATTGAGTCTGTCCGAAACGGAGTCTCGACAAACGCTCATAATGGACCTGATGTTCGGGAATCGCAAATCGCATGCTCTCGGGCTCAGGGGATGACTCACGTGGCCTCTTATCAGCTTGCTTCTTCGACCTAGGTGCCATGATCTGCAAAATTTAAATGAAATTGATCAAACAAGTTAATAAAATAATGCTGCAGAAATCCACACGGTCGTGTGAAATTTCCGCACGCCCGTGTGGATACACGGGGCGTGAGAACCACAATGCCACGCTTCAATAATCCAAAAAAATACAACTTAATAATACTTCTAACTTCGTTCTAAACATAAATCGCTTTTCCAATTGAAGAAATGAAGCATTATTAACCAGATTAATTGATAAACATCATGAATTGATGAAGAAGATGATGAAAAAGGATTTACCGATGAGGAGGATTAAGAAAATGAAGAGCCGGCCGGAAAACTTCACTAAAATCCCACCAAACTGGCGCTATGGACTCGGAGAGTACTGTGACAGTGTTTTCAAGTGAAAAGGAGTCGTGAAGAGGGAGAGGAACCATCCTCTTTTAAACAGAACTCGCGACTTTTGGCGTTCTATGCATCCCCACAGGCAAGTGGAAATTTCCCACGCCCGTGCGCCTCACTTCAAAAGAACCACAGGGCCATACGCACACCCCTGTGCGCTCTCGGGAAAAACTCTCACTGACTTAGAATGATCTCACACGGGCGTGCGGAAAATACCCACGCCCATGCGCTAGACCCACAAAGGCAGACGCACGCCCCTGTGGCTTCCCTGGACATCCGAGAATAATATCAAGTCATCCACACGCCCGTGCGGAAATTTCACATGGGCGTGGACATTCACATGCCCAACTCACAGGGTCAGCCGCACGCCCCTGTGTTTTCTCGGGATGGAGGGAGCAACCTGCAGAGTTACGCATGGGCGTGCGGAAATTACCCACGCCTGTGTGTGGTTCACAAGGTCACCCACAGGGGCGAGTCCACGCCCCTGTGTGCTCTCGGGAAAATCTGGCCAACTCTGCAGGAATTCACACGCCCGTGCAGAAATTACCCACGGGCGTGCGCCAGTCGCATGGTCGCTCAAAGGGGCAGCCGCACGCCCTTGTGCCTTCTCTGGATGAGGTCACAGTATACATACACGGGCGTGTGGAAATTCCACACACTCGTGTGTTTTCTCTGGATGACTTAGAAAAAACCTGCAGGCTCTGCAGAAATATTCTGAACATGTTTACACACTCAGAGCCTGCCCTAATATGCAAAATTTACCAGATAAAAACATGAAATAGAACTCAAACAACCAACCTTCGCCAATTCTTCATAAAACACACGATGAATTTGAAAAACCCACAATAAAATTGCAGCACAAACATCTAAACATTAAAACACCAACACTTAATAGTTTATTCATGTAACAAACTAAACTAAACAGTAAGAAAACAGTAAACACTTGGGTTGCCTCCCAAGAAGCTCTTGTTTAACATCACTAAGCTTGACGTATCTTTCTTACCTCACGGGGGTTCATGAATGAAGGTTGCCCTCTTACCCATGGCTTGAAAGCATGATGAGCAAAGTCTCTTGAGGATAGAGGGTGTACTATCGGGCTTCGGACCACCTAACAATGGTTCGTCCAACTTCCTTGGCTCCTTAACGTCTCTAACAGTCTTGGAGCATTTTCGGTGGCGCCTTCGAGCCCTCTTCATTTTCCGGAGCACTTTCTTCAAGATTCCTGGGGTAGATGTTTCCTCTCCAGTCGAACCAAGCATCATTACTTCTTCATTGCTCTCCTCTTGGTCGAACAAACCTTCATATGGATCCGGGTTGAACATTTCTTGCATATTTTCATCAACAATTTCATCAGTAGTGTCTAGAAAGTATAGAGTATCATCAAAATCGAGAGAATGACGCATGGCTTCAGCAAGGCGGTAAGTGAGTTTGTCATCTCCAACTCTCAGTGTGAGTTCTCCGCCGTCCATGTCAATCAGTGCTTTGGAAGTCAGCAAGAATCGTCTCCCAAGTATCAAGGGTACATCCGCATCCTCATCGACGTCTAGCACTATGAAGTCAACCGGAAAAATGTACTTGTCCACCTTGACAAGCACATCTTCAATGATGCCTCTCGGATGTTGTACCATTCGGTCCGCCAATTGTAAAGTCATCCGAGTTGGCCTAGGCTCTCCTAAGCCTAGCTTTTGGAAGAAAGTATATGGCATGACGTTGATGCTCGCCCCTGAATCCACCAATGCCATTTCCTCACCTAAATTGCCGATGTTACACAGAATGATGAAGCTTCCCGGGTCTTTCTTCTTGTTCGGCATGTTCTTTTGCAACACCGCCGAGCATGAAACATCAAGCACTACTGAAGCACTCTCCTCTAATTTCCTCTTGTTGGTCAATAGGTCTTTCAGGAACTTTGCATACTTAGGCATTTGAGCCAATGCCTTAACAAAATGAATGTTGATGTGGAGTTGCTTGAACAAACTCAGGAACTTCTTATATTGTTCATCCCCTTGGTCACTCTTCAATCTAGAGGGATAACCGATTCTTGGCTTGAAAGGTGGGGGTGCCACCTCTTTCTCTTTGTTTGCTCATTCCTCAACCTCTACAACCTCGAGTTCGTGTTCTTTCGGCTTTTCACTCAGAAGCCTCCCTTGAACCTCACGACCACTTCTCAAAGTGATCGCCTTCACATGTTCTCTAGGATTGGTTTCCGTGTTGCTAGGTAAACTTCCATGTGGCCTTTCGGAGAGAGACTTCGCAATTTGCCCTACCTGATTTTCAAGGTTGTGCAAGGAGGCGGTGTGATTGTGAAGTGTAGCCTCAACTGATTCAAACCTTGTATTTGCCGATTGAACAAATCTAGCCAAGTGCTTCTCCAAATCTGTTATTCGGGTTTCCAAGCCTGAAATTCTATTTTCCACTTGAGGGGCTTGTTGTTGTTGTTGGAAACCCGGTGGCCCCATGGTCTTCTGTGATCCTTGATTACTCCATGAAAAATTGGGATGATTCTTCCAACCTGAATTGTAGGTGTTGCTGTATGGATTCCCTTGAGGTCTCATGCCATTACCTACAAAGTCAACGTTCTCAACTGAAGAAACATCACCAATGACGATTGGGCAATCGGAGGGAGCATGTCCTCCACAACACCTGGTGCAATTGGTCACGGCCGCAACTCTATTCGAAGCTATAAGATCTAGCTTCTTACTCAAACTCTCCACTTGGGCCGCCAATAAAGTTACCGCATCAATTTCATGGAGACCGGCCACCTTTTTCTTCTCCCTAGCATTCCACTGGTAGCTGTTTAACCCCATTTCTTCAATCACTATCGGGCTTCATTTGGGGTCTTGCTACCTAAGGTACCTCCTGATGCCGCATCCAAGAGTTGCCTCGTACTCGGGTTCAAACCATTGTAAAAGGTTTGAACAATCATCCACTCCGGGAATCCGTGTTGCGGGCATTTCCTCAGGAGCTCCTTGAACCTTTCCCATGTCTCAAATAGAGACTCCAATTCCAACTGCATAAAGGATGAGATCTCATTCCTAAGCTTTGCTGATTTTCCGGGAGGGAAATAACGAGCTAGAAAAGCTTCCACCGTCTCCTCCCATGTAGTGATTGATGCTCTAGGTAATGAGTGTAGCCACTGCTTTGTTTTCCCCTTTAAGGAAAATGGGAAGGTTCTCAATTTGATGGCATCATCCATCACACCATTTATCTTCAGCATGTCGCAGACCTCGAGGAAGCTCTCTATGTGACTGTTTGGATCCTCATCGGCCAAACCGTTGAATTGTGCGGACTACTGTAGCATATGGATGAATGCCGGCTTTAGCTCAAAGTTCTGAGTTGTAATTGGGGGACGCACAATACTCTATTGTGTCCCCAACACTGAAGGTCTGGCATAATCAGATAGTGTTCGCTGTTGCTCATTCTGCTCTGCAATGTTTTCCGATCCTTCTACTTCCAAATTAGCTGGATTATGCTGTTCTTGCACAGGTTCTTTCCCTTTTCTTCTAAGTGTACGTTCAAGCTCAGGATCTCCTTCAATCAATATTGATGGATTCCCTCGGGTTATAACCTGGAGCTGCACCCAAAAGAAATAAAAAGACAATCAGAACGATGATAGAATAAGAAGATATGAAATAGAATGTGTGGTGAAATAGCTAAGAAAACAAAGTGCAAAGTATCTCTAAACGCCTAGCTCCCCGGCAACGGCGCCAAAAACTTGACAAGGTCCCCTTGCGTATATCCCGCAAGTGCACGGGTTTGTCGAAGTAATAATCCCAGGTGAGTGGGGTCGAATAAACAGGGAGTAGGGAGTGAAGACACTTAATTCGATTCTTAGCTATGTGGAATATCAATAATGATAAGTGTGATAATGATTCAATTCTTAACAATTAAAAGCAACAAGTAAGAGAGCAAAAGTAAGGAGGAGGTAAGGCAATCGATAAAGATGGGGTACTCAGATGATGCTTCACCTAGGATATCCACTTCAAGTGCAAGAACTCTCTATTATGCTTCCTAATCAATGCAATGGTGATTCGTGGAAATCCTTATATACATAGTCCCAAATCTAAGGTCAACTATGCCTAACTCTCTGCATGTCCCGGAGGAGAAATCGAACAATCTCAACACCTCGTACTCGCATAGAGTTGCAATGATCTCTAGGGATTCCAAGTGATAAATCGCTTCCTAATTATAGACCTAACCCTTTGGTCCAGGCGGAAGGTCCCTAGCCACAATTAAGCCCTAGATACTAAGATCCTCTCAACGCTTCACTCCATTGCACGCGCAACTAGGCCCCAGCGGAGGTTCATCCGTTAGACCATTCACTCTATTGTGGCTGCAAAGAACTCTAGGAATGGAGGTAGAATCTATCACGTCGGAGGGGAAAGGGGACGCTCCTGTACCTCTCGACTCACCCTCTCAACCCTCTCCAACCTAGCTTTGTCTAACGCTCGTGCTGTGTCACTCACTCACAAGGTTGCCAACAAAAACTGTCAACCCTAGTGTCACTCTAGGGGAAATGTTCATACAATCAAGCATTTAAGGTTGGAACTCACAATAAGCATCAATTTATTGAAAGCATAATAAAGAGGTTCAAAGAAACAAATACATCATAGGGTTCACAATACCCAAGTACCCACTAGGGGTTTAGCTCTCCATGGAGCTAAGTACAATCAAAGAAATAGAATGTAAAAGCAATGAATCCATAGAAAAACCGCCTCGTTGGTCGTGTCGATGGTCTTGTGGAGAGTCCTCTACTCATCGCAAGGGATCCTTTCTCCGGCCTAGGATACACCTCGGCGGATCGATGCCGACGAAAGCTCTCCCAATAACCTTCTTCCAAACGACGCCCGATGTCGGAACCGTAGAACCTCTCCAAAACCCTAGCCAATACCCCTCAAATCCCTAGCCGAAGCCCTCTCTCAAGTTGGGGAAAAGATGGAGAAAAGAATACTGAAATCGTGGCTGAAATCGGCTTTAAATAGGGCTGGAATAGGGCGACTACACGGGCGTGTATGATGTCACACGCCTGTGCGGAATTACCACACGACCGTGGATAATTTCCACACGCCCGTGTGGATTCTCTGTTTCTCTGATTTCTCGGACGGTTGTGAACAGTGCTGCTACAGTACATGCTACAGTGTTTTACTACAAACTTTGACGTGAAAAACTTCCCAATTCCATACTTTCATTGGGGTAACGCAAACGGGCACACGTTTACGTCGTGAATCACTTGCTTCTTCATTAATATACATGTTGGTGGAGCACTTGTTCTTATGTGCATAAGTCAGAATGCTCGAGTGTGACTGCCTTTGTGCCCCTCCAAATGGATGTGCTCACTCGAATGCGAAGAGGTTGGCGCACACTCTAGCATCTCACACCTGACCTATGTCTTCGCGTTTGAACCTTAGCAAGATTTCCTCCAAAATAGGTTCATTATGATCCACATTGGCCTATTTCCTTCATACTCGGCCTCACAACCCTATCTGCATAAAAGTAACATAAAAACACACATATTAATGTAAAAATCTGAGAAAAGTAATGCTCAATATAAGGAATGAACACTTCGCATTCATATCGCCCAAGCACTTATCACGAAAACATAAGTCAGGTTCCAAATGCTGGAATGTGTGCCAACCTCCTCGAATTCAAGTTAGAACAATGATTTGTAGGGGCACAAGGGCAGTCACATTCAAGTATTACCGGCATGTGCATGTATAGCAAGATCTCCACCAACATGTCCGTTATTGAAGAAGCAAAGCGATCTATGACGTAAACGTGTGCCCGTTTATGTTACCTCGATGAAAGCCTGGATTCGGGAGTGTTTCAGGCTGGCACTGTAGCAAAACACCGTAGCAAGTACTGTTCATAGGCGGCAGAAGAAGGATGAAAACAAAGAATCCACAAGGGCATGTTGAAATTCCACATGCAAGTGTGAAAAATCCACATGGGCGTGGGGATTCCCGATTCCAGCCGTATTTAACGCCGATTTCAGCCCTAATTTCAGAATTCATTTATCCATCTTTTCCCCAACTTGAGAGAGGGCTGCGGCTAGGTTTTAGAGCTGTTTTGGCAAGGCTTTCGGAGTGGTTCTCTGGCTTTGACACCACGCTCCACTTGGAAGAAGGTTATTTGGAGAGGACGAGGCTACTCCACCAGACTATCGACATGATTACCGAGGGGGTTTTCTGTGGATTACTTGTTTTTATATTCGATTTCATTGATTGTAACTAGCTCCATGGTGAGCTAAACCCCCTAGTGGGTACTTAGATTTGTCAACCCTAGGATGTATTTATTCCATTAAACCTTGTGATTATGCTTTCATTAATTGTTATTTTATTTGAATTCCAATCTTGAATGCTTCATTGATTGAATGCTCCCTTAGAGTGACATCAGGGTTGAGAGTTCACCTTGGTAACCCTTGTGAGTGAGTGACACACCATGAGAGTTAGACAAAGCTAGATTGGAGTGGGTTGAGAAAGGTAGTCGAGAGGTACTGGAGCGTTCCCTTTCCCCTCTGGTGTGATTTATCCTACTCCATTTCCTCGAGTTCTTTGCGATCATAGTAGAGTGAATGGGCTAAGTGATGAACTTCCTCTGGGGCTTAGTTTCAGAGGCATTAGAGTGAAGCGTTTAAGTGATTTTAGCACCTAGGGTTTAATTGTGACTAGGGACTTTCCACCTGGACCAAAGTGTTAGGTCTACATCTAGGAAGAGGATTTATCACTTGGAATGCCTATAACTAATTGTGATTCTATATGAGTGCGAGGTCGAGAGATTGTTCAATTTCTTCTTCGGGATAAGTATAGATTTAGGCATGGTTAACCTTAGATTTGGGACCATGTATTGAAGGATCTCCATGACTCATTAATGCATTAGTAAGAAAAGATAATAGAGGGTTTTGCACTTGAAATGACTGTCCTAGGCGGAACAATATCCGGGTACCCCATTTACATCGATTGTCTTTTTCCTCTCGATTATTGTGCCTCTCTCTCTTATTTCTTTTATCTCTTTTTATATCAATCTCATTAATCATACCATCGATTTATTCGCATCATAGTTAGATAGTAATCGTTGTGTTTCTATTAACTATTCCCTGTGGATACGATACAGACTTACCTGGGATTTATTACTTCAACAACTGTGCACTTGCGGTTTACATGCATATTGGGTCATGTCATTCGGCCTAGGATACACCTCGCTGGATCGGTGCCGATGAAAGCTCTCCCACTAACCTTCTTCCAAATGGAGCGCGATGTCAGAGCCGTAGAACCTCTCCAAATCCCTAGGCAATACCTCTCAAAACCCTAACCATAGCCCTCTCTCGAGTTGGGGAAAAGATGGAGAAAAGAATGCTAAATCGGGGTTGAAATCGGCCTTAAATAGGGCAGGAATCAGGAATCCACACGCCCATGTGGGCGCCCCTGTGGATTTTTTGCACGGGCTTGTAGAATTTCTACACGCCCGTGTGGATTCTCTGTTTTATTCCTTCTTCGGGCGGCTGTGAACAGTATCTGCTATAGTGTTTGCTGTAGTGTTTATGTGGGAGTTTGACTTTTTTCTTTACTTTGCTTATGTTTTGCCTTTTGAGTTTAACTTGTTGTTTAAGTATTTTGAGTGTTCTTTTTGTGTTAGGAACTTAGTTATGGTTTTTGGGAGGTTTTTTTAAAGTGGGAGAGAGAGTCATTTTTGGAGGTTAACTCGAAAGCCTCACGGTTTCCATGCGGGCGCATGGAAGCCCGTGAGGGTTCTAGTAAAAAGTCAATTTTTGTGGGCTGAAATGGACCAACCTGAAAGCCTCACGGCCTCCATGCGGGCGCATGGAGCCCGTGAAGATTTCGAAGTGGCCTCAAAGTGGTCTCACGAGCCTTGGCATATATATTGACCTTCTTGGACCTTCTAGGACATTCCTAGCTTCTTTTTTTCTCCTTCTTCCTTCTCCTCTGATTTTTCTTCATTTTTTTCTCTCTTCAAACCTCTCATCTTTGATCCCCCAAACAAAAAGAAGAAGTGGAAATCTCATCTCCTTACAAGAAGAAGAGTTCGATTAAGGCATAGAGAGGATTATCGGTGAGTTAGGCTACATCAACTTCCTCCTTTTTCACTCCTCTCATCCTTGTTGTGATTCTTTGAAATTTTTTTGTGAGAAATCTTAGTTATTGAAGTGATTTAAAGATTAGAATCATTTTTAAGGTTGTAAAACCATGATTTGGTGAGGAAATGAGAGACATCTTGCATCTCAAGGGTTCGAGTTCTTGTAGCACCGACCCAAGTTGAATTCCTTTTGTTCTTTTTTTGCTGATTTTTGAGGATTTTTAAAGGTTTCATTCTTGTTATATCTTCTTATTAGAGTGCTTAGAAAACTCTAGAAACAATTTACTCCTATTTTTAAGCACATTTTTCCTTCTTTTTTTAATTGGTTGTAGTATTGTTGTTGAATCTTGCTTTTTGTTGGTTGTTTAACGGCTTCTAGGAGGAGAAGCTTCAAGCAAAGGAAAAGAGATTATAGACAAGTAACTTTGGAGGGTGTTAGCTCGCCAAGTTTGTGAGTGGGATTTACTAAATTATGGACTATATATCATGCATATATATACATATATATATATTAGCCTTTGAATGACAAGATTTCTATCTATAAAACTCTTGAGATGTTATTCATTGGATTTGGATATCATGAGGATTTATGATTTGATCTCCTTCATGGTTTTTTACTAAAGATTATTAATATACATATGTTGTTGTTATGATTTGAAAAAAATATGTTTTTAGAAGATATGTTTGAATTATGTATCCTTATAAAAGATTGATGTTTTTTTCCTATGATGACCAAAAAGCTTTTGGGTAAAACAAATTGAATATTACCATGAAAATGATGTAATTGATTTGAGGTATACATATGTGTTTTTCAATGAATATTCTTGTATGCTGTTTTTTTAACGAAAATGTTTTTCATTGAATGGTTATGAACAAGTTGTTGACTTTTTGGAGTGAGATTGGCATTTGTGAATACTTGTTCCCTATTGATGAATATATTTAGCCTACGGGCCAGAATGCTGTTATTGCTTTCATTCATGATTTGTGAACATAGTCTCGAATAAGGACCCTTTTCGGTTGTAATGAATATTTGGATTTTTATTATGCAAACACCCGTGGGGTCTTGAACATATCCATGGAAATGGTGGGCTACGGCCTTCATGTTCTTGACGGGGTGGTTTTGATGGTGACGGAAAACCCCAATACTTACTGCGGTGAGAGTGTGGATGGTTTCCACGGGCCGACCTGTATAGAGGTGGCGTGGAATCTTTGTCAAACCCGGTTATGCCATTTTCGGTGGGAGCGTAGAGCCACGACTTGGATATAGTTGGGTTGTTCGAGTCACCACACGAACTTCCCAGTGACCAGCGCCAAGATATGCGCATCTTGGTGGCTCGACCTAACATGACCCACGGTTAGTGAGGGAGGGTTTTCGAGCTATTTAAAATATATTTGTTTATTTTTAATCGATGATTTATACATTTTTGAATTATGAGTTACTAAGCCAAAGTATAAACTTGGATTTCTTACTCATATGGATTTTGAGATGATTTAAAAAGAGTTTTTATCGAGCATTTCATTGTTGTAAATTTTTATATCTTAATTTATACTTGACAGATCAAGGTATATTGAATATTTTTGAGGAGTTGAAATATATTTTTTTACCTTTTTACTTTAATATATTATGTATGGGATATAGCTCCATGTTTAGCCACTCACTGAGTAACCTAGTTACTCATCCCCTCTTATTTTTTTCCCTCCCACGGTGTGACACAGGCTGGGATAGAGCGTGAAGTGCTTGGCGGAGTAGTTTGTATTTTCTTAAGCTGTGTATGAAGCTTATATATTTTGGCATGTAGTTGATGGATCCACTAGGATATTACCAACCCTAATATTAATATGTATCTTTCTTCTTTGATACTTTTTAAATATGTTGGTTAGCTTTTATGTTGTGTATGAGATGTATACTCTCTAAGTGAATGGTTGTTGTCATGGTTTTAAATTAAAGTGATGGGTTGTGTAGGAACATTTGGGTATATTGGATTGCTAGAATGTTTATTATTGTTATAGTGGTTTTGTACAGGAAAGCGAGGTTAGCCTTACGGTGATCTAGGGGTGAGTTAGTGTTGGACCTCCCTTGGGTTATCGTGGCGGTATGTCATGAGTGGGACCCAGCGAGGGCGGGCGTGACATACTTTAGTGGTATCAGAGCCACGGTTTTAGAGTTTAGGGTGTAGATTTAGGCAGGTATAATCTAGATCTAGAGTTAGTTTCTCGATTAGGGTCAAATGTCTGATTTTTTTTGTCTTTGTTACTAGTGGATCCAAGCAGAGTCTGCATATAGCATTGGTGCATATTGTGGATTTCTAAAAAGATGTCTTATGTTTTTCATTTTCGAGTAAGATGCCAGCACAACATTCACGCACTCGCCGTGGAAGAGTTAATTCCCTAGCATTTGCTACACCAAGAGCTCAGAGAGGTGGAAGGCGAGGAGAACCAACCCCGCCCCATCTCCATCGCCACCTAGGCAGGAGGCCAGTTCAAGGCATGATCCTGCAGTGGCAACTTCATGCATGCCCCGGAGGTTCAGGGGAGCTACTCACATGCTCGCTACATCCCAACTCCCGAGGCATTAGAAGCCTTTAGGGTCTCATTGGGCTACCAAGGGAGGCGACCTACCTACCGGGAGTACCAGGACTTCTTAGACTATTGGAGGATTTTTTTGGGAGGCAGGCTCGAGACTACCCCGGTAACTACCCCGGCACACGCATGCACCACCACGGGCCCCGAGTGGTTCATTCCACCCGGGGAGAGGCCAGTGGACCTAGTCAAGCCTTAGCTTTGTCCAAGCTTCTAAAAGAAGCTCGACAGCTTGGATGTGGTTCTTTTGATGGCACTAGTGATGCCATGATTGCTAAAGAATGGGTCAAGCGGGTAATTGCTACCTTTGATGACATGAGTTTAGGTGGTGAGACCCGGACTCGGGGTTGCTACTAGGTTGTTGGAGGCGAGCTCGAATTTGGTGGGAAAGTTTGAAGAGTAGATCATTTGGGCGAGGGTTACATGGTCAGATTTTCTGCGTGAATTTGATGAAGAATATTACACCCGGTTTCACCGTGATCGGGAAGAGGCATGAGTTTATGAGGCTGGTTCGAGGGAAATAAAGGCGATTCTGAGAATATGAGAGCGAATTGAAAGATTTGGCTAATTTTTGTTCCGGAGTTAGCACCCTCTTTGAGGAAGTTCTTTGTTCTAAATTTGAAGTTGGTTTGAACTTGGGTATTAGAGAAAGAATAGCGATTACAAGCAAGCAAAGTTTTAAGGAGATGGTACAATCGGCTTTGAGGCGGAAGCGATTGGTTAGAGAGGCAAGAGAGTTCGAGAGAACATAGCTAAGAGAAGAAGCTTGGAGCGGGGACAGACCATCCAAGAAGAGTAGGAGTGAGGGTTCCTCCAAGGGCAATTCTACTCCAGGGCCCCACTAGACCTCCACTATCTCGAGTGGTGATCGTGAGACTTACGTTACGATAGCGCTCCTAGTGTCGGAGGCCCGGAAGCTAATGAGGTGCAAGAGTGTGGAAAGCCGCATAAAGGAGCGATGTCGGACACCTCGCAAGTGCTTCCATTGCGGTCAAGCTGGACATTTGAGGTCGAGCATGTCGAGTTGGGACGGGGTGGATCTACACCAACATCTCAGGACCGTCCTAGCCAGTTCAGAGGTTCTCAGCCAGTAGCATCTTCCCCAGTTACTACCAAGTCGGGGCTGCTAGCAACACTGTGACCCGGTGCCCATCGACCTCGGACGGAGCTCGGACCAGTATTTGCCATGACGAGAGGAAGAGGGCTGAGTGTAGGCCCTAATGTGATCACGGTACACTATCCATCTTCCAGGCATAATGCTTTTTGCATTGATTGATTACGGGTCGGGCGTTCTTTTTGTTAGTACTACATTTTGCATGTCATGCGAATAGTGACCCTTCCCCTTGGGTGGTGAGTTAGTGATACAAACTCCTTTAGGGTGAAGAGGTAGTAAGGAGTTTGGTGTCTGAGGGAGTGTCCAGTGCTAATTAATGGAGTTGTCTTGAAAGGCGAGACTTAATACCTTTGGAGATCAAAGATTTTTGATGCCATTCTTGGCATGGATTGGTTGGATAGACATCATGCTTCCATTGATTGTTTCAAGAAGGAAGTTACTTTTTCCTGTGTCTTGAGGACCCTTGAGTGGTGTTAAAGGGTGTGAGAAGGACTTTGCCTTCATGTTTAATTTCATCCATGGAAGCTAGAAGATTGTTGGGCAAGGGTTGCCCAATGATTTTTTAGCTCATGTGGTAGATACAAGAGTTAAGGAGCCAGCTTTTAGAAGAGATGCCGAGTGGTGAGTGAGTTTCGAGGATGTTTTTCACGAAGACTTACCGAGTTTACCACCGAGATAGAGAAATGGAGTTTGCTATAGATTTACTACAGTACGACTCCTATTTCTATACCACCTTATCGGATGGCACCAGTGAGCTAAGAGAATTGAAGACTCAATTGCAAGATCTTGTAGACAAGGGTTTTTATTCGACCAAGTGTATCACCTTGGGGTGCACCGATTCTCTTTGTAAAGAAGAAGGATGGATCTATGAGGGTTGTGCATAGATTACGAGCAATTAAATCGGGTGACAATCAAGAACAAGTACCCATTGCCAAGGATTGATGATTTATTTGATCAATTGAAGGGAGCAAAAGGTGTTCTCTAAAATTGATTTGCGATGCAGGGTATCATCGGGTTGAAGATTAAGTCGAGAGGATGTCCCAAAGACGACTTTTTCGGACCCGTTATGGCCATTATGAGTTTTTTTGGTGATGCCATTTGGTTTGACTAATGCTCCTGCAGCTTTTATGGATTTGATGAACAGGGTGTTTAGACCTTATTTAGACAAGTTTGTCATTGTGTTTATTGATGATATTTTTGGTCTATTCACCTTCAAAGCGAGGAGCATGCTCGAGCATCTTAGGATTGTTTTGCAAAACTCTTGGGGAGAAGAAATTATATGCTAAATTCTCCAAGTGCGAGTTTTGGCTCTATGAAGTTGGATTTCTTGGACATGTGGTGTCAGGAGAAGGGATATTTGTGGATCCAAAGAAAGTTGAAGCCATTGTAAAAGTGGGAAAGGCCGAAGAATGTTACGAAGTTGAAGTTTTCTTGGACTTACTGGGTTATTATAGGAGATTTGTGGAAGGATTTTTCTTCAATTGCCTTGCCATTATCAAAGTTAACTCGTAAGGAAGTGAAGTTTTTCTTGGAATGATGAGTGTGAAAAGCAGACTTTTCAAACTTTGAAGGACCGTTTGACATCGACTCCGATTAGCTTACTTTGCGAGAAAGTGGGAAAGAGTTTGTAGTCTACGTGATGCTTCTCTGCAAGGTTTAGGTTGTGTGTTGATGCAAGAGGGAAAAGTGGTGGCCTATGCCTCTAGGCGATTAAAAGCGACATGAGTTGAATTATCCCACCCATGATTTGGAGTTAGCGGTGGTGGTCTTTTTCTTTGAAGATTTGGAGGCATTATCTTTTTTTGGAGAAAGCGTGTCGGATTTTTCTGAGACCATAAAAAGCTTGAAGTATCTTTCTACTCGGAAGGAATTGAACTTGAGGCAGTGACGATGGTTGGAATTAATAAAGGATTATGATTTGATCATAGACTATCATCCGAGGAAAAAGCAAATGTAGTTCTCGATGCTTTGAGTAGGGAAGTCTACTTGATGATCTTCTTTGAGGGTGTCCTATGTGCAACTTCTTTCGAGCAATGAAGTGCTTGAGATTAGACCTTAACGTTGGAATCTTTGGAGCATTAGTAGCTGACTTCATAGTAAGACCATTCTTTGTTGGATCGTATTAAGGAGCTTCGGGGTAATGATGAAAAGTTGATACAAGAGATGCGAGAGGTTACATACGAGAAGAGACTAGTGAGTTCGGGGATCGAGAGAAGATGGAATCCTAGAGTTTTCGAGGGGACGTGTTTGTGTTCAGCGATTTAGAGCTCAAGAAAGTAATTTTTGGAAGAAGCTCATTCTTGACTTATGCGGTTCATCCCTGGAAGTACCAAGATGTACGAGAACAATCAAGGAGAATTATTGGTGGCCGGGGAATGAAGAAAGAGATAGCAGAGTTTGTGGCTAAGTGCCTAGTGTGCCAACAAGTCAAGGCAGAGCATCAAAGACCTTCAGGATTGTTACAACCTCTTCCAATCCCAGAATGGAAGTGGGAGCATATAACGATGGATTTTGTGGTAGGTTTACCACGAACAACTCGAGGTTTTGATGCAGTGTGGGTGATAGTGGATAGATTGACAAAGTCAGCACATTTCTTAGCAGTGCATACTAAGTATTCCTTGGAGAAATTGGCAAAGTTGTACATAGATGAGATAGTGAAATTGCATGGAGTACCAGTTTCGATAGTTTCAGATCGAGACCCTAGATTTACCTCTCGTTTTTGGCCAAGATTTCAGGAGGCTCTAGGTACAACTTTAAAGTTTAGTACTGCTTATCATCCTCAGACAGATGGTCAATCAGAAAGAACCATTCAGACCCTTGAAGACATGTTAAGAGCTTGTGTTATAGATTTTCAAGGAAGTTGGGATCAACACCTAGCATTGGTGGAGTTTGCCTATAATAATAGCTTTCAAGCAAGCATTGGTATGGCTCCATACGAAGCCTTGTATGGAAGGAAGTGTAGGACTCCTCTTTGTTGGGATGAAGTGGGAGAAAGGAAGCTTCAAAGTGTGGAATTAATTGATCAAACTATTGAGAAAGTGAAAGTGATTAGAGATAGATTGAAAGCAGCTCAGGATAGGCAAAAGAGTTATGCTGACAATCGAAGGAGATTCTTGGAGTTTGAAGTTGGTGATAGAGTATTCTTAAAAATTTCTCCATGGAAAGGGGTAATTCGGTTTCGAGGTAGGGGAAAGTTGAATCCCCGATATATAGGTCCATTTTTGATTCTAGAGAGAATTGGACCGGTAGCCTATCGATTAGAATTACCACCTGAGTTGGAAAAGATTCACAATGTGTTTCATGTCTCCGTGTTGAAGAAGTATATCCCTGACTCTTCTCATTGTCTTGAAACACCACCAGTGGAGTTAAGAGAAGATTTGAAGTTTGAGGTGCAACCGGTGAAGATTTTGGATCACCAAGTGAAAAATCTTGAAGAAAAGAACATACCTATGGTAAAAAGTACTTTGGAGGAATGATGTTGTAGAAGAAATAACTTGGGAACCAGAAGGAGCAATGAAGAGTAAATATCCCTTGTTGTTTGAAACTAGAGGTATGCTAAATTTCGAGGCGAAATTTCTTTAAGGGAGTAGGATGTGGGAGTTTGACTTTTTCTTTACTTTGCTTATGTTTTGCCTTTTTGAGTTTAACTTGTTGTTTAAGTATTTTTGAGTGTTCTTTTGTGTTAGGAACTTAGTTATGGTTTTTGGGAGGTTTTTAAAGTGGGAGAGAGAGTCATTTTGGAGGTTAACCTGAAAGCCTCACGGTTTCCATGCGGGCGCATGGAAGCCCGTGAGGGTTTCTGGTAAAAATTCAATTTTTGTGGGCTGAAATGGACCAACCTGAAAGCCTCACGGCCTCCATGCGGGCGCATGGAGCCCGTGAAGATTTCAGAAGTGGCCTCAAAGTGGTCTCACGAGCCTTGGCATATATATTGACCTTCTTGGACCTTCTAGGACATTCCTAGCTTCTTTTTTTCTCCTTCTTCCTTCTCCTCTGATTTTTCTTCATTTTTTCTCTTCAAACCTCTCATCTTTGATCCCCAAACAAAAGAAGAAGTGGAAATCTCATCTCCTTACAAGAAGAAGAGTTCGATTAAGGCATAGAGAGGATTATCGGTGAGTTAGGCTACATCAACTTCCTCCTTTTCACTCCTCTCATCCTTGTTGTGATTCTTTGAAATTTTTGTGAGAAATCTTAGTTATTGAAGTGATTTAAAGATTAGAATCATTTTAAGGTTGTAAAACCATGATTTGGTGAGGAAATGAGAGACATCTTGCATCTCAAGGGTTCGAGTTCATTTGTAGCACCGACCCAAGTTGAATTCCTTTTTGTTCTTTTTTGCTGATTTTTGAGGATTTTTAAAGGTTTCATTCTTGTTATATCTTCTTATTAGAGTGCTTAGAAAACTCTAGAAACAATTTACTCCTATTTTTAAGCACATTTTTCCTTCTTTTTTTAATTGGTTGTAGTATTGTTGTTGAATCTTGCTTTTTGTTGGTTGTTTAACGGCTTCTAGGAGGAGAAGCTTCAAGCAAAGGAAAAGAGATTATAGACAAGTAACTTTGGAGGGTGTTAGCTCGCCAAGTTTGTGAGTGGGATTTACTAAATTATGGACTATATATCATGCATATATATACATATATATATATTGGCCTTTGAATGACAAGATTTCTATCTATAAAACTCTTGAGATGTTATTCATTGGATTTGGATATCATGAGGATTTATGATTTGATCTCCTTCATGGTTTTTTTACTAAAGATTATTAATATACATATGTTGTTGTTATGATTTGAAAAAAATATGTTTTTAGAAGATATGTTTTGAATTATGTATCCTTATAAAAGATTGATGTTTTTTTCCTATGATGACCAAAAAGCTTTGGGTAAAACAAATTGAATATTACCATGAAAATGATGTAATTGATTTGAGGTATACATATGTGTTTTTCAATGAATATTCTTGTATGTCTGCTTTTTAACGAAAATGTTTTCATTGAATGGTTATGAACAAGTTGTTGACTTTTTGGAGTGAGATTGGCATTTGTGAATACTTGTTCCCTATTGATGAATATATTTAGCCTACGGGCCAGAATGCTATTTATTGCTTTCATTCATGATTTGTGAACATAGTCCCCGAATAAGGACCCTTTTCAGTTTGTAATGAATATTTGGATTTTATTATGCAAACACCCGTGGGGTCTTGAACATATCCATGGAAATGGTGGGCTACGGCCTTCATGTTCTTGACGGGGTGGTTTTTGATGGTGACGGGGAAACCCCAATACTTACTGCAGGTGAGAGTGTGGATGGTTTCCACGGGCCGACCTGTATAGAGGTGGCGTGGAATCTCGTCAAACCGGTTATGCCATTTCGGTGGGAGCGTAGAGCCCACGACTTGGATATAGTTGGGTTGTTCGAGTCACCACACGAACTTCCCAGTGCCAACGCCAAGATATGCGCATCTTGGTGGTTCTCGACCCTAACCGCGCCACGCAGTTAGTGAGGGAGGGTTTTCGAGGCTATTTAAAAATATATTTGTTTATTTTTAATCGATGATTTATACATTTTTTTGAATTATGAGTTACTAAGCCAAAAGTATAAACTTGGATTTCTTACTCATATGGATTTTTGAGATGATTTAAAAAGAGTTTTATCGAGCATTTCATTGTTGTAAATTTTTATATCTTAATTTATACTTGACAGTCAAGGTATATTGAATATTTTTGAGGAGTTGAAATATATTTTTTTACCTTTTTACTTTTAATATATTATGTATGGGATATAGCTCCATGTTTAGCCACTCACTGAGTAACCTAGTTACTCATCCCCTCTTTATTTTTTCCCTCCCCGTGTGACAAAGACAGAGCGGGATAGAAGCGTGAAGTGCTTGGCGAGTAGTTTGTATTTTTCTTAAGTCGTGTATGAAGCTTATATATTTTTGGCATGTAGTTGATGGATCCACTAGGATATTACCAACCCTAATATTAATATGTATCTTTCTTCTTTGATACTTTTTAAATATGTTGGTTAGCTTTTATGTTGTGTATGAGATGTATACTCTCTAAGTGAATGGTTGTTGTCATGGTTTAAATTAAAGTGATGGGTTGTGTAGGAACATTTGGGTATATTGGATTGCTAGAATGTTTATTATTGTTATAGTGGTTTTGTACAGGAAACAGGTTAGCCTTACGGTGATCTAGGGGTGAGTTAGTGTTGGACCTCCCTTGGGTTATCGTGGCGGTATGTCATGAGTGGGACCCGCGAGACGGGGCGTGACAGTTTACTTTAGTGCTTGGTATAGCAACGGCCCGAAACATCCCCGAATCCATGTTTTCATCGAGGTAACATAAACCGACACACATTTACACCGTAGATCGCTTTGCTTCTTCAATAAACGGACACGTTGGTGGAGATCTTGCTATACATGCACAAGCTAGAATGCTTGAATGTAACTGCCCTTATGCCCCTCTAAATCGTTGTGCTAACTTGAATACATGGAGGTTGTCACACATTCTCACATCTTAAACCCGACTTATGTCTTCACGTTTGAATCTTCTCAAGACTTCCTCCAAATGGTGCATTCACGATCTACATTGGCTTCTTTCTCTAACATTCGGCTTCACAACCCTATATGCATGAAAATAACATAAATGCACACATATTAGCATTAAAACCTAAGAAAAGTAATACTCATCATAAGGAAAGAATACTTCATATTCTTATCACGCAAGCACTTATTAGTATGCTTGCTGCGGGTTCAGTGTGCCAATGTAATCTGTCGTTGAGTGTCCATACTCCTCTGTATCTGTATATGTCTCGTCATACAAGCCCATACGAATTGAAAACTCAATGACATTCATGCTGAAATGATGTCCAAATGTTCTGACTGTATGACATCGATGCTGTTAAATCTCCTGTACGACCGATCAAACTCCAAGGATGCCAATACCTCCAATGTCAATGTACGAATAGCCGGCTCTCAGATTGATAATAATCTCTTCCAGCTTCCCACGACCAATAGCTCATAAATCTCATCATCCCACTCATTAACTTGCTGAACCTCTCTCAGCGCACTCAAGCCCACGAAACGAGACTGTCCAAACCTGAGTCTCGACAACCACTCAAATCGAGTCTGATGCTCGGGATTCGAAAACTCAATGTGTTCTAACTCAGGTGAAGTCTCCCTGGGATGCTTATCCTCTTGCTTCTTCGAACGAGGTGCCATATCTACAAGAATTAACAAAGAAATGATCAAAGAAGCTCACAAAGTAATATTGCAGAAATCCACACAGTCATGTGGAAATTCCCCACGCTAGTGTGGATCTACGGGGCATGAAAACCGCACGGCTGCATACCAAAAATTCAAATAGACAGCTCCAAGACTTTCCTAAACAACTTCTAAGCATTCAATTACCCTTCTAGAGTCAAATCCAAGCACATTCACCAGCTTTAATCCAATAAAAACAAGTAATGGCGAAGAAAAAAACAGGGATTAAAAGTTTACAGACAAAATACATATGAAAGCTTCAAAAATGGCCAAAAAATGAGTACAATCCTTCTAAATCAGCGGTGTGAGGTCGGGAAAGTGATGAAGAGATTTTAAGGAAAACCCGTGTCTCTTGGAATTTTGTACATTCACACGGCCGTGTGGAAATTACCCACGCTCGTGTTACTCCAAAGGAGATATCCACAGGGGCCGATACATGCCCCTGTATGCTCTCAGGAAAACAACTCAATGTTTCTGAACACATCCACACGGGTGTGTGGATATTCCACACGCCCGTGTGCCCGACCCACAGGGGCAGACGCACGCCCCTATGGCTTCTCTGTCCAACCAAGAAAACTCTCTGAGTGTATCACACGCCCGTGTGGAAATTCCACACTAGCATGGACCTTCACAGGACCAGCTCATAGGAGCACTCACATGCCCTTGTGTATTCTTGAGATGGAGGAGAACTTTTCTACAGAGATCCACATAGGCATGTGGAAATTACCCACGCCCGTGTGTTTGTCACATGATCATCCATAGGAGCAGACGCATGGCCCTATTTTTTCTCAGGAAAAATCTCTAAGTCTTTGCAGGAAGACACAAGCCCGTGTAGAAATTATCCATGGGCGTGTGATCATCACAAGGTTGTTCAAAGGGGCGAGTCCATGCCCCTGTGTCCTCACGGGATGAGCTCTTAGTAAAGGCGCACGACCATGTGGAAATTTCACATGGCTGTGTGTTTTCTCTGCATTACTAAAAAACATTTCAAGCTCTGTAGAGCATGTCTGAACATGTATACACACTCAGAGCCTGCCTTTCATGTAGCATATACCTGGTAAAAACACGAACAACTTGCTCAATCGACCAATAGCTTCGCCAAACACATTTTAAGCACACGAAAACACCAAATAATCCACAAGAAAATCACAGCAAAAACATTGAAAAGACCTAGACAATGACACTCAAATCCTTATTCATGCAAATACTAAACTAAACACTAGAAAAATAGTAAAGACTTGGGTTGCCTCCCAAGAAGCGCTTGTTTAACGTCACTTATTTGACATAGCTTGTCTTGCCTCACAAGGATTCATAGATGAAGGTTTCCCCCTTACCCATGACTTGGAAGCATGATGAACATAATCTTTTGAAGGTAGAGGGGGTGTTGTCGAGCTTGTTACTGCCCAAGGGTTTATCACCCTTGTTCCATTCTTGCGCATTTCTTAAGGTGTCTTCTTGCCCGTTTCATCTTCCGGAGTATCTTATTCACTATCCCCGGGGTAGATGGTACTTGCTACTCTAGACCAAGAACTAATAGTTCTTCCTCCTCCACTTCTTCAAGCAACTCCTTGTACGGGTTCGGATTCAACATTTCCTGTACATATTCATCGATTAGTTCATCAGTAGTGTCATGAAAGTAGAGAGTATCATCAAAGTCAAGAGAATGTCGCTTGTCTTCGGTAAGGCAGTAGGTCAACTTATAGTCACCCACCCTCAGTGTCAACATCCCATCATCCATGTCGATCAGTGCCTTGGAAGTGTGCAAGAAAAACCTCCCAAGTATCAAAGGAACATCCGCATCCTTATCGACATCCAACACTACACAGTCTACAGGAAATATATATACTTGTCAACTTTGACAATCACGTCTTCAATGATGCCCTTGGATGTCTCGCTGTTCGGTCTGCCAATTGTAATGTCATCAGAGTGGGCCTAGGCTCTCCTTAGCCTAGCTTTTGAAAGAACGAGTATGACATTTCTGGCCCAATAATCCGCAAATGCCATTTCTTCATTCAAATTACCAATGTTGCACGGGATGATAAAGCTTCCAGGGACTTTCGTCTTGTTCGGCATATTTTTTTGCAACACTGCCGAACAAGAGGCATCTAGAATCACCGATGCACTCTCTTCCAACTTCCTCTTGTTGGTTAAAAGATCTTTCAAGAACTTAGCATACCAAGGTATTTGAGACAATGCCTCCACAAAAAGAATGTTGATGTGCGATTGCTTGAATAGACCCAAGAACTTCTTGTATTACTAATCATTTTGGTCGTTCTTCAATCTTGAAGGATAAGGGATTCTTGGCTTGTAAGGTGAGGATACTATCTCCTTCACTTTGTTTACTCCTTCCTCAACCTCCACAACCATGGGTGCTTCAACATTGGACTTCTCACTAGGAAGCCTATCCTTGACCTCACGATCTCTTCTCAAAGTGATCAACTATATATGTTCTCGTGGATTGGTCTCGGAGTTACTCAGCAAGCTTCATTATGTCTCTTTAATGGTGACTTTGTAATTTGCCCTACTTGATTCTCTAAACTGTGCAAAGAAGCAGTGTGGTTGCGAAGTGTAGCCTCAACCGATTGAAACCATGTATCCGATGATTGCGCAATCTGATTAAGGCTTTCTCTAAGTCGGTGATTCTGGTCTCCAAGCCTGAAACTCTATTCTCCAGGTTTGAGGCTTGTTGTTGTTGAAAACCCAGTGGTACTATGGTCTTTTGCTATCCTTGGTTACTCCATGAGAAATTGGGGTGGTTCCTCCACCCCTGGTTGTAGGTGATACTATTAAGGATTACCTTGTACTCTTTTGGAATTGCCAATAAAGTCTACTTGTTCAGTCGGCGCTGAAGTAGCAATTGAAATAGGATAATCATACGACATATGTGAATCCCCACAACCATCAGAACTCATGATAGTGGCCATCCTCAGTGAAGTCAATGTATCCAATTTCTTGCTCAATGCCTCTAGTTGGGCTGCCAAAGATGTAACTGCATCGATCTTATGGAGTTCAGCCACTTTCTTCCTTTCCCTTGCATTCCATTGGTAGCTATTCATGGCCATTTCTTGTACCAACTGTCAGGCTTCATCAAGGGTCTTACTCCCCATTGTACCTCCTGTAATATCATCTAGAAGTTGTCTTGTACTTGGATTTAACCCGTTGTAAAAAGTTTAAATGATCATCCATTTGGGAAATCCGTGTTGTGGACACTTCTGTAAAAGATCCTTGAATCGTTCGCACATCTCAAACAAGGATTCAAGCTCAATCTGAACAAATGACGATATCTCATTACGAAGCTTTGCCGACTTTCCCAGAGGGAAATATCTTGCAAGGAAAGCTTCGACCATCTCATTCCAAGTCGTGATGGATGCTTTTAGCAATGAATGAAGCCACTGCTTAGCTCTTCCTTTGAGAGAGAATGGGAAAGCCCTCTATCTGATAGCATCATTCAAAACTCTGTTGATCTTCAGCATGTCACAAACTTCCAAGAAGTTTTTGATATGATTGTTTGGATACTCATCAGTCAAACCATTGAACTGATCTGATTGCTGAATTATCTGTATGAATGCTAGTTTTAGCTCAAAATTTGGAGCTGTAATCAGAGGTCGCACAATACTAGATTATGTGCCCAAAACTGAGGGTCTGACATAGTCAGAAAGTGTTCTCTGTTATTCATTCTACTCTGCCATATTGTCTGACCCCTCAACTTCTATTTCAACTTTATTGGATGGTTCTTTTACAAGTTCTTTACCCCTTCTTCTGAGTGTACATTCAAGTTTAGGATCACCTTCAATAAATATCGAAGGGTTCTCTCGGGTCATAACCTGGGGATGTACCAAAAGAAAGAAAACAAATCAGAATGATGATAGAATTAAGAGATGTGAAATAGAATGAATGAATGGATTACTAAGATAACAAAGTGCATAGTATCTCTAAATGCCTACTCCTCCGGCAACGGCGCTAAAAACTTGACACACCCTTTACGTGTGACCCGCAAGTGCATCGGTTTGCAAACTAATAAATCCCAGGTGAGTGGGGTATCATATCCCTAGGGAATAAGGAAAAGAAACACCAAGATTGCTACTTAACCAAGCGAAGATGAAATAATGATTATGTTAATAAGATTTAATGTAGACAAAATAAAGAAATAAGAAAGAGAGGCACAAATAAGTGAGAGGAAAGGCAATCGATATGAAGTGGGGTACTCGGATATTGTTCCGCCTAGGATTATAGCTTCAAGTGCAAAACCATCTATTATGCTTCCTAACTAACACTCAATGAGTCATGGACATCATAAAATACACGGTCCTAAACCTAAAGTCAACCGTGACTAACTCTACAGCATGCCCCGACGGAGAAATTGATCAGTCTCAACACCTTACACTGTGTAAAGTCGCAAGAAGCTCTAGGGATTCCAAGTGATATACCCTATTCCTATATGTAGACCTAACCCTTTGGTCCAAACGAAAGACCCCTAGTCACAATTAAGCCTAAGATACTAATGTCCACTTTAGCGCTTCACTCTGTCACTCGTGCAACTAAGCCCCAACGGAGTTCATCCTTTAACACTTCACTCTATTGTGACTGCAAGGAACTCTAGAAATGGAGGTAGGATATCACATTGGAAGGCAAAGTGGACACTCCGCTACCTCTCAACTCACCCTCTCGACCCTCTCCAATCTAGCCTTGTCTAACCCTCGTGGTGTGTCACTCACTCACAAAGATTACCAATATAAACTCTCAATCCTAGTGTCACTCTAAGGGACAAATCATTCAACAAGCATTCAAGATTGGAACTCAATTTAAAACATCAATTAAGGAAAAGATAATAAAAGGTTAATGAAACAAATACATCATAGGGTTCACAAATCCAATTATCCACTAGGGGTTTAGCTCTCCATGGATTAAGATGCAATCAATAGTAAAATCGAAAATAAAAACAAGTGATCTATAGGAAAACCCCATCGGTAGTCATGTCGATGATCTTGTGGAGTAGCCTCATCCTCTCCAAAGGTCCCCTCGTTAAGCCTAGGGCACACCTCACTAGATCCGTGCCAACAAAAACTCCCCCAATAGCTATCTTCTAGGAGAAATGCGGTGTCAAAGTTATAGAACCACTCAAAAAGCTTTTCCAATACATCTCTAAACCCTAGTCGCAAGCCTCTCAAGAATTGGAGAAAAGATAGGGAAAAGGACCCTAAAATCGGGCTAAATCGCGGCTTTAAATAGGCTAGAATCGGGCATCCACACGACCCTGTGGATGTTCCACACGTCCCTGTGGAAATTCCACACGGGTGTGTGGATACACTGGAATCCTGATTTTCTATCGGCTATAAACAGTAACTGCTATAGTGAATTGCTACAGTGTTTTGCAGTACCCCCCGGAGGTCAAAATGCTCCTAATTCCACGTTTTTTATCGAGGTAACATAAACGGGTACATGTTTATGCTGTAGATCGCATCGCTTCTTCAATAAACAGACTCCTTGGTGAAGATCTTGCTATCATTGCACGAGTTAGAATATGCAAATGTGATTGCCTTTATGCCCCTAAACCCATGTGATTGCTTGAATACACGGAGTTAGGCACACATTCACGTATCATTGAATCTAACTTGTGTCTTCGCGTTTGTTCCTACCAAGATTTTATCAAATAGTGCATTCACAATCTACATTAGCTTCTTTCTTACATATTTGGCTCCACAACCCTACATGCACCAAAGGAAAAAAAATACACATGTATTAGCGCTAAAACCTAATAAACGTAATGCTCAACGCAAGGAAAGAATACTTCGCATCCTTAACACACAAGCACTTATTAATTTCACACTTTCTTATTCTTCTATCGTTATAACCTGAGAAAGGAGCTGTGTGTACTCGATAGTATCAATGTAATCCTGATCGTACAACCCAAGATATATCTGGGTCAGAGACATCCCATGTGGCTGACCGAAGGCTCGGAAGTGAATGATATCCTCCATATCAAAACTGGTGTCAGCTGCATCACGATCGAAGGAAAATGAGGCAAGAACCTCCAAGGTAGTGTCTCGTCTGACGGGCTCCTGAATAGAAATTAATCGGTCCCAACCTCCCATACTAACAAGCTCTCTGACCTCTTCAGCAAGACCAATATCCTCTAGTGCATCCCAATCAATAAAGCGTGACTGTCCAATCTTGAGGTTCCAGAGACGCTCGAACCGTTACTGATGAATGGGGTCAAGGAATTCGACTACCGGTGGTAGGGTTGACTCCCTATATTGGCGAGGATGTTTCTGAGCCAACCTCTTGGTCCGTGGTGTCATATCTGTGAATAAAACACTTAACAATATTAGTTCGGCATGAATACAGTGCAAAGTAGGAACCACGTGCGCGAGGGCAGCGAGCCAAGGTTAAAATAGGACCAATTGGCCACTGTCCCAGCCCAAGAGACCGCATGGCTTGTGCTCAACGCGCGGGCGTAGCGCATGCGCACATGCGGGCCAGCCGCTTAGGCGCATGGCTGGCCCGAGCGCGCGGCCTGCCAAGCCGCGCGACAGAGCACCCCACCCATGCGGGCACATGGTTGGGGCCGCTCTCGGCCAAGAGGGCCACGCGCCCACATATCCATCCAGGCGGGTGTGTGGGCTAGGAACGCGCTTGTGTGGGTGCCCAACTCGGACGACTTGGCTGGATTTGGGCTCCTACGCCTCATACAAACCATTTTCAAGCATTGAAGAAGTGTCTAGCATGATTCCCTATGGGAAATCTCACAACAATACCATGAAAACTCCATGAAAATGGCCTTGAAGAACATGGAAAGGGTGGAGGGGAGTGAAGGCTTACCGGAACAAATCGGAGAAGAAAACTCGGTGAAAACTCCGGCAAATTATGTCTAATCCTCCAAGGAGTTGAAAATAATTGGTTTGAGAGATCAAAACTTAAGTTTCATAGGAGTGAAGGTTTGGAAGATGAAAGGGCTCTATGAAAATGGAAGATGATGAATAGTGCCCCTTCATATTCTTATAGGCACATGGGGGTGTGGATTTTCCACACCCCCGCGTGGGTACTGTATAGGACCGCATGGAAATCCCATGCGGCCGTGTGGACTGCAAAATTTCTGCAGACAGTCCCAAAGGGCCTGAAACTCCAAATTAACACTAATTTTTCAACATTAAATATTAAATTCACCCTAAAGCATGTCATACACATGAAAAATAATTCAAATCACCAAAAAATTCCATGAAAACACCAGCGATCAACAAAAAATAATCAAGACACACACTCATGAATTTATTACTACAGAATTTAAATTTTGAGTCTAAAAACTAACTAAAAGCTTGGGTTGCCTCCCAAGAAGCGTTTGTTTAACGTCACTTAGCTTGACGTACCTATTCTTACCTCATGGTGGCTTATAAAGATGAAAAACCTCTTTCTTAGCAAACTGCACACATGATTGACTTTAATCCTTCATACTCAAGGAGAAATTTTTAAATATGTTACTAAATGAGGGAATGCCGTGCTCTTCTTTTGTGTGCTTGTCCCCTAATGTGCTGGAATGATTTCGGTGGCGACATCTCGGCCTCTTAACTTGGCGAAAAATCTATGTGAAGAATACTCCTTGAGGTTGCTCATTGAGGACTTGTTTTTCACAATTGGTCATTGTCTCCTCCTCAATTCCCGGCCACTCCTCCTATGGATCCGGATTCAAAAATTCCTACAGGTACTCATTAGAAATCTCATCATTAACATTCAAAAAATAACAAGTATCATCAAAGTCAAGAGAGTGCTTCATTGCTTCGGCGAGATGGTACATGATCTTTTCTTCTCCAATGCGCAATGTCATCTCACCTCCATCCATGTCAATGAGAGCCTTGGAGGTTCTTAAGAAAGGTCTTCCTAGAATTAATGGAACCTCCGCATCTTCATTGACATCTAACACAACAAAATCTGCAGGAAATATATACTTGTCAACCTTTACCAAAACATCTTCAATTATACCTCTAGGATGACGAACGGAACGATCGACCAGCTGTAAAGTCATGCGGGTTGGCCTTGGCTCTCCGAACCCTAATTTTTGAAATAATGTGTAGGACATGACATTAATACTAGCTCCCAAATTGGCCAAAGCTTTTTCTTTCCCCAAACCTCCGATTGCACAAGGTATGATAAAGCATCCCAGATCTTTCATTTTGTTTGGCAAATTCTTCTGAAGCATTGCTGAACAATTCCCTTCTAAAACCACAGCCACACTTTTCTCCATCTTCCTTTTGTTGGTCAAGAGGTCCTTTAAGAACTTTACATAACGAGGCATTTGAGATAATGCCTCTACAAAAGGAATGTTAATGTGTAACTGTTTGAATAGATCCAGAAATTTCTGTTTTGCACATCAACTTGAACTTTTTTCAAATGCGCCAGATAAGGGATCCTTGGAGTATATAAAGGAAGTGACATAGCTGCCCCCTTCTCCTTATATTGCACCTTATTTTTTGCCGTTTCTTGAGGAATTTCAGCAGTCTTCACAGTGGGGATTTTAGCCTGAAGAATTTCAGAAATTTTCTCAGTAGTGAGCTTTTCTTGGAGCTCTCGATCACTCCTTAAAGTGATCGCCTTCACTTGCTCCCTTGGGTTAGTCTCAGTGTTACTTGGTAAGCTTCCCAAAGGCCTCTCCGCCAATAACTTCGCTATTTGTCCGACTTGATTCTCCAAATTGTGTAAAGAAGCGGTATGATTGTGTAGTGTTGCCTCTATATTTTGGAACCTTGTGTCGGTTGATTGAATAAACTTCGACAAAACCCTTTCTAATTCTGAAACTCTCTCCGGAATCGAAGGTGTTTGTTGAAATCCTGGTAGGCAGCGATCTTTTGCTGCCCTTGATTGCCCATGAGAGATTTGGGTGGTTTCTCTACACCTTGTCCTCTTCCCGAATTGCCCACAAAATCTATTTGTTCAATTGGGGCTGAAGTAGTAATCGAGATAGGACAATCGGATGGCACATACAAACCCCCACAACCATCATAACTTGTGATTACGGCTATCTTTAATGAAGTTAAAGTATCCAATTTCTTGCTCAATGCCTCGACTTGGGCTGCCAAAGATGTAACCGCATAAATCTCATGGAGTTCGACCACTTTTTTCTTTTCTCTTGCATTCCATTGGTAGCTATTCAAACCCATCTCCTCAATCATTTGTCGGGCTTCTTCGGGGGTCTTATTTCCCAATGTTCCTCCCACGGCAGCATCAAGATGTTGTTTGTTGCTCGAGTTCAACCCATTATAAAATGATTGAATAACCATCCAATCGAGAAACCCATGTTGAGGACACTTCTGTAAGAGATCCTTGAATTATTCCCAAGTCTCAAATAAAGATTCAAGCTCCATATGAACAAATGAAGATATCTCATTATGAATCTTTGCCGATTTCCCCTGAGGAAAATACCTAGCAAGGAAAGCCTCGGCCATTTCATTCCATGTTGTGATAGAGGCTCTTGGCAATGAATGGAGCCATTGTTTGGCTCTTCCCTTCATTGAAAATGGCAAAGTCCTAAAGAGAATTGCATCATCCGAAACCCCATTGATTTTCAACATATCACAAACTTCAAGGAAATTATCAATATGATTTTTTGGGTCTTCATCTGCTAACCCATTAAATTGTGCAGACTTTTGAACCATTTGAATAAAACCCAGCTTTAACTCAAAATTCTGGGCTGCTACCGGTGGCATAACAATGCTCGATTGTGTCCCACGAATTGTAGGCCTAGCAAAATCTGAAAGTGTTCTTGGTTGCACTCCTTGTTCTGCCATATTTTCAGATTCTTCAACCTCTCTTTCAGCTTGAAAATTCTAGTCCTGCACAAGTTCCTTGCCCATTCTATGAATTCTTCGCTGAATTTTAGGATCCTCTTCAACCAATGTCGAAGGGTTCCCTCGGGTCATAATCTATAGCTGAAATCAATGAAAAGAAACAATAAGAACAACGAAAGAGAGAAGTATGAAGTAGAAATAGTAAATAAAAATGTGAATGACTAAAGTAACCAACTCCTAGTGTTCCTAATATCCCGCTCCCCGGCAACAGTGCCAAAAACTTGACACGCGCTCGTGTTGCGTGTAAACCGCAAGTGCATGGGTGTCGAAGTAATAATTACCCCGGTGAGTGGGTAGTCGAATCCACAGGGAACGGAAGTATTAGTATTAAAAAATTCTTAGTTATCTAGTCGAAATCAATGGATGTGATGAAATGAACTAATTGCAAGAGAATTAATAAGAAAGCAAACAGGCAAGATCCCAATCAATAAAGATGAGGTACCCAGACAATGCTCCCTTTAGGATCTAACATGAAGCTTAAGATTCACTAAATGCATCTAAACCGAGTCTAATGAGTCGAGGTAATCCAAGAACAACCAGCTCTTGCCTACTGATAAGTGCTTGTGTGATATGAATGCGAAGCATTCTTTCCTTATATTGAGCATTACTTTTCTCGGGTTTTTACACTAATATATGTGTTTTTATGTTACTTTCATGTAGATACGGTTGTGAGGCCGAGTATGAAGGAAAGAAGCCAACGTGGATCATAATGCACCGATTTTGGAGGAAATCTTGCTAAGGTTCAAACGTGAAGACATAGGTCGGGTGCGAGATGCTATAGTGTGTGCCAACCTCCTTGTATTTGAGTTAGCACAACCATTTGGAGGGGCACAAGGGCAGTCACACTCAAGTATTCCGACTTATGCATATAGAACAAGATCTCCACCATCTTGTCCGTCATTAAACAAGCAAAATGATCCACGATGTGAACGTGTGCCCGTTTGCGTCACCTCGATGAAAGTATGGACTCGGGAAGTATTCTTGCCCTATTTAAAGCCGATTTCAGCATTTTTTTCTCCATCTTTTCCCCAACTTTAGAGAGGGTTTCGGCTAGGGTTTAGAGAGGTATTGGCTAAGGTTTTGGAGAGGTTCTATGGCTCCGACATCGTCATTCCTGAGGAAGAAGGTTGGTAGTGGAGCTTTCGTCGAGGCGTATCCTATACCGGACAAGGGAATCCTTGGACGATGAGTAGAGGACTTTCCACAAGACCATCGACATGACTATCGAGGGGGTTTCTCTATGGATTCATTACTTTTACATTCTATTTCTTTGATTGTACTTAGCTCCATGGAGAGCTAAACCCCTAGTGGGTACTTGGGTATTTGTGAACCCTAGGATGTATTTGTTTCATTGAATCTCTTTATTGTGCTTTCAATTAATTGATGTTTATTGTGAGTTCCAACCTTGAATGCTTGATTGGATGAACATTTCCCCTAGAGTGACACTAGGGTTGAGGTTGAGAGTTCTTGTTGGTAACCTTGTGAGTGAGTGACACACCACGAGCGTTAGACAAAGCTAGGTTGGAGAGGGTTGAGAGGGTGAGTCGAGAGGTACAGGAGTGTCCCCTTTCCCCTCCAACGTGATAGATTCTACCTCCGTTCCTTGAGTTCTTTGTGGCCATAATAGAGCGAATGGTCTAACCTTGTGAGTGAGTGACACACCACGAGCGTTAGACAAAGCTAGGTTGGAGAGGGTTGAGAGGGTGAGTCGAGAGGTACAGGAGTGTCCCCTTTCCCCTCCAACGTGATAGATTCTACCTCCGCTCCTTGAGTTCTTTGTGGCCATAATAGAGCGAATGGTCTAACGGATGACGCTCCGCTGGGGCTTAGTTGCGCGTGCAACGGAGTGAAGCGTTGAGGTGATCCTAGTATCGAGGGCATAATCGTGGTTAGGGACCTTCCACCTAGACCAAAGGGTTAGGTCTATAATTAGGAAGAGATTTATCACTTGGAATCCCTAGAGCTCTTTGCAACTCTTTCAAGTGCGAGGTTGAGAGGTTATCTAATCTCTCCTCCGGGACATGTATAGAGTTAGGCATACTTGACCTTAGATTTGGGACTATGTAATTAAGGATTTCCATGACTCACCATTGCATTGATTAGGAAGCATAATAGAGGGTTCTTGCACTTGAAATAATTATCCTAGGCGGAGCATTATCCGAGTACCCCATCTTTATCGATTGCCTTACCTCCTCCTTTACTCGTACTCTCTTACTTGTTGCTTTTACTTTTGAGAATTGAATCATTGTCACACTTATCACTATTGATCTTTCACATAGCTAAGAAGCGGATTAAGTGTTTTCACTCCTTACTCCCTGTGGATTCGATACCCGCTCATCGGGGATTATTACTTCGACAAACCCGTGCACTTGCGGGATATATGCAAGGGGACCTTGTAACCTCCAAGCCACCGGTACTAGTCCCCTAGAAGGTCCCGGCGGAGAAATCACTCAATCTCAACACCTCACACCCCATATGACCACATTACGCACTAGGAACACCTAAAAGTGAAACTGATTCCTAAAGATAGATCCAAGCCTAATTCCCAGCGAAGGATCCCTAACCCCCTACAAGTTCCTGACAGATAAATCTCTCAATCTCACGCCTCACACCAAATATGCTTGCATAGAGTCTAGGGAATACGGAGATAGGAAACACTCTATCGGAAGGGAAGGAGGACACTCCACTATCTCATGACTCACCCTCTCAATCCTCTTTAACCTTGAAGTTCTAACTCTAATGGAGACCTCTCTCTCACCAAAGTAATAAATCATGCAAATCTAATGAACCACATGGATTAATGAAACATGCAAATCAATACAAAAATATAGATCCTAGGGTTCACATGTCCAAATACCTACTAGGGTTTAGCCCTCCATGGAGGAAGTTACAAAACAGTGGTGAATACATTGAAAAGCAATGAAAACCATGAAGAAAAACCCCCTTAAATTCATGATGATGGCCTTGATCGGTCGCCCAACGTCTTGAAGAATCCTTCTCCGAAGCTAGGTCATCGAAGGCTTCCTCTATGCTGTGACGGAGAGAAGATTGATCAAAGTTGGTGATGCACACCCCCCCAAATCGCCAATGACCTCCTCCAAAACCCTAGCCGCCTTGCTTTCAAAGTGCTCGTGAAAAGCCTCAAAAAAAGTCTACAAAGAATAGGGCAAACAGCCTATTTAAAGCCCAAAACTGCGCCTGTCACGTGACTCCATGCGCCCATGTGGGATTTCCACGCGCCCGCGTGGACTGCAGGAATTTCCACGCGTGTGCATATCAAGAAATTTTGATACATCACTGCTATAGTAAAAGTGATACATTGTTTTGCTACATTACTTTGATACAGTGTTATTCCCAAAATGCAGTCCAAACACTCTTCTCTGGAGGCCACATGTCCGGGCACATGTCCATATGGTAGGCTATAAGACTTTTCTTCATTGACGTATCTTTGAGAGGTCTTGTAATCTTCACAAAGAGAAAGAACATGAAGATGTGGCTGCCTATGTTCACTTCCAACTAGTGAATTGACTTGAATCTTCTTGGAAGTTGGCACACATCTCCATGTTCATAAACTCCTCTCGTGTCTTGGTCCTTGAATTAAACAATAACTCCCAACATTGTGTCTTTATAGCCTCTCTTTGCTTTATTTTTACTCTTCAAGGCATTCACAACCTATATGTATAAAAGAACACCAAATACATAATACGAGACATAAACCATGGTAAAAATGATGCTCAATGCATGTAAACATATATAAAAAAATATATCTACTCAAGCACTTATCAGTAGTATTGTAGCAAAATACTGTTTATGCGCCCGCGTTAAAATTACACGTGCCTGCGTGTAAATTCCTACAGGCCACGCAGGCGCATGGAAAATCAACATGGGCGCGTGAGGGCATGTGACAACATAGGTTTAGGCTTATAAATAGCCATTTTGCCCTATTATTTGACATCTTTTGTGTGGTTCTTGAGGGGTGAGATGGCTA
The DNA here is from genome assembly GCF_009730915.1 of Dioscorea cayenensis subsp. rotundata. Classification (NCBI taxonomy): domain Eukaryota; kingdom Viridiplantae; phylum Streptophyta; class Magnoliopsida; order Dioscoreales; family Dioscoreaceae; genus Dioscorea; species Dioscorea cayenensis. The sequence continues at coordinate 16,625,001 of NC_052489.1, forward strand.
GGGTTTGGATAGGAGGGCCTTGAAGCTTTGGAGGCGCTTCATCAATACTTTGATAGATTACTCCTCCATCATAGCATCAAGGAAGCCTACAGTGAACCTAACTTCGGGGTGGGTCCTTCAAGATGTCGAAGCTCTCTATCAAGGCCATCAGTTCATATATAAGGGGGTTTATTTCTATGGTTTTTATGTACTTTCATTCATTAATGGTGTGTTTTGTATATTGCTCCATGGAGAGCTAAAACCCTAGAGGGTATTTGGGCTTGTGAACCCTAGGACTCTCATCTTTTGTGCAATTGCTTTGTGTTTCTATTTAATCCGAGTATGATTAAGTTTCAATCTTGATTGTCTAATGGTTGCTTGCCTTATTGATCCTATGGTTATTTGGTTTGTATGACTTGTTGCCTTGGTGAGATAGAGGTTGCTATTAGAGTTAGAACCTCAATATTGAAGAGGGTTGAGAGGATGGGTCATGAGATAGTGGAGCATCCCCTTTACCATCCTATTGGTGTATTCTATCTCCGTATTTCCTAGACTCTATGTAATCATATTTGGTGTGAGGCGTGAGATTGATAAATTTCTCTACCGGGACCTTGTAGGGGGTTAGGGATCCTTCAATGGGAATTAGGGTTGGATCTATCTTTAGTAATCGGATACACCTTTTGGAATCCGTAGAGTGCTTTGCGGTCATATGTGGTGTAAGATGTTAAGATTGAGCGATTTCTCCACCTGGACATCGTAGGGCACTAGTATCAGTGATCTAGAGGCCTGATCTGATTATATTTGGATTTCCATGACTTAACTTACTCATCATAGAAACACTTACATATCAGGTACCTAATACCTTAATCCTAGGGTAGCATTGCGCAAATACTCCACTTTTACTGATTGAGATCTCCCTCTAATTTACCCTTGCATATTCATCTCTGGTATTCATTTTTTCGCACATTAGATCACCACATCATTTCATTTATCTTTAGGCTAGATTGCAAAGAAGAAGTTAGTATTAGTAACCCTATTCCCTGTGGATTCAACTACCTGACTCACCGGTGCACTTGCGGTTCACACGCAATTCGGTCATGTCAAGTTTTTGGCATCTTTGCTGAGGAACAGGGTACCATGAAAACTAGTACTTTGTTGCTTTAGCCATTTATCTTTTTCATTGTTTTTCTATTTCACACACTCTTTTCTCCCATCATTCTCATTGGTTTTTTTTAAAATCTATTTCACTCTATCTTATTCTGCAGTTCTCGTTTGTTTTATTTTGTCTTGTGTTACTTTTCTTGCTTGGAACTTGAATGATGATTGATCCACTTATAGATTTATGTTTGTGAGTTGATGCTGTCACTAGAAAAATTGATCGACTTGTTAGTGTCCATCAACAATACAATCCATGTCACAGCACATATCATCGAAATCAAAGGAGCTACCCAAATCTCTTATGGGATATTGATGAAAACCAATGGGAACACCTCAAGAAGAATTTCAGATGGATGAGAAGCTTGAAGATGATGTACTTTGGTTTGAAAGAGTGTTACTGAGATTTATTGAAGCAATCGATGCTTGTTTCTAAAATATTGAGGCCACATTAAGTTGTCACGAGATCTCCATCAAAAACCTTGAGCTTCAATTAGGAGAGATCTTAAACATGCTTGCGAAGGAGAAAGAAGAATTTGAACATTCAAGGCAAGTTTCTCCCCGACTTGATGAGGCCATGAATGACATTGATGAAGTAGGGAAAATTGAGTACACTTCTGCAGAAAATGAAAAGAAAGATGATGAACATCATTTTGAGAATGTGGATTGCTTAAGTGAAGATTGTGCTTGTGGGCTAGGAAATTCTCAAGGGGATTTGCTAACGTCGTGTTCCTTTCAAGTTGAAAATACACAAGAAGAAGCATACCCTAAGGTAATGGACAAAGCATCTTCCTTTGGGATCAATCAACACATTTAACGCAAGAAAGAGATTTTGGGTTTGGAAAAAGATGTGGGTAGGAGTTTGAAGCCTTCCAATGACCCACTAGTGTTAAGCTTGGACAATTCCCAGCCCAAATTGTTTCCTTGGAGGCCAAAGGTAAGATGGTTGGACTCTCCAACAAATACTCCACCCTGGCAAGTTGATTTTTGGTTTAAAGGAAGTAGTTATGCAATGTCTAGTTGGGAGGAACACATTCTTTTCAAGCCACCATAAGGTAAGGAAGAGGTACGTCAAGCTTAGTGACGTAAAACAAGCGTTTCTTGGGAGGCAACCCAACTAGTTTAGATTTTAATTTCTTTAGTAATCAATTCATGAGTGTGTGCCTTGATGAATTTTTGTTGGTGTTGGAGTTTTCATGGAAAACGTTTTGTGTTTGAAATTGGTTTTCACGTATGTGGCATGGTTTGGGGTGTAATTCATGTTTATAGTTGAAAAATTAGTGTTAATTTGAAGTTTGGAGCCTTGCGTGGACTGTCTGCAGAAATTTTGCAGCTTACATGGTCGTGTAGAATTTTCACGTGGCCGTGTATAGTACCCACGTGGGGGGTGTGGATTTTCCACACCCCCATGTGGCTTATAAGAGCATGAGGAGCTCATTATTCATTATTATTATCACTAAAGCCCTTCATCTCCCACTTCTTGATCTTCATGAATCTGAACTTTTGAGCACAAAAAACTAATTTTCTTTAACTCCTTGGAGAGTAAGAAGTGTTTTGTCGGCATTAACATTGACTTATCTTCTCTGATTCACATCGGTAAGACTTACTTTTTCTCATCTTCTCCATGGCCTCATTTTTTGAATTCATGGATGTTATTTGGTTTTTAGGTGCTATTTCTCATGTAAATTCATTGTGAACACCTTAGAATGCATGTAAATCAAGTTTAGAGGACCGTTGGGGCCCAACCTTGGCCTTTCGGCCATGTTTGCCCGCCCACGTGGGTGCATGGCTGAGCCCACGCGACCACGTGGGCTGGCTGGCAGCGCATGCGGTCGTGTGGGTTACAAGAAAATGGCCAAGGTGGCCACGCGACCGCGTGGCTGGGCCACATGGTCACATGGCCCCTCTGACGAGCTACCCACACAACCATCCGAGTGCGTGGCTTGTCCACACGCCTGCGTGGATTCCTGCACCTTGCCATTTCATGAAAATTTGCAATTATTTGGCAATTTTCTTGCAAGTAAGACACCAAGGACCAAAAAGCTTGCAAGTAAGATTCTACTTCATTATTTTTGGAACTTTAGTGTGCTAGTTTTATTAAAAAAAAATCTGAAAAATAAAAAAAATTGGAAAAATTAGAAAAATCAGAAAAATTGAAAAAAAAAATTGGAAATTGTTTGTTGTATGTTGTTCGTACATAAGGTGTGGAAAGAGCTACCGCCCATGATGTATGAAGCTACTCCCATAAGTCAGATACTTGTTATGCCCTAATTAGAGAAAGAGCTATCTCATGGGATGTGTGAAAACTACCACCTTTGGTAGAAAGAGCTACAACCTCGAAAGTGTGAAAGCCACTCAGGAGGCATCTTGAGAAAAGGCTACCTTAGAGGATTGTGTGAAGCTACTACCTATTCTTTTTGTTTATAAATAAGTCCCATGTTAAAAAGAACTTAGTAGTGGACATAGTGTTGATATGAGTTGAGTTTTTCACACACGCACATGCTTTCGGATTTCATCACATTCATTTGTGATCGGATTGTTTGCGAGTGCATTGATTGTTTTATCTAGTGTTTTATTTTCTCCATAACTTTCGAATTTTATTCTTGTACTCTCCTGGTGAACCTAAGGCCAAGCACTTCTCTTTTCTTTCCATGAGTTTAATGTTTAATATTGCTTGAGGACAAGCAAAGGCTTAAGTGTGGGGGAGTTCGATAAGTGCTTGTGTAGACATATTTTTATTTATATTTTACATGCATTGAGCATCATTTTTACCATGGTTTATGTCTCATATTGTGTATTTGGTGTTCTTTTGTGCAATTATGTTGTCAATGCCCTGAAGAGTAAAAAAGAAGCAAAGATAGGCTATAAAGACACAATGTTGGGAGTTCTTGCTCAATTCAAAGACCAAGACACGAGAGGAGTTCATGAACGTGGAGATGTGTGCCAACTTCCAAGGAGATTGAAGCTAATTCACTAGTTGAAAAGGCACAAAGACAGACACATCTTCATGTTCTTTCTCTTTGTGAAGATTGCAGGACTTTTCAAAAATGCGTCGATGAAGAAAAGTCTTATAGCCTATCACATGATTGTGTGCCTGACTATGTGGCCTCAAGAGGAGAATGTTTGGACCATGTTTGTGAAAACTACTGTAGTAATTTTACTGTAGCAACAATGTAGGAAAATTACTGTCCACCCGACCCGTGTGGAAATTTCTGCAGCCCACACGGGCGCATGGAAAATCCATATAGGTGGCGTGGGGGAACGTGACATGTGCGGTTTAGGCTTATAAATAGCCGTTTTGCCCTATTCTTTGAACCTAGCTTCATAGTACGTCCTTCAAGACGTTGAACCTCTCCATTAAGGCCATCAGTTCATATATAAGGGGGTTTATTTCTATGGTTATTATGTACTTTCATTCATTGATGGTGTTTTTTTATGTTGCTCCATTGATAGCTAAAATCCTAGAGGGTAATTGGGCTTGTGAACCCTAGAATTATCATCTTTTGCAGAATTGCTTTGTGTTTCTATTTAATCCGAGTTTGATTAAGTTTCAATCTTGATTGTCTAATGCTTGCTTGCGTTATTAATCCTATGGTTATTTGGTTTGCATGATTTGTTGCCTTGGTGAGAGAGAGGTCTCCATTAGGGTTAGAACCTCAATATTGAAGAGGGGTGAGAGGGTGAGTCATGAGATAGTAGAGTGTTCCATTTCCCCTTTGATTGGTGTATTCTATCTCCTTATTCCCTAGACTTTATGCGACCATATTTGGTGTGAGGCATGAGATTGATAAATTTCTCTGCCGGGACCTTATAAGTGGTTAAGGATCCTTCACTAGGAATTAGGGTTAGATCTATCTTTAGGAATCAGATACACCTTTTGGAATCCCTAGAGTGCTTTGCAGTCATATGTATTATGAGGTGTTTAGATTAAGCGATTTCTCCATCGGGACATCATAGGGACTAGTATTAGTGATCTCGAGGTCAAATTCGATTATGTTTGGATTTCCACAACTTAACTTACTCATCATAAAAACACTTTGGATATCAAGTACCTGAATCCTAGGGAGAGCATTGCCCGAATACCCCACTTTAACTGGTTGAGATCTCCCTTTATTTTACCATTGCATATTCATCTCCGGTATTCAATTTTTCACACATTAGATCGCAACATCATTCCATTTATCATTAGGCCAGATAGCAGAGAAGAAGTTAGTACCAGTAACCCTATTCCCTTTTGATTTGACTACCTGACTCACCAGGTATTTTATTACTTTGACACCCGTGCACTTGCGGTTCACACGCAATTTGGTCATTTCAGACCCCTAGTCACAATTAAGCCCTAGCACTAAGGATTACTTCAATGCTTTACTCTTTTGCTTGCGCAACTAAGCCCAAGCGGAGTTCCTCTCTTAAGCACTTCACTCTATTATGACCGCAAAGTACTCTTGGAACACGAAGGCAGGATAAATCACATCGAAAGTGAAAGAGATGTTCCACTACCTCTCGACTCACCTCTCAACCCTTTCCAACCTAGCTTTGTCTAACCCTCATGGTGTGTCATTCATCCACAAGAATTACCAAGATGGATTCTCAACCCTAGTGTCATTCTAAGGAAAAATCAACTAAATGAGCATTCAAGATTGGAACTCAATTAGAATATCAATTAAAGAAAACATAATAAAAGGTCAATAAAACAAAACATCTAGGGTTTACAAGTCCAAAGCACCCACTAGGGATTTAGCTCTCAATGGAGTGAGATACAATCAATAATGAAATCAAAAGTAAAAACATGCAATCCATGAGTAAAAACCCCTTGTAGTCTGTATCGATGGTCTAGTGAAGCAGCCTCGTCTACTCCAAAGGTTCCCTTATCAAGCCTAGGGCACTCCAAAAGCCTTACCAAAGCCTCTCAAACCCTAGCCGAGAGCGCCTTCAAAGATAAGAAAAAGATGAGCAAAGGATAGGAAAAGGATTCCCAAAAACTTTATAAGTCACGGCTTTAAATAGGCTGGAATTTGGCATCCACACAGGCGTGTCGAATTCCAAAACACCCGTGTGAATCTCCAGGAATTGAATTTTCAGCGCGTTGTGAATAGTAACTACTACCTTGATTTTCTGCAGTACTTTGCTACAGTGAACTGCTACAGTACTCGCAAAATCCTCCCGAATCCACACTTTTCATCAAGGCCACATGAATGGGCACACATCCATGCGGTAGATTGCATTGCATCTTCAATAATGTCACATTGGCGATGATCTTGCTAGCTTTGCATAAGTCGGAACATGTGAATGTGACTGCATTTGTGCCCCTCTAAACCATGTGTTTTCTTGAGCACAATAGAGGTTGGCACACAATCACATGTCTTTGAGGACAACTTGTGTCTTTGCGTTTGTTCATTCTAAGATTTTGTCAATAAAGTACATCCGTGATTTATTTTTGGCTCCTTTCTTCCACTATTGTCTCCACAAGTCTATATGCACAAAAGAACACCAATACACATGTATAAGAGATAAAATATGAGAAAAGTAATGCTCAATGTAAGAAAAGAATACTTCGTGTTACTAATACACAAGTACTTATCAAACTCCCCCACACTTAAGCTTTTGCTTATCCTCAAGAAAAATAAAACATTAAAGCACATAAGAAGAGAAATTGAAAGTGATTGGCCTCAGGTTTACCACAAGTATGCAAGGGAAGCATTCTACAAGGAATAATTTCAACACCGAATAGGAAAAATCAATGCTCTAGCTAAAAACATGAATCAAAAATGACAACAAACCCGATATCGTGTAAGTGTGTGTAGACTCACTCAAGTCAACCCAACATATACTCCTAAAAGCTCTAAGTATAAGAGACTTATTTGTATACAAAAAGAAAGAAAAGAGATGGTAGTAGCTTCACACATCCTCTAAGGTAGTCCATTCCGAAGCGGCCGCTAAGGTGGCTTTCACACTTTCGGGGTGGCAACTCTTTCTACCAGGATAGTACCTTTTACTCATCCCATGAGATAGCACATTCTTTTATTAGGGCATAACTAGTATCCGACTTATGATAGTAGCTTCATACTTCATAGGTGATAGCTATTTCCACCCCGAATGCACAAACAAAAACAACATAATTAATTTTTTTTTCTTTTCATACCACCATATTTTTTTTAAGAAATTAAAATTAGAAACAACTAAACTAGTTCCTTAAACACCGAACTTGAGTTTCCACAAGGTTTAAAGAGCGAGTAGTGCAACAAGTGTCAATCGAGCAAAAATTATTAAAATTCAAGTAGAAACTAGAGCATGAGAACATTCAATGTGAAAAATTCTCCTAAACTTAAGATTACAACCATTGCAACTAAGGTGAACCGCCATTGCCTACATGAGCATGCACAATCAACACATAAGTATAGAACATGTGTAATGTGATCTCTTGATAAGTGCTTGTGTATTAGTAATACGAAATATTCTTTTCATACGATAAGCATTTCTTTTCTCAGATTTTATCGCTAATACATGAGCTTTTGTGTTCTTTTTTGTATGTAGGATTATGGAGCCAAATACAGAGGAAGGAAGCCAAAGTAGATTGCGATTGCACTTTATTGATGGAATCTTGGAGTTAACAAATGTGAAGACACAAGTTGTGCTGAAAAATACGTGAATGTGTGCCAACCTCCATGCGCTTAAGAAATTACATGGTTTAGAGGGGCACAAAGGCAGTCAATTTGCGTATTCTGACTTGTGCAGTGCTAGCAAGATCTTCATCAATGTTATCTCTTATTAAAGAACCAATGCGATTTATGGCATATACGTGTGCCCATTTATGTTGTCTCGATGAAAAGTGTGGATTCAGGAGTGTTTTTCGTGGAGTAATGTACCAGGTACCGTAGCAAATTACTATAGTAATTTACTGCAGTAGTTACTATTCACAAGCCACAGAAAATAAGATTCCTGCAGATTCACACGGGCGTATGGAAATTCCACACGCCCGTGTGGATCCCCGATTCCAACCCTTTATAAAGCCACGACTTGTAGCAATTTGGGATTCCTCTTTTCCATCTTTTCTCCATCTTTTTTCCAACTTTCTAAATGCTTGTGGCTAGGGTTTAGAGGGGTTTTGGCAAGGTTTTTGGAGTGATTCTACAGCCATCAACATCACATTCCTTTGGAAGAGAGGTATTGGGGGAGCTATTGTCGACACCAATCCGGCGAGATGTGCCCTAGGCTTAACAAGGGAACCTTTAATGAGGACGCGGCTACTCCATAAGACCATCGACACAAATACCAAGGGGGTTTTACTTATGGATTGCATGTTTTTACTTTCGATTTCATTATTGATTATAACTTGCTCCATGGAGAGCTAAACTCCTAGTGAGTACTTAGACTTGTAAACCCTATGATGTTATTGTTTCATTGAAATTTTATTATGCTTTTCTTAATTGATGTCTTTAATTGAGTTCCAATCTTGAATGCTTGTTGAATGACTTCTCCCTTAGAGTGACACTAGAGTTGAGAGTCTACATTAGTAGTCCTTGTGAGTGAGTGACAAACCATGAGGGTTAGACAAAGCAATATTGGAGAGGGTCGAGAGGGTGACTCGAGAGGTAGCGGAGCATCCCCTTTCCCCTTCATTGTGATTAATCTTACCTCTGTGTTCTAAGAGTTCTTTTCGGTCCCAATAGAGAGAAGTGCTAAGAGAGGAACTCCGCTGGGGCTTAGTTGCACAAGCAACAGAGTTAAGCATTGAAGTAATCCTTAGTGCTGGGGCTTAATTGTGACTAGGGGTCTTTCGGCTGGACTAAAGGGTTAGACCTATATTAGGGAATAGGGTTTATCACTTGGAATCCCTAGATCTTCTTGCAACTGTGTTGAGACTGATTGATTTCTCCACCGAAGCATTGTGTAGAGTTAGTCACGATTGACCTTAGGTTTGGGACCGTGTATTTTTGGATTTCCACGACTCATTAAGCATCAGTTAGGAGACATAATAGTTGGTCTTGCACTTAAAGTAATAATCCTAGGTGGACTAATGGCCAAGTGGCCCACTTTCTATCGATTACCTTTCCTCTCATTTTATTGTGCCTCTCTTTCTTATTTTCTTTAGTTCTTTTCATATTGATTTTGTTAACACCACTATTGATTCATCTTCACTTTAGTTAAATAGCAATCTTTGTATTTCTGATCACTATTCCCTGTGAATTCAACTGCCCACTCACCGGGGTATTATTACTTCGACAAACCCGTGCACTTGCGAGTCCAGGTTAGAGGTATTTTTATTCCATACTCCCAGTGGATACGATATCTACTCACATGCTATTTATTACTTTGACAAACACGTGCACTTGGTATTTTTATTCCATACTCCCTGTGGATACGATACCCACTCACCTGTTATTTATTACTTTGACAAACCCGTGCACTTGCGGGTCACACGCAAGGGGTGTTGTCACTGGCCCTGGCCGCATGCATCCGATACGCCCGTTGAGGAGTCAAACTACCCAGATAATCGGTCAGTAACTGCTCATACTCCTTAGTGTCAGTGTAAGCATCATCGTACAAGCCAAGTCAGATAGCAAACTAAGTCACGCTCATTCTATCATATTGTCTGAATGCTTTGAGCAAAATGGCGACGATACTAGAAAAGCTATTGTATGCTCTACCAAACTCGAACGACGCCAGTACCTTCATTGTGAGCATATGAATGGCTATCTCTCTGATGAACAATAATTACATCCAACCACCCACAGACAGTAACTTGTCGACCTTGTCGGCCATCTCATCTCCCTGAGTGCGCTCAAGTCCAGAAACTGTGACTAACCGAACTTGAGCCTCGCTAATCGCTCGAACAGAGACTGATGCTCCAGGATCGTAAACTCCATGTCCTCTGGTGAGGGCTATTTTGGATGCTTACTGATAGCTTTCTTTGATCAGAGGGTCATATCTATAAAAAGAAATCGATCAAATCAAGATTAAAAACTCAATCTACAAGAATCCACACAGTCATGTGGAAATTCCACACGCCCGTGTGGATCTTTGGGGAGCAACAATAGTGCGGCCGAAGCTCCAAATCTCACTACAAAATATTTCTAATCTATGTACATTCATTCTACAATCACTAACTAGCACTCTAATCATGGTATTCAAGAAAAGTAGACCACCATGAACAAAAGAATATAAGATTGGCAAAAGAGTTAAAGAGCTTACTAACAAAATGGAAATCTAAAACTTTGAGAATACAACAAGAAAATGACTCTAGAACCCTTTAAATAGAAGGAGATGGTCGGGAAGAAAAAGAGGATGCGTTCTTTGGGTGTTTGGGAGTTTAAAAATGTAGAGGCGTGAGTGTGTTTTAAAGAAAAATCGTGGCTCTGTGTTCTTCACATCGTCACGGGCGTGTGAAAATTACCCACACCCATGTGACTCCATAGGAGAGCTTTACAGGGGCATCCACATGCCTTTGTGTGCTCTCGGAATGTCACTTTTTACCTCTGAACGCATCCACACGGGCATGTGGAAATTCCCCACGCCTGTGTGCCCAACTCATAGGGGCGCCCACACACCCCTGTGGCTTCTCCATTCTCCCTAGAATTTTAGCTAAGTATTCCACATGGCCCAATGGAAATTTCACACGGGGGTGTGGATGCTCACAGGGGGAGTGATAGGGGTACTCACATGCCCCTGTGCGCTCTCAGGATACAGAGAAAGTCTCTGCAGAGTTTCATACGGACGTGTGGAAATTAAACACACCTATGTGCATGATTGGGTTATCCATAAAATTCACACGCCCTGTGTCTTCTTGGAGCCGATTTTCACCAGTCTTTAGGAGGTAAGATCACACGTTTTGGAGAAGGGAAATCAAAGGGAGAAGCTCGGTTTTGACTAGATCTTCATCGATCTCTTCTTTGGGAGTTTGTAGACGATGAGGGAAGCCGCCCCCATCGCAGCGTCCGTGGAAGCATTTCCACCTAGCTTGTCTTGTCTTCCTACTTCTATTGTTTGAGGGAGTTTTCTTATGCCATTTGTAGTTGTTTTCATGGACTTGTTGCTTGTATTTGTTTGCATGGACGAGTAGACCCCAAGGTCACCGGATGCCGGTGAACCTTGGGGTGAACTTGTGTATTTGGATGATTTAATTTTGTCTATTGCAATTGTTGTGTTTTTGTGATTCATTCTTGGTGCATTTGATGTGTTGCTTACATGAGAACTCTATAAACCAACTACTAGGTTGTACTTGGTAGCGTGACCATCACCCTTGTACTAGACACACAAAGTTTGGAAAGGATTCATGTACGAATACACCGTGACCATCGGGTATTCTGTACCCCTCCACCATTAGGGCTAGACCAAGTTGTGTTCCGGCCTTAATTAGGGATTTCCCCACTAGCAATCGTATGAGGATTTGATCAAAAGAAATTCTGTGTCAATACTTATACCGGATTAGGGGTTAATTGCCGTGACCATCGGGTTGATCTAATTTAGGAAATCTCTAGGTCCAAACCTTCAATTGCATGACATTCTTAGCATCCTTTGCACTTTAGTAGCCCCTAGGTAATCCGCATCCGTGACCATTTCTTTTCCCTGATTTTATACCCCTACCTTATCATCATAGACTCTATTTGTAGTTCTTTTATTTCAAGTAATAGATTAGAGAAACCCTTCGAATCATTCGGCTAGACAATACACAAAGAGAAAGTAAGAGTAGATTCTTGGGCCCAGGGAATACGACCCTCTCGTGCTCGCACGAGGGGTATTACTTGACGACTCCGTGCACTTGCAGATCACTCATCACACCGCAAAGCATGAAGCGTCTAAGATCACAGATGCACTCTCCTCCAACTTCCTCTCATTCGACAAGAGGTCCTTCAGATACTTTGTATATCGAGCCATTTGAGACAACACCTCCACAAATGGGATGTTGATCTGCAATTGCTTGAATAGACCCATGAACTTCTTGTATTGCTCGTCATTTTGGTCATTCTTCAACCTTGAAGGATAAGGGATTCTTGGCTTGTAAGGTGGGTGTGCCATCTCCTTCTCTTGAGCTCTATCCTTAACCACCACTTCCTTGGGAGACTTAACCGTTATCTTCTCAGTAGGGAGCCTACTCTCAACTTCACAATCACTTCTTAAAGTAATCGCCTTTATATGTTCTCTTCGATTGGTTTTTGCGTTGCTAGGCAAACTCCCTTGAGGTCTTTGTGAAAGTGACTTCACAATTTATCCCACTTGATTCTCCAAGTTGTGTAATGATGCGGTGTGATTGCGAAGTGTGGCTTCAACCGATTAAAATCTAGTGTCGGAAGATTAAATAAACTTGGTCAAAGCCTTCTCTAAGTCGGTCATCCAGTTCTATAACCCTAAAACTCTATTCTCCATGTTCGGGGTTTGTTGTTATGGTTGGAAACCTGGTAGTGCCATGGCCTGCTGTTACCCTTGATTACTCCAAGAAAGGTTTGGGTGGCTCCTCCACCCTGGATTGTAGGCATTGCTATAAGGATTTTCTTGATCTCTCATTGTATTGCCTATGAAATCTACTTGTTCCACTGAGGATGTAACACCAATAATAATTAGGCAATCAGATGAAGCATGTCCTCCCCCGCATCTAGTTCAACTCATCATAATAGCCTATCTGGAAGAAGTTAGAGTGTCTAACTTCTCACTCAAGGACTCAACCTAGGAAGCCAATGATGTGATCGCATCAATCTCATGAAGTTCGGCTATTTTCTTCTTGTCTCATGTGTTCCACTGATAACTGTTTATAGCCATCTCTTCAATAAGCTGTCAGCCTTCTTCAGGGATCCTTTTTCCCATCTTTTCCCTAACTTTAGAGGCGCTCGCGGCTAGGGTTTGGAGAGGCTTTGGCAAGGTTCTTAGAGTGGTTCTATTGCCTTCATCACTGTGTTCCTTCAGAAGATAGTTATTGGGGGAGATTTTGTTTGTATTAATTCGGCGAGGTGTGTCCTAGGCTTGACGAGGGAAACTTTGGAGAAGATGAGGCTACTCCACAAGACCATCAATACGGACTGCAAGAAGGTTTTACATATGGATTATATGCTTTGACATTGGATTTCATTATTGATTGTATTTTGCTCCATGGAGAGCTAAACCCCTAGTGGGTGCTTGGGCTTGTAAATCCTAGAATAATTTTGTTTCATTGACCTTTAATTATGTTTCTTTAATTGATGTTATTATTTCAGTTCCACTCTCGACTGCTTGTTGAGTTAATTTTAACTTAGATTGACACTAAGGTTGAGAATCCATCTTGGTAATCATTGTGGATGAGTGACACACAATGAGGGTTAGACAAAGCAATGTTGGGGAGGGTAGAGAGGGTGAGTTGAGAAGTAGCAAGACGTCCCCTTTCCCTTCTGGTGTGATTTATCCTACTTCCGTGTTCTAAGAGATCTTTATGGTCACAATAGAGTGAAGTACTAAGAGACAAACAACGTTGGGGCTTAGTTGCGTAAGCAACAGAGTGAAGCGTTGAAGTAATTCTTAGTGCTGGAGCTTAATTATGACTAGGGGTCTTTCGCCTTGACTAAAGGGTTAGATCTATATTAGGGAATAGAGTTTATCACATGGAGTCCATAGAACTTCTTGCAACCTGACACACCCCTTGCGAGTGTGTACCACAAGTACATAGGTTGTTAAAGTAATAAAGTACCCTCGTGAATGGGTAGTTGTATTCATAGGGAATAGTGATCGGGAAGGACAAGAATTGCTATTTACCTATGGTGAGGATGATCTAAAGTGGTGTGAACAATATCGATGCAAATAGAAATAAAAAAAATAAGAAGGAGACGCAATAAAATGATAGGAGTTGTAATCGATAGAAAGAGTTGCACCCGGACATTGCTCACCCTATGACTATTGCTTGAGTACAATACCGATCATTAAATCTCATAATTGATATTTAATGAGTCTTGGAGATCCTTACAGACACTGTTCCAAACCTAAGGTTAATCGTGAATAACCTATACTATGCCCTAGTGAAAAGGAATGCTCACGACGCATCACACTGTGCAAGGTTGCATAAAGCTCTAGGGACTCCAAGTGATAAACCATTGACAAGGTCCCCTTGCGTATATCCTGCAAGTGCACAGGCTTGTCGAAGTAATAATCCCGGATAAGCGGGTATCGAATCCACAGGGAATAGGGAATAAAAACACTTAATCCAATTCTTAGCTATGTGAAAGATCAGTAGTGATAAGTGTGAAAATGATTCAATTCTCAAAAGTAAAAACAACAAGTAAAAGAGCACGAGAAAAGGACGAGGTAAGGCAATCGATAAAGATGGGGTACTCGGATAATGCTCTGTCTAAGATAATTGTTTCAAGTGAAAGAACCCTCTATTATGCTTCCTAATCGATGCAATGGTGAGTCGTGGAAATGCTTAATTACATAGTCCCAAATCTAAGGTCAACTATGCCTAACTCTATACATGTCCCGGAGGAGAGATTAGATAACCTCTCCACCTCGCACTCGAATAGAGTTGCAAAGAGCTCTAGGGATTCCAAGTTATAAATCTCTTCCTAATTATAGACCTAACCCTTTGGTTCAGGTGGAAGGTCCTAACCACAATTAAGCCCTAGATACTAAGATCACCTCAACGCTTCACTCCGTTGCACGCGCAACCAGCGGAGTGTCATCCCTTAGACCATTCACTCTATTATGGCCGCAAAGAACTCGAGGAACAGAGGTAGAATCTATCACGTCGGAGGGGAAGGTGACGCTCCTGTACCTCTCGACTCACCCTCTCAACCCTCTCCAATCTAGCTTTGTCTAACGCTCGTGGTGTGTCACTCACTCACAAGGTTACCAACAAGAACTCTCAACCCTAGTGTCATTCTAGGGGAAATGTTCATACAATCAAGCATTCAAGGTTGGAACTCACAATAAACATCAATTAATTGAAAGCATAATAAAAAGATTCAATGAAACAAATACATCCTAGGGTTCACAAATACCCAAGTACCCACTAGGGTTTAGCTTTCCATGGAGCTAAGTACAATCAAAGAAATAGAATGTAAAAGCAATGAATCTAGAAAGAAACCCCCTCGATGGTCGTGTCGATGGTCTTGTGGAAAGTCCTCTACTTGTCGTCTAAGGATTCCCTCGTCCGGTATAGGATACGCCTCGACGGAAGCTCCCCTACCAACCTTCTTCCTAAGGAATGACGATGTCGGAGCCATAGAACCTCTCCAAAACCTTAGCCAATACCCCTCAAAACCCTAGCCGAAGCCCTCTCTCAAGTTGTGGAAAAGATGGAGAAAAGAATACTAAAATCGGGGCTGAATCGGCTTTTTATAGGGCTGGAATCGGGCGACTACATGGCCGTGGATGCTTCATGCACCCGTGCGGAATTTCCACACGGGCGTGGATAATTTCCACATGCCCGTGTGGATTCTATGAACTCCTGTTTTCTCGGCCGGCTGTGAACAGTGCTACTACAGTATTTGCTACCGTGTTGCTGCATATCTCTGCTACAGTGTCCGGTCTGAATAGCTTCCCGAATCCATACTTTCATCGGAGTAATGCAAACGGGCACCCGTTCACGTCGTGGATCACTTGCTTCTTCAATGATAGGCAAGTTGGTGGAGCTCTTGTTCTATATGCATAAGTCGGAATGCTCGAGTGTGACTGCCTTTGTGCTCCTCCAATTGGATGTGCCAAACTCAAATACGAGGAGGTTGGCACACTCTCTAGCATCTCACACCCGACCTATGTCTTCGCGTTTGAACCTTAGCAAGATTTCCTCCAAAATCAGTGCATTATGCTCCACATTGGCTTCTTTCCTTCATACTCGGCCTCACAACCCTGCCTGCACGAAAGTAACATAAAAACACACGTATTAGTGTAAAAATCCAAGAAAAGTAATGCTCAACATAAGGAATGAACGCTTCACATTCATATCGCACAAGCACTTATCAAACTCCCCCACACTTAAGCTTTTGCTTGTCCTCAAGCAAAAATTAAAACGTTATGTGCATCAATGAAGAAAATATTGAAAGCGCTTGGCCTTAGGTTCACCAAAGTATACAAAGGGAGCATTCTACAAGTGAGGGAAATTTCAACACTAAATACGAAAAATCAATGCTCTAGCTAAAAACTTGAATCAAAAAGGAAATAAAACCCGAAATCGTGTACGTGTGTGAACTCACTCAAGTCAACCCAAAGTATACTCCTCAAAGTTCGAAGTACAAGGGATTTATTTATCTACAAAAGTGACAACAATTTCAGAGATGGTAGTAGCTTCACACATCCTCTAAGGTAGCCCTCTCCAAAGCGGCCGCTAAGGTGGCTTTCACACTTTCGAGGTGGTAGCTCTTTCTACCGGAGTGGTAGCTTTTACTCATCCTATGAGATAGCTCTTTCTCTCATTAGAGCATAGCTAGTATCTGACTTATGAGAGTAGCTTCATACTTCATAGGTGGTAGCTCTTTCCACCCAACAAGAACAAATGAACAATAAAACTTTTTTTTTGTAGAATTTAACACAAGAAACAACTATAACTAGTCCCTTTAACATCAAACTTGAGTTTCCAAAAGAGTTTAAAGAGTGAGTAGTGCACCGCCATTGCCTATGTGAGTATATATTAATCAAGAACAATAGAACTAAGGTGAGTAGTGCAAAAATTCCTAGAAATTCAAGCAAGAACTAGAGCATGAAAACATTCAATATTAGAAATTTTCCTAAACTCAAGAATACAATCATTGCAACTAAGGTGAACCGCCATTGGCTATGTGAGCATATATTAATCAAGAACAATAGAAAAGATGTGTGCACTATGAAACTCCCACCCACACTTAAGTTGTACATTGTCCCCAATGTACACATGCAAGCTCACTCAAAATGTATATCATTCAAAAGCAAATGTGGGAGAAGCAATCAAAACAATACTCCCTTGACTCCTAGTGTTGTGTTTGATGAAGCGAATTCCATGGGATTAGTGTTCCGAAGGGTTGTGAAGCTCACACGGCCAAGTGCTTCAGCACCTTGGCCATGCCCATGACTAAGTCTCAATTCCCAGGATGACAAGACCATCTGCACGCATACACGAGGGGGTTCAGTGAAGCTCAATAAAAACAAAATAACTCAAGTATATATAAAAGATAGAAAATGAATACAACTCGAGATACAAAATGAAAATAAACTCAGAAAGAGAATCCTTTCTGAGTGAACAAGTCTAAAAATAAAGTGCATAAAAGTAAAAGAAAGTAAAGTCAAGTGTCTGTGTCACCCTCAGGCTCCGGTGCTACTGCTGCTGCTGGTGAAGACGAACATGGTGGGTCCACCGATGCCGGGGTAGGGGATGAGGGTGCATGAGGAACTGAGGGGGCTTGAGGAGTCCTCGGCCGCAAGACAAATGATGAGGCGACGTCGCGCTCTAAGATATGCTGTAATATGTCAGAACGTGCCATGAACTCTGTGTACTGAGTGGCCTACGTATCCCTAATCTCTGCAATCTCGGCTCAAGCCTCAGTTACCTCAGTCCGTATCACCCCTAAAGCGCTCTCGACCCTCTCAATGCGATCATAAGCTTGAGATGGTGAAAATATACGCACGGGGGTGGTTCCTCTGCCACTGGAGGTGCCTCGGTCTCCAACGGGGCTGGCTGAGGCTTGGGAGCGGGCTGAGATGCCCCGGCTTCATCACCCTCATCCTCAGCTATCTCTGGAGCTGGTAGCACTAAAGCAAAAACCCCTGTCCGAACCCTGCGGACCATGCCAATCAACCTCATCATCTCTAGGCTCAGGGAAGCAGGTATACTCGTCTTCTCGGCCCCGTGAATCGAATCCAAGAGACCCATACCCAGCACTAATCTCGTAATGTAGGGGCCCGAGAAGATCGCTCCCAGTATAGCATAGTGCCCCTGATGTCTGATGTACTCTGCCATGATGTGCCCTAAGTGAATCGGTACACGCTGCACCATCGAGTACAGATATAGTAATTCCTGTCGGCTCAGAACACCAGTGTTATCACCACGGCCATTCACCGACCTACTCATGATGGCATGTAAATATCTATATGCATGTCAGGAAAGGCACGTGGCCTTGGACACCCCCGGCTCGTACTGACCCTAACCACATAGCACTCTGTAAGCTCTCTGTGGGTCAAGGTTCCAGGATAATCAGTCGGTAACTGAGCGTACTCCTCAGTATCTGTGAATGCCTCCTCATACAAGCCAAGTCGTACTAAAAACCGAGTAACACTCAAGGTATGGTGGTGTCCAAATACTCTGAACTGAATGGTGTCCAAACTGTCGAAGCTCGTGTAAGATCTGTCTAACTCGAATGATGATAGCACCTCCAGTGCAAACTCTCGGATGGCTGGCTCTCTAATCGTCAATAACTGCCGCCAACCATCTGCTGAAACGAGATCCTCGACATCATCAGCGAACTCATCTCCCTGCTGTAGATCTCGCAGTATAGTCGTGTCTAGGAATCGAGTCTATCCGAACCGGAGTCTCGACAAGCGCTCACAGCGAACCCGATGCTCTGGAATCGCAAAACTCATGCCCTCAAGCTCAGGGGATGACTCACGCGGCCTCTTATCAGCTTGCTTCTTCGACCGAGGTGCCATAATCTACAAAACTTGAAATGAAATCGATCAAACAAGTTGATAAAATAATGCTGCAGAAATCCACACGGTTGTGTGGAATTTCTGCACGCCCGTGTGGAACCACTGGGCGTGAAAACCGCATGGTCGTGCTTCAAAAATCCAAAAATACAACATAAAAATACTTCTAACTTTGTTCTAAACATAAATCATCTTTCCAATTGAAGAAACAAAGCACTATTAACCAGATTAATCGATGGAAACCATGAATTGGCAAAGAAAATGATAAATAGGGCTTACCGACAAGATGGAATGAGAAAATGAGGAACCGGCCGGAAAACCGCACAAAAATCCTACCAAATTGGCGCTGTGGAGTCGGAGACTGATGTGAGAGTGTTTTCAGATAAATAGAGGACGTGAAGAAGGAGAGAAACTATTCTTCTTTAAAAAGAACTCGCAACCCTTGGCGTTCTGTGCATCCACACGGGCGTGCGGAAATTACCCACGCCCGTGCGCTTCATTACAAGAGAGCCACAGGGGGCGTACGCATGCCCCTGTGTACTCTCGGGAAAATATTCCTTTGACTCAGACTGCTCTAGCACGAGCGTGTGGAAAATACCCATGCCCGTGCATCCGACCCATAGTGGCAGCCGCACGCCCCTGTGGATTCTCTGGACATCTGAAAAAAATACCAAGTGTTATACACGCCCGTGCGGAAATTACGCACGGGCGTGGACATTCACATGCCCAACTCACAGGGACAGCCACACGCCCCTGTGTTTTCTCCGGATGGAGAGAACTCCTCTGCAGAGTTTCGCACGGGCGTGTGGAAATTACCCACGCCCGTGTGTGGTTCACAAGGTCGCCCATAGGGGCGAGTCCACGCCACTGTGTGCTCTCGGGATAATCTGTCCAACTCTGCAGGAATTCACATGCCCGTGCAGAAATTACCCACGGGCGTGTGACAATCGCATGGTCGTTCATAGGGGCAGCTGCACGCCCTTGTGCCTTCTCTGGATGAGCTCGCAGTGCAACTCCACGGGCTTGCGGAAATTCCACACACCTGTGTGTTTTCTCTGGATGACTTAGAAAAATCTGCAGGCTCTGCATAATATTTCTGAACATGTTTACACACTCATTGCCTGCTCTATTATGCAATTTTATTATTGAAAAACATGAAATATAGCTCAAACAACAAAACTTCGCCAATTCCACATGAAAACACATAATGACTTTAAAAACCCACAATAACATCGCAGCACAAGCATCTAAAAATCAAGACACCAACACTTAACAATTTATTCAGGCAAATAACCTAACTAAAAAATAAGAAAACAGTAAACACTTGGGTTGCTTCCCAAGAAGCGCTTGTTTTACGTCACTAAGCTTGACGTACATCTTCTTTACCTTATGGTGGCTTGAAAAGAGTATGTTCCTCCTGACTAGACATTGCATATCTACTTCCCTTAAACTAAAAATTTGCTTGCTGGGGTGGAATATTTGTTGGAGAGTCCAACCATCTTACCTTTGGCCTCCAAGGAAACAATTTGGGTTGGGAATTGTCCAAGCTTAGCACAGGTGGGTCATTCGATGGCTTCAATCTCCTACCCACGTCTTCTTCCAAACCCAAAATCTCTTTCTTGCAATTTATGAATTGATCAATCCCAAAGGGAGATGCGTTTTCCATTACCTTAGGGGTTGCTTCTTCTTCAATTTCGACTTGAAAGCAATCTATCTTCGCCAACTCTCCTTACATCATTTCTTGCTCACAAACATACTGTCCACTCAAACAATCATCATATTGAATGAACGGTTTTTCTTGTATATTCTCAATCACGACAACATCATACTCGTTCCGCCCAACTTCTGCATTGTCATTCACTACCAAATTTTCTCTACAAGGAACTTGACTTGCTTTCTCAAATACTTGTTGTTCCTTAGAGAGTGTGCCAAGTATCCCTTCTAATTCATGCTCAAGGGTTTTATAGGAGGCTTCATGACATCTTCGTGTGGTCTCCATATTTTGGATGCAGACATCAGATGCTTTAATAAAGTTAGCTAATACTCTTTGTAACTGAAATGCATCCTCTCCGAGTATCTCACCCGTTTGACATTCCTCTTGAGGTGCCTCCCAATGTTGTTCACCATTATCCCATAATACGTTTGGGTAGTCCACTTCAATTGGATGATATACGTTGTAACATGGAATGTTTTGTTGTCGTGAAGTAACAATTCTATCAACTTTTTACTGAGAGCTTCGATCTGCAAATATAGAGCAACGACTGCGTCAATCATAATTTAAAATCCTTGCAAGAAAAAGTAACACATGACAGAAGAAAACAAATGAGAATGATGGAAGAATAAGAAAGTGTGAAATAATTTTTTTTTTGAACAAATCAGAACGGTGATAGAGAAGAGATGTGAAATAGAATGAAGGGTAAATAGCTAAGAAAACAAAGTGCAAAGTATCTCTAAACGCCTACTCCCCGGCAACGACGCCAAAAACTTGACAAGGTCCCCTTGCGTATATCCCATAAGTGTACGGGTTTGTCGAAGTAATAATCCCGGATGAGCGGGTATTGAATCCACAGGGAATAGGGAATAAAAACACTTAATCCGATTCTTACCTATGTGAAAGATCAGTACTGATAAGTGTGAAAATGATTCAATTCTCAAAAGTAAAAGCAACAAGTAAGAGAGCACGAGAAAAAGGAGGAGGTAAGGCAATCGATAAAGATGGGGTACTCGGATAATGCTCCACCAAAGATAATTGTTTCAAGTGCAAGAACCCTCTATTATTCTTCCTAATCGATGTAATGGTGAGTCGTGGAAATCCTTAATTACATGGTCCCAAATCTAAGGTCAACTATGCCTAACTCTATATATGTCCTGGAGGAGAGATTAGATAACCTCTCAACCTCGCACTCGAATCAAGTTGCAAAGAGCTCTAGGGATTCCAAGTTATAAATCTCTTCCTAATTATAGACCTAACCCTTTGGTCCAGGTGGAAGGTCCCTAACCACAATTAAGCCCTAGATACTAAGATCACCTCAAAGGTTCACTCTGTTACACGCGCAACTAAGCCCCAGCGGAGGGTCATCCCTTAGACCATTCACTCTATTATGGCCGCAAAGAACTCGAGGAATGGAGGTAGAATCTATCACGTTGGAGGGTAAAGGTGACGCTCCTGTACCTCTCAACTCACCCTCTCAACCCTCTCCAACCTAGCTTTGTCTAACGCTCGTGGTGTGTCACTCACTCACAAGGTTACCAATAAGAACTCTCAACCCTAGTGTCACTCTAGGTGAAATGTTCATACAATCAAGCATTCAAGGTTGGAACTCACAATAAACATCAATTAATTAAAAGCATAATAAAGAGATTCAATGAAACAAATACATCCTAGGGTTCACAAATACCTAAGTACCCACTAGGGTTTAGCTTTCCATGGCGTTAAGTACAATAAAAAAAATAGAATGTAAAAGCAATGAATCCAGAAAGAAACCCTCTCGATGGTCGTGTCAATAGTCTTGTGGAAAGTCCTCTACTTTTCATCTAAGGATTCCCTCGTCCGGTATAGGATACGCCTCGACGGAAGCTCCCCTACCAACCTTCTTCCTAAGGAATGACGATGTCAGAGCCGTAGAACCTCTCCAAAACCTTAGCCAATACCCCTCAAAACCCTAGCCAAAGCTCTCTCTCAAGTTAGGGAAAAGATGGAGAAAAGAATACTAAAATCGGGGCTGAATCGGCTTTTTATAAGGCTGGAATCGGGTGATTACATGGCCGTGGATGCTTCACGCGCCCGTGCGGAATTTCCACACGGACGTGGATAATTTCCACACGCTCGTGTGGATTCTCTGAACTCTTGTTTTCTCGGCCGGCTGTGAACATTGCTGCTACAGTATTTGCTACCGTGCTCTGCTACAGTATCCGTCTGAATTGCTTCCCGAATCCATACTTTCATCGGAGTAACGCAAACGGGCACCCGTTCACATCGTGGATCACTTGCTTCTTCAATGATAGGCAAGTTGGTGGAGCTCTTGTTCTATGTGCATAAGTTGAAATGCTCGAGTGTGACTGCCTTTGTGCCCCTCCAATTTGATGTGCCAAACTCGAATACGAGGAGGTTGGCACACACTCTACATCTCACACCCGATCTATGTCTTCGCGTTTGAACCTTAGCAAGATTTCCTCCAAAATCAATGCATTGTGCTCCACATTTGCTTCTTTCCTTCATACTCGGCCTCACAACCCTGCCTGCTCGAAAGTAACATAAAAACACACGTATTAGTGTAAAAACCCGAGAAAAGTAATGCTCAACATAAGGAATGAACGCTTCGCATTCATATCGCACAAGCACTTATCAACCATATTCCTCAATCTTTATCTAACACTTTAGCCCAGGGGAAAGACTCCTAATCACAATTAAGCCCCAGCACTAAGGATTACTTCAATGCTTCACCCTATTGTTTGTGCAACTAAGCCCCAGAGGGGTTTCTCTCTTAGCATTTCACTCAAAGAAATCTTGGAACATGGAGGTAGGATAAATCACATCGAAAGGGAAATGAGACATTCAGCTACCTTTCGACTCACCCTCTTAACCCACTCCAATCTACCTTTGTCTAACCCTCATGGTGTGTCACTCATCCACAAGGATTACCAAGATGGATTCTTAACACTAGTGTTACTCTAAGGGAAAATATCTTTAATAAGCATTCAAGATTGGAACTTAATTAGAACATCAATTAAACAAAACATAATGAAAGGTCAATGAACCAAATTCATCCTAGGGTTTACAAGTCCAAGCACTCACTAGGGGTTTAGATCTCCATGGAGCAAGATACAATCAATAATGAAATCGAAAGTAAAAGCATGCAATCCATAAGTAAAACCCCTTGTAGTCTGACAACGCCCCTTGCGTATGTTCCACAAGTGCACGGGTTTGTTGAAGTAATAAATCCCAGGTGAGTGGGTATCGTATCTACAGGGAATAGTCAATAGAAACACAATGATTGCTATTTAACTAGAATGAGAATGAATTAATGATGGCGTGAATAAGATGGATATGAAATTACTAAAACAAATAAGAAAGAGAGGCACAATAAAATGAAACGAAAGGCAATCGACAAAAGTGGGGTACTCGGACAATGCTCCCCTAGGACTAATGTTTCAAGTGCAAGACCAACTATTATGTCTCCTAATTGACGCTTAAGGAGTCTTGGAAATCCTTAAATACACTGTCCCAAATGTAAGGTAAACCGTGACTAACTCTACACTATGTCGCGGTGGAGAAATCGATCAATCTCAACACCTCACACTATGTAGAGTTGCAAGACATTCTAGGGATTCCAAGTGATAAACTATATTTCAATGTATAGATCTAACCCTTTGGTCCAAGCGAAAGACCCCAAGTCACAACTAAGCCCTAGGTACTAAAGTCACTTCCAAGCTTTACTCCGTTGCTTGTGCAACTAAGCCCTATTCACTCTATTATGACTGTAAAGAACTTTTGGAATGTGGAGGTAGGATAAACCATATCGGAGGATAAAGGGGATGCTCCGCTACCTCTTAACTCACCCTCTTGATCCTCTCCAACCTTTCTTTGTCTAATCCTCATGATGTGTCACTCATCCACAAAGGTTACCAAGATGGTCTCTCAACCCTAGTGTCACTCTAAGGGAGAAATCATTCAACAATCATTCAAGATTAGAACTCAATTAGAAACATCAATTAAGGAAAGCTTAATAAAAGGTCAATAAAACAAAAAGCATCCTAGGGTTTACAAAATCCAAGTACCCACTAGGGGTTTTAGCTATCCATTGAGCAAGAAACAATCAATAATTAAATCAAAAGTAAAACATGCAATCCATAGTAAGACCTCCTCTGTGTTCATGTCAATGGTCTTGTGGAGTGGCCTCGTCCTCTCGAAAGGTTCCCTTGTCAAGCTTAGGCACACCTTGCTGGATCGGTGCCGACAAAAGCTCCCCTATAACTATCTTCCAAGAGAAACATGGTGTCAAAGGCGCAGAACCACTACAAAACCCTTGCCAAAGCCTCTCTAAACCCTAGCCGCTAGCGTCTCAGAAGTTGGAGAATAGATAGGAAAAAGGATGCAGAAATTGGGCTGAAAAACGGCTTTAAATAGGCTGGAATCGGGCATCCACACAAGCCTGTGGATGTTCCACACGCACCTATGGGATTTCCACACGGGCGTGTAGAATTCCCACACGTCCATGGGGATTCTCTAGAATTCTAATTTTCGGCCGACTGTGAACAGTAATTGCTACAGTAAATTGCTACATTATCTATTACATTGCCCCACGCCAAAAACATTCTCAAATCCACTTTTCATCGAGACAACATAAACGGGCACATGTTTATGCCATAGATCGCGTCGCTTCTTCAATAAATGGGGTTCATTGGTGAAGATCTTGCTATTATTGCACAAGTTGAGATACTCAAATGTGAGTGCCTTTGTGCCCCTCCAACTCATTGTAATGCCTTGAATACATGGAGATTGGCACACATTCATGTATCTTAAATCCCCACTTGTGTCTTCGCATTTGTTGCTTCCAAGATTCCACCAAATAGTGCGTTCACGATCTACGTT
This sequence comes from Dioscorea cayenensis subsp. rotundata, assembly GCF_009730915.1. NCBI lineage: Eukaryota > Viridiplantae > Streptophyta > Magnoliopsida > Dioscoreales > Dioscoreaceae > Dioscorea > Dioscorea cayenensis. Next base: position 16,650,295 of record NC_052489.1, read on the forward strand.
TGCCTTCTTTTCTTAATACTTAGCTTCACTACCCTACATGCGTAAAAGAACACAAATACACATGTATTAGCGCTTAAACCAGATAAAAGTCATGCTCATCATAAGGAAACAATACTTTGTATTGTTAACACACAAACACTAATCAAACTTCCCCACACTTGAGCTTTTGCTTGTCCTCAAGCAATAATAAAACATTGAAGTATAGAAGAAGGGAATATTGAAAGTGGTTGGCCTTAGGTTCGGCAAAGCATGAAAAGAGAGCATTCTACAAGTAAGGGAAGTTTCAAGACTAAATACGAAAAATCAATGCTCTAGCTAAAACCTCGAATAAAAAAGGACAACAAACCCGAGATCGTGTAAGTGTGTGTAAACTCACTCAAGTAAACCCAAAATATACTCCTCAATGTTCCAAGTATAAGGGACTTATTTAACTATAAAACGTAGCAAAATAAAAAGATGGCAGTAACTTCACACATCTTCTAAGGTAGCCCTTTCCAAAGCGGCCGCTCTTTCTGAAGCGGCCGCTAAGGTGGCTTTCACACTTGCCAAGTGGTAGCTCTTTCTACCGGGGTAGTAGCTTTCACTCATCCCATGAGATAGCTCTTTCTCTCATTAGGGCATAACTAGTATCCGACTTATGAGAGTAGTTTCATACTTCATAAGTGGTATCTCTTTAAACCCAAAATGCACAACTAAACAAAATAACACAAGAAACAAAACTAATTAGTCTATAAAACATCAAACTTGAGTTTCCAAAAGAGTTTCATGAGTGAGTGATGCAACAAGTGTCAATCGGGCAAAAATTTCTAGAAAATAAAGAACAAACTAGAGCATGAAAGCGTTCATTGTTAAAATTCTCCTAAACTCAAGAATACACTCATTTCAACTAAGGTGAACCGCTATTGGCTACGTGCACATGTATGTCAATCAAAATTTATGTAAAGGACATGTAGAATGTGAACTTCCCTCCCCCCACACTTAAGATGTACATAGCCCTCAATGTACACATGCAAGCACAATAAAAGTAATACAATTTAAAACACATCTGGGAGTGGGAAATTGAAACAATACTCCCATGACTCCTGGTGGTGCATTTGATGGAGCTAAATCTTTGGGAGTTGAGTTCAAACGGGTTGTGAAGCACACACGGCCAAGTGTAACACATTGGCTGGGTCCATGACTAGTTCTTAATTTTGATACTGACAAGACCATCTGCAAGCATATACAAGGGGGTTTAGTGAAGCTCAATAAACAAAAATGACTCGAGTATATACAAGATAGAGCAATGAAATACAACTCAAGATAAAAATAATAGTTAAACTCAGAAGAAAGATCCTTTCTGACTATATAAGTCCAAAATAAAATACAAAAATAAAATACGAAAATAAGAACAAAGAAGGTAAAGACTCCTTAAGTGTCAGTGTCAATTGCTGGTGCATTTGTTACCTCTGCTGGTGAAGATTGAGCTGGTTCTGCAAAATAAATGAACATTGGGCGAAGAAAAGAGAAAGAGAAGCTCAACAACGAAATGAGAATGAAAGAATAGAAAACAGCCGGAAAACTCAAGTAACAATCCTCTAAAACGATGGTGAAAGGTCGGGAGAGTGCAATGATGCGTTCTCAGAATGTTTCGGAATGAAAAAATGGAAAGGTAAAATAAATTTATAAAGATAAAACACAGTTTTTTGAGTTCTGTACATCCACACGGGCGTGTGGAAATTACCCACGCCCGTGTGACTCCACAGGAGAGACCCACAAGGGCAAACGCACGCCCTTGTGGTTTCTCTGGATGACATCCTACGCTTCTGAATGCATCCACACGGGCATGTGGAAATTACCCATGCCAGTATGCCCGACCCACAATGGCAGACGCACATCCCTGTGTATTCTCTATCCATCTCGAGAAATTCTTCTAAGTGTTTAACACGCCCATACGAAAATTCCCCATGGACATGTACATTCATAAGGGCCAGCTCACAGGATCACCCACACACCCCTGTGTATTCTCGGGATGGAGGAGAGCTCTTCTGCAGAGATCCACAATGGTGTGTGGAAATTATCCATGCCCGTGTGGTTATCACAGGGTCATCCACAGGGGTGAGTCCACGCTCCTGTGTCTTCTCAGTAAAAATCTCAGTTTCATCAGGAAGACGCACGCCCGTGCGGAAATTACCCACGAGCGTGTGATCGTCACAATGTCGTTCTAATAAGTGCTTGTGTGTTAAGAATGCGAAGTGTTCTTTCCTTACAATGAGCATTACTTTTATCAGGTTTAAGCACTAATACATGTGTATTTGTGTTCTTTTGCGCATGTAGGGTTGTGAAGCTATGTTTTAAGAAAATAAGCCAAAAGTATATCGTGTACGCACTATTTGGTGGATTCTTGAAAGCACCAAAAGCGAAGACACAAGTGGGGCTCTAAGATACATGAATGTGTGCCAACCTCCATGTATTGAAGCTATTACAATGAGTTGGAGGGGCGGGAAGGAAGTCACATTTGCGTATCTCAACTGTAGCAAGTTACAGTTGTGAAACGATGCAGCAATTTACTGTACTGGTACTGTTCATAGCCGGCTGAAAATAAGATTTCTTGAGAATCCACACGTGCGTGTGGAAATTCCCCACGCCCATGTGGATGCCCAATTCCAGCCCTTTTAAAGCCGTGATTCAGCCCGATTTAAGCAAGAGGGTTAGACAATGCTAGATTGGAGAGGGTTAAGAGGGCGAGTCAAGAAGTAGCGAAGCATCCCCTTTTCTCTCCAGTGTGATTTATCCTACCTCCATTTTCCTAGAGTTCTTCGCGGTCACAATAGAGTAAAGTACTAAAGGATAAACTCCGCTGGGGCTTAGTTGCATGAGCAACAGAGTGAAGCGTTGAAGTGACTTTAGTATATGGGGATTAATTATGACTAGGGTCTTTCGCCTTGACCAAAGGGTTAGATCTACACATAGGAATAGGGTTTATCACTTGGAATCCCTAGATCTCCATGCAAGTTTTTACAGTGTGAGGTGTTGAGACTAAGCGATTTCTCCGCCGGCACATAGTGTAGAGTTAGTCACGGTTGACCTTAGGTTTGGGACCGTGTCTTTTAGGATTTCCACGACTCATTAAGCATCAATTACGAAGCATAATAGGTGGTCTTTCAGTTGAAATATTAACCTTAGGGGAGCATTGTCCGAGTACCCCACTTCTATCGATTGTCTTTCCTCTTAATTTTATTGTGCCTCTCATTCGTATTTCTTTTATCTCTTTTTATATCAATTTCATTCATCATACCATCGATTCATTTTCATCATAGTTAGATAGCAATTGTTATGTTTCTATTCACTATTACCTATATATACGATACCCACTCACCTGGGATTTATTACTTCGACACACATGCACTTGCAGGTCACACGCAAGGGGCGTTGATAATTGCTTGTGAGATAAGAATGCAAAGTGTTCTTTCCTTATGATGAGCATTACTTTTATCGGGTTTTAACACTAATATGTGTGTATTTATGTTACTTTCATGCAGATAGGGTTGTGAGGCCGAATACTAGAGAAAGAAGCCAATGTGAATCGTAAATGCACCATTTGGAGGAAATCTTGAGAAGGTTCAAACGCGAAGACATAAGTTGGGTCGAAATGCGGGAATGTGTGAGAACCTTCTTGTATTCAAGTTAGCACAACAATTTGGAAGGAACAAGGGCAGTCACATTCAAGCATTCCGGCTTGTGCATGTATAGCAAGATCTCCACCAACATGTCCGTTATTAAAGAAGCAAAGCGATTTATGACGTAAATGTGTGCCCGTTTACATTACCTCGATGAAAGCATGGATTCAGGAGTGTTCATAGTCGCCCGAAGAAGGATGAAAACAGAGAATCCACATGGGCGTGCTTTAATTCCACACGTCTGTGTGAAAAATCCATAGGGGCGTCCATAGGGGCGCCCACAGGGGCATGTGGATTCCAGATTCCAGTCCTTTAAAAGCCGATTTCAGCTCCGATTTCAGCATTCTTTTCTCCATCTTTTCCCAAACTTTAGAGAGGGATTCATCTAGGGTTTTGAGAGGTATTGGCTAGGGATTTAGAGAGGTTCTACGGCTAGACATCGTGCTCCGTGTGGAAGAAGGTTAGTAGGAGAGCTTTCGCCGGACAAAGGGACCCTTGGACGAGTAGAGTACTCTCCACAAGACCATCGCCATGACTATCGAGGGGATTTTCTATGGATTGTTTGCTTTTACATTTTATTTCATTGATTGTAATTAGCTCCATGCAGAGCTAAACCCCCCAGTGGGTATTTCGGTATTTGTGAACCCTAGGATGTATTCGTTTCATTGAACCTCTTTATTATGCTTTCAATTAATTGATATTTTATTTGATTTCCAATCTTGAATGCTTGATTGTATGAATACTCCCTTAGAGTGACACCAGGGTTGAGAGTTCTTGTTGGTATCCCATGTGAGTGAGTGACACACGACGAGAGTTAGACAAAGATAGATTGGAAAGGGTTGAGAGGGTGAGTCGAGAGGTAGCGGAGCATCCCCTTTCCACTCCGGTGTGATTTATTTTACCTCCATTTCCTCAAGTTCTTTGCGGTCATAGTAGAGTGAATGGGTTAAAGGATGACCTTCCGCTGGGGCTTAGTTGCGGGTACAACGGAGTGAAGCGTTGAATTGATTTTAGTACCTAGGCCTTAATTGTGGCTAGGGACCTTCCACCTTGACCAAAGGGTTAGGTCTACATCTAGGAAGAGGATTTATCACTTGGAATCCCTAGAACTCATTGCAATTCTATACAAGTACGAGGTTCAGAGCTTATTCAATTTCTCCTCCGTGACATGTATAGAGTTAGGCATGGTTGACCTTAGATTTGGGACCATGTATTTAAGGATCTCCACGACTCATTATTGCATCAGTTAGAAAGTATAATAGAGGGTTTTTGCACTTGAAATGATTGTCCTAGGAGGAACAATATCCGAGTACCCCATTTATATCGATTACCTTACCTTCTCCTTTACTTGTGCTCTCTTTCTTATTCTTTTACTTTTGTTATTTCACATCTGGTCACACATATCACCATTCATCTTTCACTTAGTTAAGAAACAATTTAAGTGTTTTTATTCGCTACTCCTTGTGGATATGATACCCCACTCATTTGGGATTTTATTACTTCGACAAACCCATGCACTTGCAGGACATACGCAAGGGCCGTTGTCAAGCGTTGTCAAGTTTTTGGCGCCGTTGTTGAGGAATAGGCGTTTTAGAAGCACTTTGCACTTTGCTATTTTAGCTATTTATCATTCATTCTATTTCACACTTTCTTATTCTTCCATCATTCTCATTTGTTTTCTTTTATCATGTCTTACTCTTTCCTGCAAGAAGCTTAAATGATGATTGATTAGCTGATTGCTCTATATTCTCAAGTTGAAGCTCTGAGTAAAAAAGTTGATAGAATTGTTACTTCACAATAACAGAGCAATCCATGTTACAGCACATGTCATCCAATTGAAGTGGGCTACCCAAACCCATTATGGAATAATGATGGACAACATTGGGAAGCACCTCAAGGTGAATGTCAAAAGGGTGAGCTACTTGGAGAGGATGCACTTCAGTTGCAAAAAGTATAAGCTAATTTAATTGAAGCAACCGATGTCCTTGTCCAAAATATCAAGATCTCATTTAGATGTCATGAAGCCTCATTTAAAAACCTTGAGCATCAATTAGGAGGGATACTTTACACACTCTCTAATGAACAACAAGTATTTGAGCAAATAATTCAAGTTCCTTATAGAAATGATGTAGTAGTGTATGACAATGAAGAAGTAGGACAGAATGGGTATGATATTGTAGAGAGTGAGAGGATGCAAGAAGAACCTTTCTTTCAAAGTCGGGATTGCTTCAATGGATAGTGTATTTGTGAGCAAGTAATCATAAAAGAAGGCTTGGTGAAGACATGTTGCTTTCAAGTGGAAATGGAAGAAGAAGCAAACCCCAAGGTAATGGAACAAGCATCTCTCTTTGGGATTGATCAACTCATAAATTACAAGAAAATAATTTTGGGGTTGGAAGAAGATGTGGGTAGGAGATTGAAGCCATCCAATGACTCAGCTGTGCTAGGCTTGGACAATTCCCAATCCAAATTGTTTCCTTGGAAGCCAAAGGTATGATTGTTGGACTCTCCAACAAATATTCCACCCTGACAAGTAGATTTTTGGTCTAAAGGAAGTAGCTATGCAATGTCTAGTCGGGAGGAACACACTCTTTTCAAGCCCCCATAAGGTAAGGAAGAGGTACATCAAGCTAAGTGACTTAAAACAAGCACTTCTTGGGAGACAACCTGAATTTTTAATGTTTTTCTAGTTTTTAGTCAGTATTTGCACGAATAAGGCTTTAAGTGTTGGTATCTTGATTCTTAGATGTTTTTGCTGTGATTTTCTCATGGACATTGTGGTTTTATCATGTGCCTAATCGTGTGTGGCGAAGAATCTTGGTCGTTTGAGCCTGTTTTTCGTGTTTTCTTTGGTTAAAATTGCATTGTTAGGCCGGCTCTGAGTGTATATCTGTGTTCAGGAATTTTCTGCAAAGCCTACAAAGTTTTCTAAGTGTCTAGAGAAAACACACGCCTGTGTGAAATTTCTGTAAGGGCGTGCATTTTCATTCAGAGCTCATCCAGAGATGGCACACGGGTGTGGACTCAACCCTATGAGTGACCTTGTGATGGTCCACGCACGTGCAGAATTTCTGCACGGGGGTGTGTTTCCTTGCAGAGACTTAGAGATTTTTAACGAGAAAACACATGGGTGTGAACTTTCCCTTATAGATGATTTTGTCAACAAACACATGGGAGTGGGTAATTTCTACACGCCTGTGTGGTTCTCCTCAGAGAATTTCTCCACCATCCCGAGAAGACACAAGGGCGTGCGTATGCCCCGTTGAATTGCCCAGTAAGGATCCACGCCCGTGTGGAATTTCTACGCGGGCGTCTGAAACATTAAGAGAATTTTCTCGGTTGGACAGAGAAGACATAGGGACGTCCGTCTGCCCCTGTGGGTCGGGCACACGGCGTGGGAATTTTTTGCACGCCTGTGTGGATGCATTCAGAAGCATAGGGTGCCATCCCAAGAAACCACAGGGATGTGCGTCTGCCCCTGTGGGTCTCTCCAGTGGAGTCACACGGGAGTGGGTAATTTCCACACGCTCGTCTGGACGTACAGAACTCAGAAAAACTGCGTTTTCTCTTTATAAATTTATTTTACCTTTTTATTGTTTTACTCCCAAACATTTTGAGAACGCATGCTTGCACTATCCTGACCTCTTACCGTTGTTTTAGACGATTGTTACTTGAGTTTTCTAGCCGGTTTCTATTCTTTCATTCTCATTTCATTGGTAAGCTTCTCTTTCTCTTTTCTTCACCCAATCTTCATTTATTTTGCAGCACGAGCATCATTTTCACCAACAGTGGCAAACAATGCACCAGCAATTGACACCGACACCTGAGGCATCTTTACCTTCTTTGTTCTTATTTTTCATATTTTATTTTTGCATTTTATTTTGGACTTGTATACTAAGAAAGGATCTTTCTTCTAAGTTTATCTTTTATTTTTGTCTTGAGTTGTATTTCATTGCTCTATCTTTTATATACCCAAGTCATTTTTGTTTATTGAGCTTCACTAAACCCCCTGTGTATGCGTGCAGATGGTTTTGCCAGTATGGGAACTGAGAACTAGTCATGGACACGGTCAAGGTGTTTTACACTTGGCCGTGTGTGCTTCAAAACCCGTCGGAATTGCATTCCCAAGGATATAGCTTCATCAAACGCACCACTAGAAGTCAGAGGAGTATTGTTTCAATTGCCCACTCCCATATGTGTTTTAAATTGTATTACTTTTATTTTGTTTGCATGTGTACATGGAGGGCAATGCACATCTTAAGTGTGTGTGGAGGGGGGGGGGAGTGAGTTCACATTGCACATGTCTTTTACACAAGTCTTGATTGACATACATGCTCACGCAGCCAATGGTGGTTCACCTTAGTTGCAATGCTTGTATTCTTGAGTTTGGAAAAAAACAAAACTTAACATTGAATGTTCTCATGCTCTAGTTTTTACTTGAATTTCTAAGAATTTTTGTCCGATGAATATTTGTGCACCACTCACTCATGAAACTCTTTTGTAAAATCAATTTCGATGTTTAAGGGACTAATTTGTTTTGTTTCTTGAGTTATTTACCTTAAAAAAAATTTGGAAAAAGAAAAGAAAAAAATAGATATATTGTTTAGTTGTGCATTTTGGGTGGAAAGAGCTACCACCTATGAAGTATGAAGCTACTCTCACAAGTCTGATAGAAGTTATGCCCTAATGAGGGAAAGAGCTATCTCATGGGATGAGTGAAAGCTACCACCCCGGTAGAAAGAGCTACAACCTCGAAAGTGTGAATGCCACCTTAGCGGTCTCTTCGGAAAGGGCTACCTTACAGGATGTGTGAAGCTACTGCCATCTTTTTATTTTGCTACGTTTTATAGTTAAATAAGTCCCTTATACTTGGAACATTGAGGAGTATATTTTGGGTTTACTTGAGTGAGTTTACACACACTTACACGATCTCGGGTTTGTTGTCCTTTTTGATTCGAGTTTTTAGCTAGAGCATTGATTTTTCGTATTTAGTCTTGAAACTTCCCTTACTTGTAGAATGCTCTCTTTTCATGCTTTGGTGAACCTAAGGCCAACCACTTTCAATCTTTCCTTCTTCTATGCTTCATTGGTTTATTTCTTTGCTTGAAGACAAGCAAAAGCTTAAGTGTGGGGGAGTTTGATAAGTGCTTGTGTGTTAAGAATGCGAAGTATTCTTTCCTTACAATGGACATTACTTTTACCAGGTTTAAGCGCTAATACATATGTATTTGTGTTCTTTTGCGCATGTAGGGTTATGAAGCTATGTTTTAAGAAAAGAAGCCAAAAGTAGATCGTGTATGCACTATTTGGTGGAATCTTGGAAGCAACAAACGCAAAGACACAAGTGGGCCTCTAAGATACGTTAATATGTGCCAACCTCCATGTATTCAAGCCATTACAATGAGTTGGAGGGGCACGAAGGCAGTCACATTTGCGTATCTCAACTTGTGTAATGATAGCAAGATCTTCACCAGTGAACCCGTTTATTAAAGAAGCAATGCAATCTATGGCATAAATCTGTGCCAGTTTATGTTGCCTCGATGAAAAATGGATTGAGGAGTGTTTTTCTTGGGGGGGCACTGTGGCAGGGTACTGTAGCGAAATGATGCAGTAATTTACTGTAGCAGCACTGTTCATAGCCGGCTGAAAATGAGATTTCCAGAGAATCCACATAGGCGTGTGGAAATTCCGCACGCCCGTGTGAATACCCGATTCCAGCCCCTTTAAAGCCGCGATTCAGCCCTATTTCAGCATTCTTTTCCCAATCTTTTCTCCATCTTTTGAGAGGCTTGCGGCTAGGGCTTAGAGGGGTTTTGGCAAGGCTCTTAGCGTGGTTCTCCAGATTTAACACCGCGATTCTCTTGGAAGATAGTTATTTGGGGAGCCTTCATCGGCACTGATTCTGCGAGATGCGCCCTAGGCTTGACAAGGGGACTTTTGGAGAGGACGAGGTCACTCCACAAGACCATCGACATGAATACCGAGGGGGTTTTCCTATGGATTTATTATTTTGACTTTCAATTTTATTACTGATTGTATCTTGCTCCATGGAGAGCTAAACCCCCTAGTGAGTACTTGGATTTTGTAAACCCTATGATGTTATTGTTTTATTGATCTTTTATTATGCTTTTCTTAATTAATGTCTTTAATTGAGTTCTAATCTTGAATGCTTGTTGAATGATTTCTCCCATATAGTGACACTAGGGTTGAGAGTCAATCTTGGTTGCCTTTGTGGATGAGTGACACACCATAAGGGTTAGACAATGCTAGATTGGAGAGGGTTGAGAGGGTGAGTCAAGAGGTAACGGAGCGTCCCCTATCCCCTCTAGTGTTATTTATCCTACCTGCATTTCCTAGAGTTCTTTGCGGTCATAATAGAGTGAAGATCTAAAGGATGAACTCCATTGGGCTTAGTTGCATGAGCAACAGAGTGAAGCGTTGTAGTGATTTTAGTATCTAGTGCTTAATTGTGACTAGGGGTTTTCACCTGGACCACAGGGTTAGATTGACAACGCCCCTTGCATGTGACCAACAAGTGTACGGGTTTGTCGAGTAATAAATCCTAGGTTAGTGCGGTATCGTATCCAGAGGGAGTAGAGAGTTAAAATACATAAACTGCTACTTAACCACGTGAAAGTGAACAATGATAGTGCTAAGAAAATGTAATGAAAAAAAACATAAAAAGAAACAAGAATGAAAGGTAAAAGTAAGTGAGAGGTAAGACAATAGATAGAGGTGGGGTACTCGGGCAATGCTCCCCCTAGGATTAATGTTTCAAGTGCAAGACCAACTGTTATACTTCCTAATCAATGCTCAATGAGTCGTGAAAATCCTTAAGCACACTGTCACAAATCTAAGGTTAACTGTGACTAACTCTACACTATGTCTTGGTGGAGAAATAGCTCAGTCTCAACACCTCACACTATGTAAAGTCGCATGGAGTTCTAGGGAACCCAAGTGATAAACCCTCTTCCTATGTATAGACCTAACCCTTTGTTCAAAACGAAAGGCCCCTAGTCACAACTAAGCCCTAGACACTAGAGTCCCTTCAACGCTTCACTCTGTTACTCGCGCAACTAAGCCCCAGCGGAGTTCATCTTCTAGAACTTCACGCTATTGTGACTGCCAAGAACTCAAGGAAATGGAGGTAGGATAAATCACACTAGAGGGGAAAGGGGACGCTCCGCTACCTCTCGACTCACCATCTCAACACTCTCTAATAAAGCAATGTCTAACCCTTGTAGTGTGTCACCATCTACAATGGTTACCAAGATGGACTCTCAACCCTAGTGTCACTCTAGGGGAGAAATCATTCCACAAGCACTCAAGATTGGAACTCAATTGAAACATCAACTAAGGAAAGTATAACAAAAGATTAATGAAACAATAACATCCTAGGGTTTACAAAATCCAAGTACACATTAGAGAGTTTAGCTCTCCATGGAGCACAATACAATCAACAATGAAATCGAAAGTAAAAACAAGTGTTCCATAAGAAAACCTCCTCGGTAGTCGTGTGATGGTCTTGTGGAGTAGCCATGTCTTTTGTAAAGGTCCCCTTTTCGGCCTAGGGCATACCTCGCCGGATCTATGCGGATGAAAGCTCCCCCAATAACCTTCTTCCAAGCAAATCACGGTGTCGAATCCCTCAAACTAGTCCAAAGACATGCCAAAAGCCTCCCAACCCCTAGTCGATGGCTTCCCAAATGATGGAGAAAAGTGGAAGAGAATAAGGGAAAATGATCCCTAAAATCGGGCTGAATCACGGCTTAAATAGGGCTTGAATAGGAAATCCACACGCCCCTGGGGATTCTTCCCACTGGCTGGTGGAATTTCCACATGGGCATGGGGAATTTCCACATACCCATGTGGATTCTCTGGAAATCTGTTTTCTGGCCAGCTGTGAACAGGAACTGCTACAGTACTTTGCCAAAATACTCCTAATTCCACACTTTTCATTGAGGTAACATAAACGGGCACACATTTATGCTGTAGATCGCAACTCTTCTTCAATCAAAGGCTTCGTTGGTAAAAGATCTTGCTATCAATGCACAAGTCAGGATACGTGAATGTGTCTCCATTCGTGCCCCTTTGACTCGTTGTAATAGCCTGAGTACACGGAGGTTGGCACACATTCACGCATCATAAGACCCCACTTGTGTCTTCGCGTTTGTTCCTTCCAAGATACCACCAATTAGTGTGCTCACGATCTACTTTTGGCTTTTTTTCTCAATACTTAGCTTCACAACCCTACATGCATAAAAGTAACACAAAGGCACAAGTATTAGCGCTAAAACCTGATAAAAGTAATGCTCATCATAAGGAAAGAACACTTCGCATTCTTACCACACAAGCACTTATCAAACTCCCCCAGACTTAAGCTTTTGCTTGTCGTCAAGCAAAGAAATACACATTGAAACATAGAAGAAAGAAACATTGAAAGTGCTTGGCCTTAGGTTCACCAAAACATGCAAGGAGAGCATTCTACAAGTAAGGGAAATTTCAACACTAAATACGAAAAAATCAATGCTCTAGCCAAAAACTTGAATAAAAAAGGACAACAAACCCTAACCGTGTAAGTGTGTGTAAACTCACTCAATTAAACCCATAGTATACTCCTCAAAGTCCTAACCATAAGGGACTTATTTATCTACAAAATGTAACAAAATAAAAAGATGGTAGTAGCTTCACTCATCCTCTACGGTAGCACTTTCCCAAGCGGCCGCTAAGGTGGCTTTGCCATTTTCGAGGTGGTAGCTCTTTCCACTTGGGTGGTAGCTTTCACTTATCTCATGAGATAGCTCTTTCTCTCATTAGGGCATAACTAGTATCCGATTTATGAGAGTAGCTACATACAACATTGGTGGTAACTCTTTCCACTCCTAATGCATGAATAACAAATTTTTTTCAGCAGAATTATCAGAAGAAGTAACACTAACTAGTCCCTTTAACATTAAACTTTAGTTTCCAAAAGAGTTTAAAGAGTGAGTAGTGAAACAAGTGTTATTCGGGCAAAAATTCCTATAAATTCTAATAATAACTAGAGCATGAGAACATTCAATGTTAAAAATTTTCCTAAACTCAAGAATACAATCATTACAACTAAGGTGAAACGCCATTGGCTACATGAGAATGTATGTCAATCAAAACTTATATAAAGGACATGTGCAATGTGAACTCCCCCCTACACTTAAGATGTACATTGCCCTCAATGTATGCATGCAAGCACAATAAAATTAATACAATTTAAAACACATGTGAGAGTGGGCAATTGAAACAATACTCCACTGACTCCTAGTGTTGCGCTTGAAGTAGCTAAATCCTTGGGAGTGAAGTTCCAACGGGTTGTGAAGCACACACGGCCAAGTGTAAAACACCTTCACCGTGTCCATGACTAGTTCTCAATTCCCATACTGACAAGACCATCTGCAGGCATAAGAAGGGTGGTTCAGTGAAGCTCAATAATTAAAAAAGACTCAAGTATATAAAAGATATAGCATTGATATACAACTCGAGACAAAAATAAAAGATAAACTAAGAAGGATGATCCTTTCTGAGTATACAAGTCCAAAATAAAATGCAAAAATAAAATACGAAAAATAAGAACAAAGAAGGTAAAGACGCCTCCAATGTCGATGTCAATTGCTGGTGCATTTGTTGTCGCTGCTGGTGAAGATAATGCTGGTGCTACAAAATAAATGAAGATTGAGCAAAGAAAAAAGGAAGAGAAGCTTACCGACAAAATGAGAATGAAAGAATAGAAAAAACGGCCGGAAAACTCAATTAACAACCCTCTAAAATGATAGTGAGAGCTCGGGGGAGTGCAAGGATGCATTCTCAGAATGTTTGGGAATGAAATGATGAAAAGGCAAAATAAATTTATAAAGAAAAAACGCAGCCTTTCTGAGTTCTGTACATACACATGGGCGTGTGGAAATTACCCACTGGCGTGGACCATCACAAGGTCGCTCACAAGGGTGAGTCCATGCCCCTATGCCGTCTCTAGAAATTCAACATGGGCGTGTGTTTTCTCTGGACACTTAGGAAACTTTGTAGGCTCTGTAGAAAATTCCTGAATATAGATATACACTCAGAGCCTGCCTAACAATGCAATTTTAACCAGAGAAAACATGAAAAACACGCTCAAACGACGAGGATTCTTCGCCACACATGATTAGGCACATGATAACTGATAAGTGCTTGAGTAGACATATTTTTATATATGTTTTACATGCATTGAGCATCATTTTTTACTATGTTTTATATCTCATATTGTGTATTTGGTGTTCTTTTATGCATGTAGGCTGTGAATGCCTTGAAGAGTAAAAAGGAAGTAAAGATAGGCTATAAAGACACAATGTTGGGAGTTCTTGTTCAATTCAAGGACCAAGACACGAGAGGAGTTCATAAACGTGGAGATGTGTGCCAACTTCCAAGAAGATTCAAGTCAATTCACTAGTTGGAAAGGCACAAAGGCAGCCATATCTTCATGTTCCTTCTCTTTGTGAAGATTGCAAGACCTCTCAAAGATACGTCGATGATGAAAAGTTTTATAGCCTACCACATGGACTTGTGCACGGACATGCGGCCTCAAGAGAAAAGTGTTTGGACCGTGTTTTGTGAAAAGTATTGTAGCAAAATTACGGTTCACATGGAAATTCATGTAGCCCACGGTGCCGCGTGGAAAATCCACCTGGGCGCATGAGAGCACGTAACAGACGCGGTCCAAGGCCTATAAATAGCCATTTTGCCTTATTCTTTCTCATCTTTTGTGCGGCTCTTGAGGGGTGAGACATCTAGGGTTTGGAGATAAGGACTTTGCGGCTTTGGAGGTGCTTCGTCACCAACTTTGATCGATTCCTCCTCCATCATAGTATCAAGGAAGCCACCGGTGAACCTAGCTTCGGAGTGGGTCCTTCAAGACGTCGAAGCTCTCCATCAAGGCCATCAGTTCATATATAAGGGGGTTTATTTCTATGGTTTTAATGTACTTTCATTCATTGATTGTGTGTTTTGTATGTTGCTCCACGGAGAGCTAAAACCCTATAGGGTATTTGGGCATGTGAACCCTAGGATTCTCATCATTTGTGGATTTGCTTAGTGTTTCTATTTAATCCGAGTTTGATTAAGTTTTAATCTTGATTGTCTAATGCTTGCTTGCCTTATTGATCTTTTGGTTATTTGGTTAGCATGATTTGTTACCTTGGTGAGAGAGAGGTCTCCATTAGGGTTAGAATCTCAAGATTGAAGAGGGTTGAGAGGGTGAGTCATGAGATAGTGAGCATCCCTTTTACCCTCCAATTACTGTATTCTATCTCCGTTCCCTAAGCTCTATGCAACCATATTTGGTGTGAGGCGTGAGATTGAGAGATTTCTCCGCAGGGACCTTGTAGGGGGTTAGGGTTGGATCAATATTTAGGAATCGGATACACCTCTTGGATTCCCTAGAGTGCTTTGCGGTCATATGTGGTGTAAGGTGTTGAGATTGAGCGATTTCTCCACCGGGACATCGTAGGGGACTAGTATCGGTGATCGGGAGGCCAGATCTGATTATATTTGGATTTCCACGACTTAATTTACTCTTCATAGAAACACTTTGCTCATTCGGTACCTAATGCCCGAATCCTAAGGGGAGCATTGCCCGAATACCCCACTTTTGCTGATTGAGATCTCCCTTCATTTCACCCTTGCATATTCATCTCCGGTATTCACTTCTTCGCACATTAGATCACCACACCTTTCCATTTATCATTAGGCTAGAAACAGAGAAGAAGTTAGTACTAGTAGCCCTGTTCCCTATGGATTCGACTACCCGACTGACTGGGTATTTTATTACTTCGACACCCGTGCACTTGCGGTTTACACGCATATTTGGACGTGTCAATAACACCACAATGTCCACAAGAAAATCATAGCAAAAACATCTTAGAATCAAGACACCAACACTTAAAGCCTTATTCATGCAAATACCAACTAAAAACAAGAAAAACATTAATTAAAAACTTGGGTTGCCTCCTAAGAAGCGGTTGTTTTACGTTAGCTTGGTGTACCTCTTCCTTACCTTATGGGGTCTTGAAAAGAGTGTGTTACTCCCTACTAGACATTGCATAGCTACTTATTTTAAACCAAAAGTCTACTCGTCGGGGCAGAATATTTGTTGGAGAGTCCAACCATCTTACCTTTTCCCTCCAAGGAAACAATTTGGGTTGGGAATTGTCCAAGCTTAGCATAGGTGGGTTATTGGATGGCTTCAATCTCCTACCCACATCTTCTTCCAAGCCCAAAATCTCTTTCTTGCAATTTATGAGTTGATCAATCCCAGAGAGAGATGCTTGTTCCATTACCTTGGGGTTTGCTTCTTCTTCCATTTCAACTTGAAAGCAATATGTCTTCACCAAGCCTTCTTGCATGATTACTTGCTCACAAACACACTTTCCATTGAAGCAATCTCCACTTTGAATGTAAGGTTCTTCTTGCATCCCCTTGATAAGTGCTTGAGTAGACATATTTTTATATATGTTTTACATGCATTGAGCATCATTTTTACTATGGTTTATGTCTCATATTGTGTATTTGGTGTTCTTTCATGCATATAGGTTGTGAATGCCTTGAAGAGTAAAAAGGAAGCAAAGATGGGCTATAAAGACATAATGTTGGGAGTTCTTGTTCAATTCAAGGACCAAGACACGAGAGGACTTCATAAACGTGGAGATGTGTGCCAACTTCCAAGAAGATTCAAGTCAATTCACTAGTTGGAAGGGCATAAAGGCAGACACATCTTCATGTTCCTTCTCTTTGTGAAGATTGTAAGACCTCTCAAAGATACGTCGATGAAAAAAAGTTTTATAGCCTACCACTTGGACGTGTGCTCGGACATGTGGCCTCAAGAGAAGAGTGTTTGGACCGCGTGAAAATTTCTGCAGCCCACGCGGCCGCGTGGAAAATCCACACGGGCGCGTGAGGGCACGTGACAGGCGCGATCTAAGGCCTATAAATAGCCGTTTTGCCTTATTCTTTATCATCTTTTGTGCGGCTCTTGAGGGGTGAGATGGCTAGGGTTTGGAGAGGAGTTCTTTGCGGCTTTGGAGGCACTTCGTCACCAACTTTGATCGATTCCTCCTCCGTCATAGCATCAAGGAAGCCACCGGTGAACCTAGCTTCGGAGTCAGTCCTTCAAGACGTCGAAGCTCTCCATCAAGGCCATTAGTTCATATATAAGGGGGTTTATTTCTATGGTTTTAATGTACTTTCATTCATTGATGGTGTGGTTTGTATGTTGCTCCATGGAGAACTAAAACCCTAGAGGGTATTTGGGCTTGTGAACCTTAGGATTCTCATCTTTTGTGGATTTGCTTAGTGTTTCTATTTAATCCGAGTTTGATTAAGTTTTAATCTTGTATTCTCATTGCTTGCTTGTTTAATTAATCCTTGTGGTTGATTGGATTTGTATGATTTGTTACTTTGATGTGAGAGAGGTCTCCATTAGAGTTAGAACTTCAAGGTTAAAGAGGGTTGAGAGGGTGAGTAATGAGATAGTGGAGTGTCCCCTCTCCCTTCAGATTGAGTGTTTCCTATCTCCGTATTCCCTAAACTCTATGCAACCATATTTGGTGTGAGGCGTGAGATTGAGAGATTTCTCCGCCGGGACCTTGTAGGGGGTTAGAGATCCTTCGCCGGGAATTAGGGTTGGATCTATCCTTAGGAATCGGTTTCACTCTTAGGTGTCCCTAGAGCGTATTGCGGTCATATGGGGTGTGAGGTGTTGAGATTGAGTAATTTCTCCGCCGGGACCTCGTAGGGTACTAGTATCAGTGATCGGGAGGCCGGATCCGATTATATTTGGTTTTCCACGACTTAACTTACTCATCATAGAAACACTTTGCTTATTCGATAGCTAATACCTGAATCCTAGGGGGAGCATTGCCCGAATACCCCACTTTTACTGATTGAGATCTCCATCCATTTAACCCTTGCATATTTGTCTCCGGTATTCATTTCTTCGCACATTAGATCACCACACCTTTCCATTTATCATTAGGTTAGAAAGCAGAGAAGAAGTTAGTACTAGTAGCCCTGTTCCCTGTGGATTCGACTACCCACTCACTGGGGTAATTATTATTTCGACACCCGTGCACTTGCGGTACATACACGCATATTCGGACGTGTCACCCCTCAATCTCGATAACATCATACTCATTTGGCCCAACTTCTTCATTGCCGATAACTGCCACATCATATCTATAAGGAACTTGAATTGCTTACTCAAATGATTGTTGTTCCTTGGAGAGTGTGTCAAGTATCGCTGCTAATTGACGCTCAAGGTTATTAAAGGGGGCTTCATGACATCTAAATGTGGTCTCAATATTTTGGACACGGACATCGGTCGCTTCAATAAAATTAGCTAATACTTTTTTTGCAACTCGAAGTGCATAGTCTCCAAGTAGCTCACCCTTTTGACATTCAACTCTAGGTATTTCCCAATGTTGTCTATCACTATTCCATAATGGGTTTGGGTATTGATAACTGCTTAAGTAGACATATTTTTATATATGTTTTACATGCATTGAGCATCATTTTTACTATGGTTTATGTCTCATATTGTGTATTTGGTGTTCTTTCATGCATATAGGTTGTGAATGCCTTGAAGAGTAAAAAAGGAAGCAAAAGATGGGCTATAAAGACACGAGAGGAGTTCATAAAGCGTGGAGATGTATGCCAACTTCCAAGAAGATTCAAGTCAATTCACTAGTTGGAAGGGCACAAAAGGCGGACACATCTTCATGTTCCTTCTCTTTGTGAAGATTGCAAGACCTCTCAAAGATACGTCGATGAAGAAAAAGTTTTATAGCCTACCACATGGACGTGTGCCCGGACATGTGGCCTCAAGAAAAAGTACTCGTTCACGCGCCCGCGTGAAATTTCGAGCCCCACGCGGCGCGTGGAAAAATCCACACGGGCGGCGTGAGGGCACGTGACAGTGCGATTTTTGGGCTTTAAATAGGGCCGTTTGCCCTATTTTTGGGGAGACTTTTAGCGAGGGTTTTTGACGAGCACTTTGAAGGTAAGGTGGCTAGGGTTTTAGAGGAGGTCTTTGGCGATATTAGGCGGCGTCCATCACCAACTTTGATCGATCTTCTCTCCGTCATAGCAAAGAGGAAGCCTTCGGCGACCTAGCTTCGGAGAAGGATTCTTCAAGACGTTGGGCGACCCATCAAGGCTATCATCACGAATTTAAGGGGGTTTTACTTCATGGCTTTCATTGCTTTTTCATTGTAATAATCATTGTTTTTGTAACTTGCTCCATAGAGGGCTAAACCTTAGTAGGTATTTGGGCATGTGAACCCTAGGATTTATGTTTTTTTGTAATGATTTACTTTTATGTTTCTATTAATTCGAGTTGATTTGAGTTTTAACCTTGTATTCCCATTGCTTGCTTGTTTAATTAATCCTTGAGGTTGATTAGATTTTTCATGATTTGTTACTTTGATGTGAGAGAGGTCTCCATTAGAGTTAGAACGTCAAGGTTAAAGAGGGTGAGTCATGAGATAGTGGAGTGTCCCCTCTCCCTTCCGATTGAGTGTTTCCTATCTCCGTATTCCCTAAACTCTATGCAACCATATTTGGTGTGAGGCGTGAGATTGAGAGATTTCTCCACCGGGACCTTGTAGGGGTTAGAGATCCTTCGCCGGGAATTAGGGTTGGATCTATCCTTAGGAATCGGTTTCACTCTTAGGTGTCCCTAGAGCGTATTGCGGTCATATGGGGTGTGAGGTGTTGAGATTGAGTAATTTCTCCGCCGGGACCTCGTAGGGTACTAGTATCAGTGATCGGGAGGCCGGATCCGATTATATTTGGTTTTTCCACGACTTAACTTACTCATCATAGAAACACTTTGCTTATTCGATAGCTAATACCTGAATCCTAGGGGGAGCATTGCCCGAATACCCCACTTTTACTGATTGAGATCTCCATCCATTTAACCCTTGCATATTTGTCTCCGGTATTCATTTCTTCGCACATTAGATCACCACACCTTTCCATTTATCATTAGGTTAGAAAGCAGAGAAGAAGTTAGTACTAGTAGCCCTGTTCCCTGTGGATTCGACTACCCACTCACTGGGGTAATTATTATTTCGACACCCGTGCACTTGCGGTACATACACGCATATTCGGACGTGTCACCCCTCAATCTCGATAACATCATACTCATTTGGCCCAACTTCTTCATTGCCGATAACTGCCACATCATATCTATAAGGAACTTGAATTGCTTACTCAAATGATTGTTGTTCCTTGGAGAGTGTGTCAAGTATCGCTGCTAATTGACGCTCAAGGTTATTAAAGGGGGCTTCATGACATCTAAATGTGGTCTCAATATTTTGGACACGGACATCGGTCGCTTCAATAAAATTAGCTAATACTTTTTGCAACTGAAGTGCATAGTCTCCAAGTAGCTCACCCTTTTGACATTCAACTCTAGGTATTTCCCAATGTTGTCTATCACTATTCCATAATGGGTTTGGGTATTGATAACTGCTTAAGTAGACATATTTTTATATATGTTTTACATGCATTGAGCATCATTTTTACTATGGTTTATGTCTCATATTGTGTATTTGGTGTTCTTTCATGCATATAGGTTGTGAATGCCTTGAAGAGTAAAAAGGAAGCAAAGATGGGCTATAAAGACACGAGAGGAGTTCATAAACGTGGAGATGTATGCCAACTTCCAAGAAGATTCAAGTCAATTCACTAGTTGGAAGGGCACAAAGGCAGACACATCTTCATGTTCCTTCTCTTTGTGAAGATTGCAAGACCTCTCAAAGATACGTCGATGAAGAAAAGTTTTATAGCCTACCACATGGACGTGTGCCCGGACATGTGGCCTCAAGAAAAGTACTGTTCACGCGCCCGCGTGGAAATTTCTGCAGCCCACGCGGCCGCGTGGAAAATCCACACGGGCGCGTGAGGGCACGTGACAGGCGCGATTTTGGGCTTTAAATAGGCCGTTTGCCCTATTTTGGGGAGACTTTTGGCGAGGGTTTTGGCGAGCACTTTGAAGGTAAGGTGGCTAGGGTTTTAGAGGAGGTCTTTGGCGATATTAGGCGGCGTCCATCACCAACTTTGATCGATCTTCTCTCCGTCATAGCAAAGAGGAAGCCTTCGGCGACCTAGCTTCGGAGAAGGATTCTTCAAGACGTTGGGCGACCCATCAAGGCTATCATCACGAATTTAAGGGGGTTTTACTTCATGGCTTTCATTGCTTTTCATTGTAATAATCATTGTTTTGTAACTTGCTCCATAGAGGGCTAAACCTTAGTAGGTATTTGGGCATGTGAACCCTAGGATTTATGTTTTTGTAATGATTTACTTTATGTTTCTATTAATTCGAGTTGATTTGAGTTTTAACCTTGTATTCCCATTGCTTGCTTGTTTAATTAATCCTTGAGGTTGATTAGATTTTCATGATTTGTTACTTTGATGTGAGAGAGGTCTCCATTAGAGTTAGAACGTCAAGGTTAAAGAGGGTGAGTCATGAGATAGTGGAGTGTCCCCTCTCCCTTCCGATTGAGTGTTTCCTATCTCCGTATTCCCTAAACTCTATGCAACCATATTTGGTGTGAGGCGTGAGATTGAGAGATTTCTCCACCGGGACCTTGTAGGGGGTTAGAGATCCTTCGCCGGGAATTAGGGTTGGATCTATCCTTAGGAATCGGTTTCACTCTTAGGTGTCCCTAGAGCGTATTGCGGTCATATGGGGTGTGAGGTGTTGAGATTGAGTAATTTCTCCTCCGGGACCTTGTAGGGGACTAGTACCGTTGGCTTGGAGGCAAGAACCGGTTGTTCTTGGATTACCTCGACTCATTAGACTCGGTTTAGAAGCATTTAGTGAATCGTGAGCTTCATGTTAGATCCTAGGGGGAGCATTGCCCAGATACCTCATCTTTATTGATTGAGATCTCCTTTACTCGTTTTCTTGCTCGTTTGCTTGCTTATTAATTCTCTTGCAATTAGTTCATTTCATCATATCCATTGATTTCAACTAGATAACTAAGAATTGGTTAATACTAATACTTCCGTTCCCTGTGGATACGACTACTCACTCACCGGGGTAATTATTACTTCAACACCCGTGCACTTGTGGTACATACACGCATATTCAGACGTGTCAAGTATCCCGTTTCAATTGGATGATATGTGCTATAACATGGATTACTCTGTTGTTGTTAAGTAACAATTCTATCAACTTTTTTACTCAGAGCTTCAACTTGAGAATATAGAGCAATGAGCAAATCAATCATCATTTAAGCTCCTTGCAAGAAAGAGTAAGACATCACAAAAGAAAACAAATGAGAATGATGGAAGAATAAGAAAGTGTGAAATAGAATAAATGATAAATAGTTAAAATAGCAAAGTGCAATGTGCTTCTAAAATGCCTACTACTGAGCAACGGCACAAAAAACTTGACAACGCCCCTTGTGTGTGACCTGTAATTGCACAGGTTTATCGAGTAATAAATCCTAGGTGAGTGGGGTATCATATCCACAGGCAGTAGGGAGTAAAAATACTTAAATTGCTACTTAACCATGTGAATGTGAACAATGATAGTGTTGATAAAATGTAATTAAAACAAAGATAAAAAGAAATAAGAATGAAAGGCAAAAGTAAGTGAGAGGTAAGGTAATCAATAGATGTGGGGTACTCGGGTAATGCTCCCCCTAGGATTAATGTTTCAAGTGCAAGACCAACTATTATACTTCCTAATCAATGCTCAATAAGTCATGGAAATCCTTAAGCACACGGTCCCAAATCTAAGGTCAACCATGACAAACTCTACACTATGTCCCGAGAGAGAAATTGCTCAGTCTCGACACCTCACACTGTGTAAATTTGCATGGAGTTCTAGAGAATCCAAGTGATAAACCCTCTTCCTATGTATAGACCTAACCCTTTGTTGTAGTCGAAAGGCCCTAGTCACAACTAAGCCCCAGACACTGAGTCCCTTCAATGCATCACTCTGTTGCTCGCGCAACTAAGCCCTAGTGGAGTTCATCCTCTAAAACTTCACTCTACTGTGACTGTGACACGACCGAATATGTGTGTAAACCGCAAGTGCACGGGTGTCGAAGTAATAATACCCAGGTGAGAGGATAGTCGAATCCACAGGGAATACTACATAGAACCACCAAGATTGCTATTTAACTAGTATGAAAATATGTTGATAGTGATGTGGAAACAAACTCAATGCAAATGAAAATAAGAAAAGCTAAAGGATGCGCAAATAAAAGATAGGGGAGGCAATCGATGATAAATCGGGTAACCGGATATTGTTTCGCCTTGGACAATCGTTTCAAGTGCAAAAACCCTCTATTATAATTCCTAACTAATGCATTAATGAGTCATGGAGATCCTATAATACATGGTCCCAAATCTAAGATCAACCATGCCTAACCTATACATGTCCCGGAGGAGAAATTGAACAATCTCTCAACCTCGCACTCGTATAGTATTGCAATGAGTTCTAGGGATTCCAAGTGATAAATCCTCTTCCTAGATGTATACCTATCCCTTTGGTCCAGGTGGAAGGTCCCTAACCATAATTAAGCCCTAGATGCTAAAATCACTTCAACGCTTCACTCCATTGCACCCGTAACTAAGCCCCAGCGGAAGGTCATCCCTTAGCCCATTCACTCTACTATGACCACAAATAGCTCGAGGAAATGGAGGTAGAATAAATTACACCAGAGGGGAAAGGGGACGCTCCGCTACCTCTCGACTCACCCTCTCAACCCTCTCTAATCTAGCTATGTCTAACTCTCGTGGTGTGTCACTCACTCACAAGAGTTACCAAAAAGAACTCTTAACCCTAGTGTCACTCTAAGGGAGTATTCACACAATCAAACATACAATGTTGGAACTCAAATAAAGCATCAGTTAATTGAAAGCATAATAAAAAGGTTCAACAAAACGAATACATCCTAGGGTTCACAAATATCCAAGTACCCACTAGGGGGTTTAGCTCTCCATGGAGCTAATTACAATCAATGATATCAAATGTAAAAGCAAAGAATCCATAGAAACCCCCCTCAATAGTCATGGCGATGGTCTTGTGGAGAGTCCTCTACTAATCCAAGAGTCCCATTGTCCGGCCTAGGATACACCTCGCCGGATTGGTGCCGATGAAAGCTCTCCCACTAACCTTCTTACAAATGGAGCGTGATGTCGGAGCCGTAGAACCTCTCCAAATCCCTAGCTAATACCTCTCAAAACCCTAGCCACCGCCCTCTCTCAATTTGGGGAAAAGATGGAGAAAAGAATGCTGAAATAGGGGCTAAAATCGGCCTTAAATAGGGCTAGAATCGGGAATCAATAAGCCCATGTGGGTGCCCATGTGAATTTTTCGCACGGGTATATGGAATTTCCACACGCCCGTGTGGATTCTCTATTTTACTCCTTCTTCGGCCGGCTGTGAACAGTACCTGCTACAGTGTTTGTTACATTGTTTACTACAGTACCCTGCCACAGCATCAACCCGAAACACTCGCGAATCCATGTTTTCATCGAGGTAACATAAACGGGCAAACATTTACGCAGTAGATCGCTTTGCTTTTTCAATAAACATACACGTTGGTGGAGATCTTGCTATACATGCATAAGCCGGAATGCTTAAATGTGACTGCCCTTGTGCCCCTCCAAATCATTGTGCTAACTTGAATATAAGGAGGTTGGCACACATTCTCGCATCTTAAACCCAACTTATGTCTTCACGTTTGAACCTTCTCAAGACTTCATCCAAATGGTGCATTCATGATCTACATTGGCTTCTTTCTCTAACCTTCGGCTTCACAACCCTATATGCATGAAAGTATCATAAAGGACAACAAACCTGAAATCGTGTAAGTGTGTGAATTCACTCAAGCAACCCAAGGTATATTCCTCAAAGTTCTAAGTATAAGGGACTTATTAATCTACAAAAAATAACAACAATTTAAAAGATGGTAGCAGCTTCACACATTCTCTAAGGTAGCCCTTTCCAAAACGGCCGCTAAGGTGGCTTTCACACTTTCGAGGTGGTAGCTCTTTCTACCAGAGTGGTAGCTTTCACTCATCCTATGAGATATCTCTTTCTCTCATTAGGGCATAACTAGTATCCGACTTATGAGAGTAGCTTCATACTTCATAGGCGGTAGCTCTTTCCACCCAACAAGCACAACTAAACAATAAAACTATTTTGTTCTTTCTATTCTCTTTTTTTCGGAATTAACAAAAGGAAAAACTATAACTAGTCCCTTTTTAAATTAAACTTGAGTTTCCAAAAGAGTTTAAAGAGTGAGTAGTGCAACAAGTGTCAATCGGGTAAAAATTCCTCGGAATTGAAGCTAAAACTAGAGCATGAGAACATTCAGTGTTAAAAATTCTCCTAACCTCAAGAATACAATCATTGCAACTAAGGTGAATTGCCATTGGCTATGTGAGCATGTATATCAATCAAATCTAGTATAAAAGATATGTGCACTATGAAACTCCCTCCACACTTAAGTTGTACATTGCCCCCAATGTAAACATGCAAGCTCACACATAATGTATACTAATCAAGAACAAATGTTGGAGAAGCAATCAAAACAATACTCCACTAACTCCTAGTGTTACATTTGATGGAGCTATATCCTTGAGAGTAATGTTCCAACGGGTTGTGAAGCTCACACGGCCAAGTGCCGAAACACCTTGGCCATATCCACGACAAGTTCTCAATTCCCATGTTGAAAAGACCATCTGCATGTATACACAAGGGGGTTCAGTGAAGCTCAATAAAACAACAAACAACTCATGTATATATAAGATAAAGCAATGAATACAACTCGAGGCAATAAAATGGAAATAAACTTAGAAGGAAAGTCCTTTCTGAGTATACAAGTCCAAAATGAAAGCCAAAAAGTAATAAAAACGATGAAAACAAAGTCAAGTGTTGATGTCGCGCTCTGTCTCTGTTGCTGATGCTGGTGGTGATGAGGTAACATGGTGGGTCAACCTGTGGTGGACTAGGTGACGGAGATGCCGGGGGAGTCAGAGATCTCAGAATAAAAGATGAGGCAATGTGTCGCTAAAAAATATGCTGTAGCGTATCGAAACATGCCATGAACTCTATATATTATGAGGCATGTGTAGCCCGGACCTCAGCAATCTCTGCTCAGACCTCATCGATCCCTGCTACAGTATCCCTATGACATTCTTAAGCATCTCAAATTGATCTTGAGCTCGAGTTAGAGAGAATATCCGCACTGTTGGTGGCTCAAGCGCTGGAGAGACCACCTCTGTCTGATCTCCCTCAGGCTGTAACTCTAAAGCTGGCTGAGGCCCCTCTGCTGCGGTTTGGTCGGATACAAATGGCTCTAGTGAGGGCATGTTCAGCACATAAACACCATCCAGATATTTCCTGATCTTACCCATGAGTCTCATTATTTCTAGCCCGAGGGGTGCTGGTACTATTGTTTTCTCGGCCCCTCTGATTGTGTCTCATAGACCCATCCCCAAGATGAGACTAGTGATGTATGGGCTCGATGAAATGATACCAAGCCTAGGATATTATCCTTGATGCTTTAGATACTCCTCTAAAATGTGTCCCAAATGAATCGGCTCGTTTCGTACCATGGAGTACAAATATAAAAGTTCCTGCTTTCTTAGGACTCCTGTACTGTCGCCGCAACCGCTCACTGACCTACTCGGGTGGTGTGAAGATATCTGTAACTGGGTCGAGAAAGGCATGAGGCTTTAGATACTCCTGGTTCATATCGTCCCTTACCATATAGTATTTTATACGCTTTCTTGGGAGTTAAGCCTCCCGAAATGTCAATTGGTAGATCCTCATACTCCTCTTTCATAGTGAACTCCTCATCATATATACCAAGCCTAACGAAGAACTGCATGACGCTCATACTATGATGCTGCCCAAAAGCTTTGAACTGAATGGTGCCGACGCTATCAAAATGAGTATAAGAGCGGTCAAATTCAAATGAAGCGAGCACCTCTAATGTGAGTAGGCGGATAGTGGGGTAACGAATGATCAACAGCTTGCGCCAACTACCCACCGATAGTAATTCCTCGACCTTATCAGCCTTGTCATATGTTCGCTGCACTTCTTGAAGTGAGCTCACGTCCGGGATTCGTGTCTGACAGAATGTAAGCTTCTCTAGTCGGTCAAATCGAGCTCGATGTTAGGGACTTATAAATTCCATTCTTTCCGGCTCTCTAGTAGGCTCTCTAGGATGTTTACTAGTTGCCTTCTTTGATCTAGGGGTCATACCTGCATGTATTTGAAAGGAAATCAATCAGATTCATTTGTAACTCTATACTGCAGGAATCAACATGGTCGTGCGGAAATCCCACACGCCCGTTTGGATATACGGTTCGTGAAAACCGCACGGCCCGTTTGGCAAAATCCACGAATACACCTCTTCCTTACTTCCAGAGTTTGTCAAAAACATATTACCACCATTTTAGCAAGAAACCAAGAAACATTCCCAATTTAATCAAAGAAAATCGAATAGAATCAAAGAAAGTCAGCGACAAGATAAAACAAGGGTTTTCCGATGAGATGAAGCTAAGACCCCTGAAATCGCCGAGAAACCCAAACAATTGACTCAAAAATCAGTAATGGGAGGTCGGGACAATGTCAGAGAGTATTCCAGTAGTGTTTGAAGGTCTGCTAATGAATAGGGTTTGAACAATTTATAAAGAGAGAATGCAGTCTTCCTATTCCTGCACATCCACACGGGCGTGCAAAAATAACCCATGCCCATGCACCTCCACATAAGAGACTCACAAGAGCAGACACACGTCCCTGTGCACTCTCGGGAAAACACTCAACCTCTCTGAAGGCATCCACATGGGCCTGCAGAAAATACCCACACCCGTGCGGCCGACCCTCAAGGGAAGCCACACGCCCCTGTGGCTCCTCTGTCTAACCGAGAAAATCATCTAAGTGTTTCGCACACCCGTGCGGAAATTACGCACGGGAGTGGACTTTCACAGACCTAACTCACAGGAGCGAACGCACGCCCCTGTGTCTTCTCGGGATGGAGAGAGCTCTTCTGCTGGAAAACGCACGCCCGTGCAAAAATTACCAACGGGCGTGAGGAAATCACAAGGTCACTCACAGGGGCACGTCCACGCCCCTTTGTCTTCTCTAGATGAGCTCGTAGTACAAATCCATTGGCGTGCAGAAATTCCACACGCCCGTGAGTTTTCTCTTGATGCCTTCAAAACTCTAGAAGCTCTACAGAAAATTCCTGAACATGTTCACTCACTCAGAACCTGCCCTATTTTGCAAACTACACCAGTGAAAACATGAGAAACTAGCTCAAGCGACCAAAACTTCGCCGAACCCACATGAAAACACACAATGACATTAAAAACCACTAAAAATCAAGATACTAACACTCAACACTTTATTCATGCAAACACTAAACTACTCAACTAAGAAAACAGTAAACACTTGGGTTGCCTCCCAAGAAGCCCTTGTTTAACGTCACTAAGCTTGACGTACCTCGTCTTACCTCACGGAGGCTTATGAAGGAAAAATACTTGTTGTCATTACCAACCTCCACTCCGTAGTATGGTTTCAGCCTATGTCCATTCACCTTGAATGTGCCCTTCTCCGAATGGGTAATCTCAATAGCTCCATGAGGTGAAACTTCGGTTACTATATAAGGGCCAAAACATCAACACTTGAGATTCCTCGGAAATAACCGTAGATGAGAATTGGATAGTAACACCTGATCGCCCACTTTGAAATCTTTCCGATTCTTAATATGCTTGTCATGCCACTTCCGAATTCTTTCCTTGTATATCCTTGAATTCTCATATGCTTTCATCCTCCATTCATGTAGCTCATTGAGATGTAACATTCTTTACTCCCCCGATTTGCTCAAGTTAAAATTCATTGCCTTGATTACCCAATATGCTTTATGCTCTAATTCCACCCTCAAATAACAGGATTTTCCATGCGCCAAATTATAGGGAGTGGTCCCTATTGGAGTTTTGTACGCTGTTCGATGAACCCAGAGTGTGTCATCTAACTGTTTAGACCAATCCCGCTTTCCTTGTTCCACGGATTTACTGAAGATCCTCTTAAGATCCCTGTTTGTGACTTCCACTTATCCACTCATTTACTGTTGGTAGGGGGTAGCAAGACATTGATGCACTCCATAACGCTTCAACACTTTTGCAAGTTGTGTGTTGCAAAAATGGGTTCCCCGATCGCTAATAATAATTCTTGGAGTCCCGAATTGGGTAAACAACCTCATCAGAAATTTCACCACAGTTCTTGGATCATAAGTTGGAAGAGCTTGGGCTTCCACCCATTTAGAAACATAGTCAACTAGCACCAGAATATATTGATTACCATTGAACTTTGGAAATTGTCCCATGAAGTCAATTCCCCATACATGAAACAGCTCACAAAACTGCATCGGGTTCTAAGGCATCTCGTCTCTTCACGATAGGTTTCCAGCCCTCTAACAACTGTCACATCAAAGAACAAACTGATGAACATATTGGAATAAACTTGGCCAATAGAAACCAGTGGCCAGAACTTTCACAGTAGTTTAGCTTGAAGCATAATGCCCCCCAATGGGACCCGAATGACAATGCGCAATAATGCTCCAACCTTACTCCCTCAAAACACATCTTTGAACCACATGGTCTACACAAATATGAAACAAGTAGGGATCATCCCAAAAATAGTTCTTCAAGTCACTGAAAAACTTTTTCTTCTATTGAAAATTGAGGCCTTGCTTCAGTACCTTTCCTGACAAATAGTTTGCAAAATCCGCGAACCATGGAGTATCCTCTGACTCTGAATCCCGTACTGCATACAGATGTTCTTCAAGGAAGAAGTCATTAATTTCCTTGCTTGCCGGTTCTTGTCCCTCACAACCTTCTAATATTGAAAGATGATCCGCAACCATATTTTCGGTTTCCCTCTTATCTCTTATTTCCATATCAAATTCTTGTAATAATAAGATCCAGTGAATTAATCTCGGCTTTGCATCCGCCTTGTTCATGAGATAACGGAGTGCCGAATGATCTGTGAATACTGTGACCCTAGATAAAATGAAATATGGCCTAAACTTGTCAAAAGCAAACACCACTGCTAACAACTCCTTTTGGGTGGTTGTATAATTCTCTTGAGCACTTGTGAGAGTCTTGCTAGCATATTAGATCGGTCGAGACTGCTCATCTTTCCTTTGACCCAAGACTGCTCCCACGGCGTAGTCACTTGCATCACACATTAGCTCAAAGGATTCATTCCAATCCAGTATTGTCAAAATTGATGCTTGCACTAATCATTCCTTCAACAAATTGAATGCACTCAGACAACCATCCCCAAAATCAAAAGGGGCCTCATTTTCTAGGAGTTTGGTCAACGGTTGTGTGATCTTCGAAAAGTCCCTTTCACATTTGTAGAAACCTGCATGGCCCAAGAAACTACAGATCCCTTTCACATTTGTAGGTGGAGGAAGCTTTTCAATGACCTCAATCTTTGCCTTATCCACCTCCATACCTGCTTGGGAAATCTTATGTCCAAGGACAATGCCTTCTTAGACCATAAAGTGACACTTCTTCCAGTTAAGGACGAGGTTCATTTCTTCACATCTCACTAACACTCTCTCCAAATTCTTTAAGCATATATCAAAGGTGTCTTCAAATACTGAAAAATCATCCATGAACACCTCCATAATGTCTTCCAGAAGATCATTAAAAATGACCATCATGCAGCGCTGGAATGTCACTGGTGCATTACACAACCCGAAAGGCATTCTTCTGTAAGCAAAAGTACCGTAAGGGCAAGTAAATATGGTCTTCTCCTGATCTTCTAGAGCTATGGGGATTTGAAAGTATCCCGATATGCCATCAAGGAAATAATAAAATTGATCCCCTGCTAGCCTTTCCAACATCTGATCGATAAATGGCAATGGGAAATCATCTTTTCGAGTGGCATCGTTTAGTCTTCTATAATCAATGCAAACTCGCCATCCTGTGACTGTCCTGGTTAGAATCAATTCATTCTTTTGATTTCTCAGAACTGTTATCCCCCTTTTTTTGGAACCACTTGTGTTGGCCTCACCCATGCACTATTAGATATAGGATAGATGATCGCTGCATCTAGGTGCTTCACCACCTCTGCCTTGATGACTTCCTTCATGTTTGGATTTAATCTTCACTGAGGTTGGATCACAAATTTGTAGTTATCTTCTATTAGGATTTTAAGAGTGCAAAATGACGGAATTATGCCCTTAATGTCTGAAATCTTCCATGCAATAGCCGACTTATTCCTTTTCAACATGCTAACAAGCTTGCCCTTTTGATCCAAAGACAAGTTTGAAGCCATAATCACCGAGAGTTTAGAGTCTTCCATCAAGAAGGCATACTCCAAATGTGTTGGTAGGGTTTTAAGCTCTAGATTTGGTGGCTCATCAATTGATGGACGTGATAAACGCCTAAATGTATGTATTTTATACGTATTAATCTTGTATTATTTGTGTATAGTTTAACAAATTGATGCCCGTTTAAGTATAAATTGGTTATTTCGGTGTTGCAGATCTTAAATAAGCCGAACAAAGCTCAAAAATGCAAATTGGACGAATTCGACACCAAAAACGGCATTTTTGGGGTGTCTCCACTGTAGCAGGCATTCGGTTGTGAGCTTCGCTGGGTCCATGCACCCGCATTGGTGCCTGTGAGATTTGCTGGAATTTCACAATTCTCGTACTGTAGCAGAAACCCTGTACCACTTTGAGGGGAGATCTCTTCAAATCTTCAAGATCTTCGCCATCCAAGGGGATTTAAAGCTAGAGGGAGTAGTTCTTACTTATTTTCTTGTTTACTTGTTCCTTGGACCTGTATGAGCATTTCTCTTTGATGAGGAACTAACTTATTTGTGATTTGGACATGATGAACTCTAGGGTTGATTGTTTGTAATTTGAATGATCATCTTTATTGATGCATTGCTGGATGTTGTATTTCTTTTATGGAATCTTGTAGTTTGTGGTTCAAGCCTTGTCTACTTTGATGTGTTGATTTGCATGATAACTCTGTATTTCAACTTCTAGGTTGTACTTGGTTGCGTGACCATCGTCCTTGTACTAGACACGCTTGGCTTGGAAGGAATCCATGTACAAATACACCGTGACCATCGGGTATTTTGTACCCCTCCAGTAATTATGGTTGGACCTAGTTTGAGTATCAACCCTGATTAGAGATTTCCTTGAGTGTAATGCAATCATACGAGGATTCGGGCAGAAATAATTCTGACCCAATACTTGTATGGGATTGGGGTTCAATTGTTGTGACCATCGGGTTTAGCTAATTTAGGAGTCTCTTGGCCCAACTACCATCTCACATTTCATCCTAAATTCAGGACTTAATGACAACCCTAGAGGGACTCGTTATCCAAATCACTCCCTTCAGTGTTTGATTATCCCTTGAGTTCGTATTGTGTGTAGTAGTATCCCGGATTT
Source organism: Dioscorea cayenensis subsp. rotundata (assembly GCF_009730915.1). Taxonomy (NCBI): domain Eukaryota; kingdom Viridiplantae; phylum Streptophyta; class Magnoliopsida; order Dioscoreales; family Dioscoreaceae; genus Dioscorea; species Dioscorea cayenensis. The sequence continues at coordinate 16,682,474 of NC_052489.1, forward strand.
CATTGTAGTTAATTCTTTCTATTTGTAGAATTACTATTTATCTTTCGAAGTGTTAGGCTAGGAAATAGATGAAAGGAAAGTAATAGTAGCTCCTTTGGCCCTGGGAATACGACCCTCTCGTGCTCTCATGAGAGGTATTACTTGACGACTCCGTATGCTTGCGGATCTCACATCAAGTTTTTGGCGCCGTTGCCGGGGACATAAGGAATACTAGGAAAACCTGTAGTCTATTGCTCTACTCATTTATTTGTAAGTATCCATCTTTATATTTATCTTTTACCATGTTGCGGATATTTATTTATTTTGCCTCTTTGTTCTTTTCTTTGATAGCTTACTGTTGTTAGTTTCATTTTTCTTTTAATTACACATGGCCATGGACTTCGAAGAAAAACTGTTGGCCTCTAAAATGTATGCACTTGAAAAACAGATGGAAGAATTAGATGCCATGAGAGCACACCAAAGTAATCCGGCCATGGATTTTGAAGAAAGATTATTAGCCGCTAGAATGTATGCACTTGATAAACAAATGGAAGAATTTGATGCCAAGAGAGCACACCAATGCAATCAATACACTGATGTTTATAATTCATATTGGGGAGGGCACACGCACTCTTCGACACATCATCACACTCAACAATGGGAGTACCCTCACCAGAGATTGCAACAACAACCCTCATTTGAAGAACCGTGTCATTACCAACCTCCAGTCGACCATACTAAGAAACTTAATCAATGGGGATTCAATACGCAAGATGTGTTCGCAAGATTCATGATGCAAACTGATGCTGAATTTAAAGCCAGGGATGCTGTAACTTTTAATGCCCGACCATATTTTCATAGTATGGTGAATAGGATTGGAGAGTCTTTTAACATATCGACCGAGTTACCACGAACTATAAATGCCCTATCTGAAAATGGTACAAGGAATGAAGAGGAAAACAGTGAAATTAAGGTCGAAACCGATATTGAGGTGTTGGAGGTTGAAGAAGCAAATGATGTAGCATCAGTACCTTTTGGGCAAATGGTAGAAGTTCCACTTCAATGGGCAATTGAAGAAGAAAAGGGGGAGGATGACATCATGGCCATAAAAACATGTGAGGAAGTAGAAGACACTCCATCAACCATAGTTGAAGATGCTACTTGCCTCAATGTAAATTTTTCCATCCATCCATCAATTTTAATCAAGTGCAAAAACAAAATTGCGGGAATTGTATTCGAAGATGTGGGTACTAAGCTAAGATCATCATTGAACCCACCCATGCCGGGCTTGGACAATTCCCAACCAAAAAATTTTCCTTGGCGGCCAATCAAATTTTATAGCCAATTGAAGTTCATCACAACAAGGTTGAGAAAAAAATTGTGGATAGGATGTTGAAGCCCCCAATTAATCCACCTATGGAAATCTTGACAAGTTCTCAATCAAAGTTGTTCCCTTGGAGACCCAAACAACACTTATGGGTAGTTCAAGGCAATATGGCATTGGCCGAGGAAGAAGATTCGGGTAGGAGGTTGAAACCATCCAAGGACCTGTCTATGCCAAGCTTAAATAATTCTTGACCGAACCTTTTTCCTTGGAGGCCAAAGCAACTTTGTGGTGGGGTACTTAAAGGAATTCTTGCCGTGACCAAAGAAGAAGTAGGGAGGATGCTTAAGCCGTCTAAGGAGCCGCCCAAGTTTAAATTGCACAACTCCCGGCCCAAGCTTTTTCCATGGAGGCCAAAAGGTAACTCGTGCTTGGCTTTCAACTTGACACCATCTCAAAAGGTACGCTTTATTTTTCTTGGTAGTTCTTATGCCAGTTCTAGCCGGGATGAACACACCATCTTCAAGCCTCCCTAAGGTAAGAAAAAGGTATGTCGAGCTAATGACGTTAAACAAGCGCTTCTTGGGAGGCAACCCAAGTTTCAAATCCTTTGTTTTCATTTTTTTGTTTTCTAGCTGCTTGTTGAGTTTAATTTGTTGTGTTTATTGTTGTGTGATGTTTGTATGTTTGTTTGAATGATCCATGCTTATCTTATATTTGTCAATCTTATCTAGTGGATTGGCGTTGTTTGATTGTGTTTTAATGCATATTTCGGTGTTATAGATGTTGTAAATTAGTTTTGTTCTAAGTTTCATGGGAGCCCATGCCAAAATTTTGCTTTTCCAGGTCTTCACGGGCTGCATACGGCCTGTATGGGCCATTTTTGTGCTCCCCAGGGGCCTCAGGGGTGCCATGGGCCCGTGAGGCAGCCTGTGAGGCTTAGAGCCTCAGGGTCTAGAGAAGGATAGAAACTTTCACGAGCTCCATGAGCCCGCATGGAGCCCGTATGGCTTGCGGGCTGGAATTTCCAGCCTTAAGTAGCCACATTTCTCTCCCTTGTTCTCACTCATTTTTCATCCGTTTTCTTTCATTCTTTCACCATTTTTCTTCATTTTTCTTCATTTTTCTTCATTTTTCTTCCTCTTCACTCCTCTCCTACCTCTTCTAACTTAGATCTTATGGTTTAATTGAGGTTTTACCATCTATTTCACCGATCTTCATCGATTCAAGCTTTGAAGCCCTAGTTTTTGTTTTGGAGCAACCTTGCCTCTTCTTCTTGATTGTGCATGCTTATCTTACTTCAAACCATGAAGAATGTTGTAGGATTGTTTGATCTTGGATTTATTTGAATTTTGAGCCAGCCATGGTTTGTAAATTTTTGGGCTTCAAAAACAGGGGGAATTCTTTCAAAAATTCACTCCGAGCTACAATAACTTTTAAATGCTGCCTATATTGAATTTGTTTGACACTTGTAGCATCTTTGAAAACCCCTAGAAACACTTTCACTAGAGAGATTTAGGCATCATGATATTGATTGAACAAAGAACTTGCATGGACTTTTGTTTTCATAGTTTTTAGAGTTTTTGTTTGTGTGTGCTCCCTACATATTCAATGGTGAGATGAACTATTTTTTTTTTTTACATTTGCAGGACTCAAGATATGAGCTTCATTCTCACCACCCCTCAAGAACTGAACCTACCCCTTGTTCATGCATGTATTGCACAATCTTCATCAACAAAATTGGGCAGTCTCTTTACCCTTCCCTTTCATGCTACATTTAATTATTACGAATTCTACACCATGTTCTGCTGATTAGTGTACATTGAGGGCAATGTACGATTCTAGGTGTGGGGATGGGTTATTTGCATGCTTACTTCACCAGTGATAGCTATGATTTATTGTTAAGAACCTCTTTGCTTGAATGAATGATAGTAATGAGTTGTAGTGTTATTTGTGCTATAAGGAAGTCATGTTTTCTCTCTAGTGCTTTGTTCACACCTTTGACACAGAACTTCTACCATGTTTGCCCCAGCTATCCCACTACTTTGATTTAATGTATTAGAGTGGTAAATTCATCCCTCGATGATTTTTAAAAGCTTTAGGTTCTTTTGTTCATTTTGCTTTATCCCTAAGTGAAGTTTTGCATGAAGGTGCTCAGGAAACATGTATATAATTGTTATCTAAAAAAAATTGAAAAATAAAAAAATGAGTCTATGTCAGTATTCCTCTGCTAATTTAGCATGAATGCGTCTATGTAGATTGTAATCAAGTTGGGTGGCTCTTGTGCCTAATCAGCATGTGCATCTTTCTGAAAGATTATAAGATATTTTGTGCAGTCTACGTTAGGCGGACTCGAAAAAAAAAAGAAAGAAAACAAATAATGATAATAAAGACAGAAAGAATTATTTATTCTCCTGGACTCAATCATGCATTCACTTAGATACTAAAGTGTTGAATGTGGACCGAAGGACTCTTGACTTAATATTGAGGGCGTCTTTAACATTTCTAACACTGGTAGTCATTGAATGTGCCGTGAATAGGGAGAGCGAGGGATGAAGTATGCACACACTCACGAGGAAAGCACTCTAGATGAATCAAAACTATCTCTACTGAGTTGGTTATTGTGCAACTCATTTTCTTGATTTCATTTCATTTGTGCCTATGGGGTTCTTCACTATTTGAGCTTCAGGTCGTACATTTAGCTGTTTATCTTCTTGCCCCTATTCTTTCATGTGTGTTTGCTTGGGGACAAGCAAACGCTTAGGTGTGGGGATGTTTGGTAAACGCCTAAATGTATGTATTTTATACGTATTAATCTTGTATTATTTGTGTATATTTTAATGAATTGATGCCCGTCTAAGTTTAAATTGGTTATTTCGGTGTTCAAGATCTTAAATGAGCCGAACGAAGCTCAAAAATGCAAATTGGACGAATTTGACACCAAAAATGACATTTTTGGGGTGTCGGCACTGTAGTAGGCATTCGGCTGTGAGGTTTGCTGGAATTTCACAACTCTCGATTACTATAGTAGAAATACTTCAGTAAAACACTGTAGCTGAGTACTGTAGCACCGACACCTTTTCTAGGCGAAACGACAGTGAGCTTCACGGGCTCCATGCGCCCGCATGGAGCCCGTATGGACCTGACAGGATATATATTGGGCTGATTTTCTAGGGCAAAAAGAGAGCTTTTTGGAGGGGGAGTTTTTCTTTTGGGCCTCTTAGGTCGCCGCCCCACTCTTCCCGCTGGCGATCTATTATGCAAGACTTCACCAAGAGGGAGACAAACTTTGGAGGAGAAGATAGGCAGAAGATCCTAGGCATCAAAAGCATCATTTGAGTGGAGATCTCTTCAAATATTCAAGATCTTCACCATCTAAGGGGATTTAAAGCTAGATGGAGTAGTTCTTACTTATTTTCTTGTTTACTTGTTCCTTGGACTTGTATGAGCATTCGTCTTTCATGAGGAACTAACTTATTTGTGATTTGGACATGATGAACTCTAAGGTTGATTGTTTGTAATTTGAATGATCATCTTTATTGATGCATTGTTGGATATTGTATTTCTTTTATGGAATCTTGTAGTTTGTGGTTCAAGCCTTGTGTACTTTGATGTGTTGATTTGCATGAGAACTCTGTATTTTAACTTCTAGGTTATACTTGGTTGCGTGACCATCGCCCATATACTATACACGCTTATCTTGGAAGGGATCCATGTACAAATACACCGGGACAATCGGCTATTTTGTACCCCTCCAGCAATTATGGTTGGACCTAGTTTGAGTATCGACCCTGATTAGAGATTTCCTTGAGTGTAATGCAATCATACGAGGATTTGGGCGGAAGTAATTTTGACCCAATACTTGTATGGGATTAGGGTTCACTTGCCGTGACCATCGGGTTGAGCTAATTTAGGAGTCTCTTGGCCCAACTACCATCTCACATTTCATCCTAAATTCAGGACTTAATGACAACCCTAGGGGGACTCGTTGTCCAAATCACTCCCTTCAGTGTTTGATTCTCCCTTGAGTTCGTATTGTGTGTAGTAGTATCCCGAATTTTATTGTAGTTAATTCTTTCTCCTTGTAGAATTACTATTCATCTTTCGAAGTGTTAGGCTAGGAAATAGATGAAAGGGAAGTAGTAGTAGCTCCTTGGGCCCTGGGAATACGACCCTCTCGTGCTCGCACGAGAGGTATTACTTGACGACTCAGTACGCTTGCGGATCTCACATCAGGGCGCGACCTGCTCTCCTTCAACCTATCAATCTCCTCAAAATTATTCGCCTCATGTTCACAGTCATTCTCACCTTCTTTAACTTGTGAATGTGTTTCTGTATGATCTTCAACGGCTATTAATGTTTCCATTCCACAAATATCCCTTCCAGACATTGACACGACCATAGAGAAAAGTTTCTATCTTTGTTCATGATAAGTCGAATCAAAGTGAGCGAGAACTCTCTCCAAACTTTCTTCTAAGTAATCACTCATCGATGCCAATGCAGATCTCTCGAACTGATCTATCACACTATCTAATTCACAATTACGCCCTTGAATTCTGGCAATGTACTCTTCAACTGATTCTTCCATGGGTTGTTGAATAGTATACTGTTCTTGTAAAAAATAACACAGTGTGTCCAGTATTGCAAACAGTTGAACTTTTTGTTCTACATTTTTAACCATTCCTGTGATAGTGTCGAATAAATAGGGCATGCCAATCATTTTTTATTTAATCAAAGAAAATGAACAAATCAGAACGATGATAGAAAAGAAGATGTGAAATAGAATGAATGAATGAATGAATAGCTAAGAAAACAAAGTGAATAGCCCTTAATGAACGACGCCAAAAACTTGAGAACGCCCATTACGTATGTCCCGGAAGTGCACGGGTTTGTCAATGTGATAAATCCCAGATGAGTGGGTATCGTATCGATAGAGAGTAGAGAATAAAAACACTTAAATTGTTTCTTAACTAAACAAAAAATTAGTAGTGATTTGTGTGACAAAATGTGATGTAACAAAAGTAAAAGAAATAAGAGAAAGAGTGCAAGTAAAGGAGAGTTAAGGCAATCGATATAAGTGGGGTACCCGGTGATAAGTGCTTGTGCGATATGAATGTGAAGCGTTCATTCCTTATGTTGAGCATCACTTTTCTCAGATTTTTACACTAATATGTGTGTTTTTATGTTACTTTCATGCAGGTAGGATTGTGAGGCCGATTATGAAGGAAAGAAGCCAATGTGGATCACAATGCACCGATTTTAGAGGAAATCTTGCTCAGGTTCAAACGCGAAGACATAAGTCGGGTGTGAGATCCTAGAGTGTGTGCCAACCTCCTCGTATTCTAATTGGCATATCCATTTGGAGGGGCACAAGGGCAGTCACACTCGAGCATTCCGACGTATGCACATAGAACAAGAGCTCCACCAACTTGTCTATCATTGAAGAAGCAAGTGATCCACGACGTGAACGTGTGCCCGTTTGCATTACCCCGATGAAAGTATGGATTCGGGAAGCTATTCAGGATGGACACTACAACAAAACACTGTAGCAAAGTACTGTAGCAGCACTGTTCACAGCTGGCCGAGAAAACAGGAATTCAGAGAATCCACACGGTGTGTGGAAATTATACACGCCCATGTGGAAATTCCACACGGGCGTGTGTAAAATCCACAGGCCCGTGTGGTCGCCCGATTCCAGCCCTATTTAAAGCCGATTCAGCCACGATTTCAGTATTCTTTTCTCCATCTTTTCCCAAACTTGAGAGAGGGCTTCGGCTAGGGTTTTGATGGGTATTGGCTAGGGTTTTGGAGAGGTTCTATGGCTCCGACATCGCGCATCATTTGGAAGAAGGTTATTGGGAGAGCTTTCGTCGGCACCGATCCGGCGAGGTGTATCCTAAGCCGGATAAAGGATCCCTTGCGACGAGTAGAGGACTCTCCACAAGACCATCAACATGACCATCGAGGGGGTTTTTCTATGGATTCATTACTTTTACATTCTATTTCTTTGATTGTACTTAGCTCCATGGAGAGCTGCACACTAGCAAGACCTTCTTCAATGTGATGTTTATTGAAGATGTAACACGATCTTAGCGGAGTACTGTAGTAGTTTATTGTAGCAAGACCTTCATGTGGCCTCGATGAGAAGTGTGAATTCGAGAGTATTTTGGTGGAGTACTGTAGTAGTTTACTATAGCAAATCACATTGTTAAAATTACCGCAACAGTTACTGTTCATAGATCGTAGAAAATCAATTTCCTGGAGATTCACACGGGCATGTGGAAATTCCGCACGCCCATGTGGATGCCCGATTCCAGCCCTATTTAAGTCACGATTTCAGCCGATTTAAAGAATCCTTTTCCCATCTTTTTCCCAACTTTGGAGGCGCTCAAGGCTAGGGTTTGGAGAGGCTTTGGCAAGGCTATTTAAGTGGTTCTATGGCCTTCAACACTGCATTCCTTTGGAAGATATTTATTGGGGAAGCTTTTGATTTCATATTCTTCTTTCGATTTCATTATTGATTGTATCTTGCTCCATGGAGAGCTAAACCCTAGTGGGTGCTTGGACTTGTAAACCCTAGGATGGTTTTATTTCATTGACCTTTTATTATGTTTTCTTTAACTGATGTTTTATTGAGTTCCAATCTTGAATGATTGTTAAAGTGATTTTCCCTTAGAGTGACACTAGGATTGGGAATCCATCTTGGTAATCCTTGTGGATGAGTGACACACCATGAGGGTTATACAAAGTTAGATTGGAGAGTGTTGAGAGGGTGAGGCAAGAGGTAGCGGAATGTTCCCTTTCCCTTATGGTGTGAATCCTACCTCCATGTTGCAAGAGTTCTTTGTGTTCACAATAGAGTGAAGTTCTAAGAGAGGAACTCCGCTGTGGCTTAATTGCACAAGCGATAGAGTGAAGCGTTTTAGTAATACTTAGTTCTGTGGCTTAATTGAGACTAGGGGTGGTTAGATCTAGATTTTGGAATAGGGTTTATTACTTGGAGTCCCTAGAGCTTTAGGCATCCTTTCACAGTGTGAGGTGTTTTTATTGAGTGATTTCTCAGCAGGGGCATAGTATAGGGTTAGTCACGGTTGACCTCAGTTTTGAGACCGTGTGTTTAAGGATTTCCATGACTTATTAGACATCAGAACGGAAATATAATGATTAGTACTACACTTGAAGCAATAGTTCTAGGGTGAGCAATATTCGGGTGCCCTACTTTCTATCGATTGTCTTTCCTCTTATTTTATTGCGACTATCTTTCTTGGTTCCTTTATTTTTGTTCTTTACACATTGATATTGTTAGCACCACTATTAATTCATCTTCATCATAGTAAAATAGCAATTCTTGTGTTTCTAATCACTAGTCCCTGTAGATACGACTACCCACTCACCAGGGTACTTTTATTACTTTGACAATCCGTGCACTTGCGGTACACACGCAAAGGATGTGTCAAGTTTTTGGCACCGTTGGCAGGGAATATACATTTTGGAAATACCTTCTAATATGCGATTTTAGCTATTCATCACTAATTCTATTTCAGACTTTCTTATTCCTACATTGTTCTGATTTGTTTTCTTTCTTTGAATACAGGAATGCTGATGAGCATAACTGAACTATTCGATGCAATCACATGAATGGTTGAAGTAATAGAGCAGAAAGTTCATTTGTTTGTAACACAGTCTACGTCATGTTGTTCCATGAGGGAACAATTCATCACCAACCACCCTGTGGAATGATTAGTAGTTGATTACAGTAATGAGATTCAGGATCGGAGTTACGAACTAGATAGTGTGCTGGATCAGTTTGAAAAGTTGGCATTGTTATCTATGAGCTATTCTTTGGAAGAAAACTTGGAAGGGGCCCTTGCTCAATTTGATACTTTCAGTCAAGAACAAAGGCATGAGATATTCTTGGTGGGAATTTTGAATGTAGTCTAGAGTTCTTCTGAGATAGGGAATGTGGACGTTGTTGAAGTCCATTCAGAATCACATACACAAGTAGATGGGTTGGAGGAAGTGCTCAAACAAGATTCTCCCCAATTCGAGGAAATTGATAGATTGAAAGAGAGCAGATTACGATGGTCCATTGAAGAGCCACCCGAGTCAGAGCTTAAGAATTTGCCAACACATCTGGAATATGCTTTTCTGATGGAAGGACAAGCTTATGAGCATGTTGAAGAGATATAAATCTGTCATTGTTTGGAAGATCGCTGATATAAAAGACATAAATCCATCATTTTGCACTCATAAAATCTTAATGGAGGACAATTACAAATCTATGATTCAATCCCAAAGAAGACTAAAGCCAAACATGAAGGAAGTCATCAAGACAGTGGTGATAAAACTTCTTGATGAAGGAATCATTTATCTCATCTCTGATAGTATATGGGTGAGCCCAACTCAAGTAGTCCGGAAGAAGGGAGGAATGACAATTATGAGAAATGAAAGGAACTAATTAATCCCAATGACAACCCTCCTTGCGTGTGATCCACAAGTGCACGGGTTTGTCAAAGTAATAAATCCCAGATGACTGGGGTATCGTATCCACAACGAATAAGGAATAGAAATACCAAGATTGCTACTTAACCAAGTGAAGATGAAATAATAATGGTATGGGTAAAGATCGATGCAAACCAACTATAGAAAACAAGAAAGAGAGGCACAATAAAATGAAAGGAAAGGCAATCGATAAAAGTGGGGTACTCGGATATTGTTCCTCCTAGGATTATTGCGTCAAGTGCAAAACCAACTATTATGCTTCCTAACTAATGTTTAATGAGTCATGGACATCCTTAAATACACGGTCCCAAACCTAAGGTCAACCGTGACTAACTCTACACTATGCCCCGGCGGAGAAATCAACCAGACTCAACACCTCACACTATGTAAAGTTGTAAGAAACTCTAGGGATTTCAAGTGATAAATCCTATTCCTATATGTAGATCTAACCCTTTGGTCCAGGTGAAAGACCCCTAGTCACAATTAAGCCCAAGGTGTTAAAGTCACTTCAACACTTCACTCTGTTGCTCTTGCAACTAAGCTCCAGCGGAGTTCATCCCTTAACCCTTCACTTTATTGTGACTGCAAAGAACTCTTGGAACGTGGAGGTAGGATAAATCACACCGGAGGGGAAAGGGGACACTCGGCTATCTCTTGACTCACCTTCTCGACCCTCTCCAATCTTTCTTTGTCTAACTCTCATGGTATGTCACTCACTCACAGAGATTACCAAGATTGACTCTCAACCCTAGTGTCACTCTAATGGAGAAATCATTTAACGAGCATTCAAGATTGGAACTCAATTAAAGACATCAATTAAGGAAAACATAATAGAAGGTTAATGAAACAAATACATCCTAGGGTTCATAATTCAAGTACCCACTAGAGGGTTTAGCTCTCCATAAAGCAAGATACAATCAATAATGAAATTGAAAGTAAAAACATGTAATCCATAGGAAAACCCACTTGGTATTTGTGTCGATGGAATTGTGGAGTAGCCTCACCTCCTCCAAAGGTCACCTTGTCAAGCCTAGGGTACACCTCGCTGGATCGGTGCCGACGAAAGCTCCCCCAATAACTATCTTCCAAGAGAAATGCGGTGTCGAAGCCATAGAAGTACTCCAAAAGACTTGTTAAAGCCTCTCTGAACCCTATCCATAGGCCTCCCAAAAGTAGGAGAAAAGGTAGAAGAAAGGGTGAAAGATAAATCCCTATATCGGTACAAGTCGTGATTTTATAAAGGGCTGAAATCGGGCATCCACACGGGCGTGTGGAATTTCCACACGCCTTTTTGGATTTCTGGAAATCTACTTTTCTGCGGGCTATGAACAGTAACTGCTATAATAATTTGCTACCATGATTTTCTACAATGACCTGATATAGTACTCCGCCAAAATACTCCCGAATCCACATTTTTCATCGAGGCAACTAAACAGGCACACGTCTATACCGTACATCGTGTCGCTTATTCAATAAAAGGTCTCATTGGTGAAGATCTTGCTATCAATGCACAAGTCAGGATATGCAAATGTGACTGCATTTGTGACCCTCCAAACCATTGTAATTGCTTGAGCACATGGAGTTTGGCACACATTCACATATCTTCAATCACAACTTGTGTCTTTACATTTGTTCACTCCAAGACTTCATCAACAAAGTGCAATCGCAATCCAATTTGGCTTCTTTCTTTCATATTTGGCTTCACAACCCTTCATGCACGAAAGCACACAAAAGCACATGTATTAGCGCTAAAATATGATAAAAGTAATGCTCATTGTAAGAAAAAAAATACTTGGTATTCTTAGTACACATGCACTTATAAAATCCCCCACACATATCTTTTGCTTGTCCACAAGCAAAAGTAAAACATTGAAGCATAGAAGAAGGAAATATTGAAAGTGCTTGGTGATAAGTGCTTGAGTAGACATATTTTTATATATATGTTTTACATGCATTGAGCATCATTTTTACTGTGGTTTATGTCTCATATTGTGTATTTGGTGTTCTTTTATGCATATAGGTTGTGAATGCCTTGAAGAGTAAAAAGGAAACAAAGATAGGCTATAAAGACACAATGTTGGGAGTTATTGTTCAATTCAAGGACCAAAATACGAGAGGAGTCCATAAACGTAGAGATGTGTGCCAACTTCCAAGAAGATTCAAGTCAAATCACTAGTTGGAAGGGCACAAAGGCAGTCACATCTTCATGTTCCTTCTCTTTGTGAAGATTGCAAGACCTCTCAGAGATACGTCGATGAAGAAAAGTTTTATAGCCTACCACATGGACGTGTGCCCGGACATGTGGCCTCAAGAGAAGAGTATTTGGATCGCGTTTTGTGAAAAGTACTGTAGGTATTTGGGCAAGTATTTGGATCGCAGCACTGTAGCAAAATTACTGTTCACACGCCCGCGTGGAAATTTCTGCAGCCCACGCGGCCACGTGGAAAATCCACAAGGGCGCGTGAGGGCACGTGACAGGCGCGATTTTGGCCTTTAAATAGGCTGTTTGCCCTATTTTTGAGAGACATTTAGCGAGGGTTTTCGCGAGCATTTTGAAGGCAAGGCGGCTAGGGTTTTGGAGGAGGTCTTTGGCGATATTGGGGGGTGTCCATCACCAACTTTGATCGATCTTCTCTCCGTCATAGCAAAGAGGGAGCCTTCGGTGACATAGCTTCGGAGAAGGATTCTTCAAGACGTTGAGAGACCCATCAAGGCCATCATCACGAATTTAAGGGGGTTTTACTTCATCGCTTTCATTGCTTTTCATTGTAATAATCATTGTTTTGTAACTTGCTCCATGGAGGGCTAAACCTTAGTAGGTATTTGGGCATGCGAACACTAGGATTTATGTTTTTGTAATGATTTGCTTTATGTTTCTATTAATTCGAGTTGATTTGAGTTTTAACCTTGTATTCCCATTGCTTGCTTGTTTAATTAATCCTTGAGGTTGATTGGATTTACATGATTTGTTACTTTGATGTGAGGGAGGTCTCCATTAGAGTTAGAACATCAAGGTTAAAGAGGGTTGAGAGGGTGAGTCATGAGATAGTGGAGTGTCCCCTCTCCCTTCCGATTGAGTGTTTCCTATCTCCGTATTCCCTAAACTCTATGCAACCATATTTGGTGTGAGGCGTGAGATTGAGAGATTTCTCCGCCGGGACCTTGTAGGGGGTTAGAGATCCTTCGCCGGGAATTACGGTTGGATCTATCCTTAGGAATCGGTTTTACTCTTAGGTGTCCCTAGAGCGTATTGCGGTAATATGGGGTGTGAGGTGTTGAGATTGAAAGATTTCTCCGTCGGGACCTTGTAGGGGACTAGTACCGGTGGCTTGGAGGCAAGAACCGGTTGTTCTTGGATTACCTCGACTCATTAGACTCGGTTTAGAAGCATTTAGTGAATCGTGAGCTTCATGTTAGATCCTAGGGGAAGCATTGCCCGGATACCTCCTCTTTATTGATTGAGATCTCCTTTACTTGTTTTCTTGCTCGTTTGCTTGCTTATTAATTCTCTTGCAATTAGTTCATTTCATCATATCCATTGATTTCGACTAGATAACTAAGAATTGGTTAATACTAATACTTCCGTTCCCTGTGGATTCGACTACCCACTCACCGGGGTAATTATTACTTCGACACCCGTGTACTTGCGGTACATACATGCATATTCGGACGCGTGTCAAGTTTTTGGCGCTGTTGCCGGGGAACGGGATATTAGGAACACTAGGACTTGGTTACTTTAGTCTTTCACATTTTCGTTTTCTTTTTCCAGTTCATACTTATCTCTTTCGCTGTTCTTATTGTTTCTTTTCATTGATTTCAGCTACAGGTTATGACCCGAGGGAACCCTTCGACATTGTTTGAAGAGGATCCTGAAATTGAGCGAAGAATTAGTAGAAGGGGCAAGGAACCTGTGCAGGAACAGAATTTTCCAGGTGAAATAGAGGTTGAAGAATCTGAGAATATGGCAGAACAAGGGGGGCAACCAAGAACACTCTCAGATTTTGCTAGGCCTACAATTCGTGGGACACAATCGACCATTGTTAGGCCACCGGTGGCAGCCCAGAATTTTGAGTTAAAGCCGGGTTTCATTCAAATGGTTCAACAGTCCGCACAATTTAATGGGTTATCGGATGAAGACCCAAACAATCATATTGAAAATTTCCTTGAAGTTTGCGATATGTTGAAGATCAATGGGGTCTCGGATGATGCAATCTGTTTGAGGGCTTTTCCATCCTCATTGCCAAGAGCCTCGATTACAACATGGAACGAAAGAGCCTCGATTCGGCAAAACTTCGCAATGAGGTATCATCTTTTGTTCAAATGGAGCTTGAATCTTTATTTGAGACTTGGGAACGATTCAAGGACCTCTTGCGGAAGTGTCCACAACACGGGTTCCCCGAGTGGATGGTTATTCAATCATTTTACAATGGGTTGAACTCGAGTAGCAAACAACTTCTTGATGCCGCCACAAGAGGAACATTGGGGAACAAGACTCCCGAAGAAGCCCGACAATTAATTGAAGAAATGGGTTTGAATAGCTACCAATGGAATGTAGGAGACAAGAAGAAAGTGGTCGGACTCCATGAGATCGACGCGGTTACATCCTTGGCAGCCCAAGTAGAAGCACTGACCAAGAAATTGGACACTTTGACTTCATCAAGGATAGCCGCAATCACAAGTTGTGATGGTTGTGGAGGCTCACATATGCCATCGGATTGCCCTATCTCGATTACAACTTCAGCCCCAAGTGAACAAGTAGATTTTGTTAGTAATTCGGTAAGAGGACAAGGTAATCCGTATAGCAACACTTACAATTAAGGGTGGAGAAACCACCCAAATCTCTCATGGGGCAATCAAGGGCAGCAAAAGACCACTGCCCCACCCGGATTTCAGCAAACACCTTCGATTCCAGAGAGAGTTTTAGAATTAGAAAGGGTTTTATCAAAGTTTATTCAATCAACCGACAAAAGGTTTCAAAACATAGAAGCAACACTCCGCAATCATACCGCTTCTTTACATAATTTGGAGAATCAAGTTGGACAAATAGCGAAGTCATTGCCGGAGAGACCTTTAGGGAGCCTACCAAGTAACACAGAGACTAACCCAAGGGAGCAAGTGAAGGCGATCACTTTGAGAAGTGGTCGAGAGCTCCAAGAAGAGCTCACTGTTGAGAAAAATTCTGAAATTCTTCAAGCTAAAACCCCCACTGGGAAGATTGCTGAATTTCCTCAAGAACTGCCAAATGATAAGGTGCAAGATAACGAGAAGCGACCAGCTGCGTCACTCCCTTCATATACTCGAAGGATCCCTTATCTAGCGCGTTTGAAGAAAGACCAAGCTGATGCGCAAAACAGGAAATTTCTGGATATATTCAAACAGTTACACATTAACATTCCCTTTGTAGAGGCGTTATCTCAAATGCCTCGTTATGCAAAGTTCTTGATGGACCTCTTGACCAACAAGAGGAAGATGGAGGAAAGTGTGGCTGTGGTGTTAGAAGGGAATTGTTCGGCAATGCTTCAGAAAAATCTGCCAAACAAAATGAAAGATCCGGGATGCTTTATCATACCTTGTGCAATGGGAGGTTTGGGGGAAGAAAAAGCTTTAGCCAATTCGGGAGCTAGTATTAATGTCATGCCGTACACTTTGTTTCAGAAATTGGGGTTAGGAGAGCAACGGCCAACCCGCATGACTTTACAGCTGGCCGATCACTCCGTTCGTCATCCTCGAGGTATAATTGAAGATGTTTTGGTAAAGGTTGACAAGTATATTTTTCCTGCAGATTTTGTTATGTTAGATGTCGATGAAGATGCGGAGGTTCCATTAATTCTAGGAAGACCCTTTTTGAGAACCTCCAAAGCTCTCATTGACATGGATGGAGGCGAGATGACATTACGCATTGGAGAAGAAAAGATCACATACCGTCTCGCCGAAGCAATGAAGCACTCTCTTGACTTTGATGATACTTGTTATTTTTTTTATGTCAATGATGAGATTTCTGATGAGTACCTGCGGGAATTTCTCAATCCAGATCCATATGAGGTGTGGCCGGACATTGATGAGGAGGACATAACCAATTTTGCAAAAGAAGTCCTTAATGAACAACCTCAAGGAGGATTTTTGAAATAGATTTTTCGCCGAGTCAAGAGGTCGAGACGTCGCCACCGAAAATATTCCACCACACTTGGAGACAAGCACACAAAGGAAGAGCGCGACACTACCTCATTCGGTAACATAGTCAAAAATTTCTCCTTGAGTATGAAGAATTTTTGTCCATCATGTGTGGAGGTTGCTAGGAAAGAGGTTTTTCATCTTTATGAGCCACCATGAGGTAAAAACAGGTATGTCAAGCTAAGTGACGTTAAACAAGCGCTTCTTGGGAGGCAACCCAAGCTTTTAATTAGTTTTTAAACTCAAAATTTAAATTCTGCAGAAATAAATTCATGAGTGTGTATCTTGATTAATTTTGTTGACCGCTGGTGTTTTCGTGAAATTTTTTTGGTGATTTGAATTGTTGTTTATGTGAATAACATGGTTTAGGGTGAATTTGGTGTTTAATGTTGAAAAATTGGTATTAATTTGGAGTTTCGGGCACTCTATGGACTGTCTGCAGAAATTTTGCAGTCCACATGGCCGCGTGTAATTTTCACGTGATCGTGTACAGTACCCACGCGGGGGTGTGGAAAATCCACACCCCCATGTGCCTATAAAAATATGAAGGGGCACTATTCATCATCTTCTATTTTTAAAGATCCCTTTCATCTTCCACCTTCCACTCCTAGAAAACTCAATTTTTAATCTCTAAAACCAATTGTTTTCAACTCTTTGGAGGATTAGAGGTAATTTGCCGGAGTTTACACCAAGTTTTCTTCTCCGATTAGCTCCGGTAAGCCTTCACTCTCTTTTCCCTTTTTCCATGTTTTTCAAGGTCATTTTCATGGAGTTTTCATGGTATTTTGATGATAGTTCTCATAGGGAATCATGCTAGACACTTGTTCAATGTATGAGAATGATTTTTGTGAAGCATAGGAGCCCAACTCCAGTGAAAAGTCCGGAGTCCGGCGCCCACGCGGTCGCGCGGCTTGCCCACGGGACCGTGTGGGCTGAACGCGCGCTGGCCGCAAGGCCACGCGGCCGCTGGCCTGGGCCGGCGGCAGCCGAGCCAACCACGCGCCCGCGTGGGCTGGTCCGCGCGGCCGCATGGTTGCGCAGGGTGCAGCTCACGCGCCCACGTGGCATGCCCGCGCGGGCACGCGGCTGCTCGACCGAGCCAAGCATGCGCCCACGCGGGCGCGTGGCTTTCCCACACGCCCGCGTGGGCTGGAAAAAAGGCCAGTTGGCCTTGTTTTTACCCCGGCTCGCTGTTCTTGCGCATGTGGTGCCCAGTTTTTCTGTATTCATGCCGAACTGATGTTTTTAAGTGCTTTCTTCACAGATTATGGCACCACAGACAAAGAGGTTAGCCCAGAAACATTCTCGCCATGATAGGGAGCCGACCCCACCACCGGTAATCGAATTTCCTGACCCCGGTCATCAGCAGCGGTTTGAGCGTCTCCAACATCTGAAGATTGGACAATCGCATTTTATTGACTGGGATGCACTAGAGGACATTGGTCTTGCTGAGGAAGTCAGAGCACTTGTTAGTGTTGGAGGTTGGGACCGTCTATTCTCCATTCAGGAGCCCGTCAGGCGAGATATTACCTTGGAAGTTCTTGCCTCATTTTCTTTTGACCGTGACTCAGTTGATATCAGTTTTGACGTTCCCAATGCCATTCGTTTCCGCATTTTCGGTCAGCCGCATAGGATGTCTTTGACCCAGTTCTCGATATATCTCGGTTTATATGATCAGACCTACGCTGATACTATCGAGTACACTGAGCTCCTCACCAATTATCCTTCTAATCTCACTCCGGGCCAGGTCTTCCATGATCTATGTGGTGGTCGTCAGTATTCCGCAGGTCAGTCTAAGGCCTCATTGCTTACTCGACCGGCGCACAGGTACATCCATGCTGTTCTTAGCAGGTCCGGGACAGGTCGGGGGGATGGTACTGGTTCACTTCGCAGGACAGATCTGTTGTACCTCTACTCCATGATCCATGGAATCCCTCTCCACTTAGGATATGTGGTTGCCGACTACTTTCGTCATCAGAGTGAGTACTTCCGATTGGGAGCATTGTTTGCAGGACACTACATCACTCATCTTATGTTCAAGATGGGTCTTATCCGTTCGGTCAGAGGCGAGGAGAGAGTCAGTACTCCGGCGCCATTGGGTTTGGCCACTCTCCGTTTGATGGGCATTGTGCGACGTACAGGCTCGGGCGGATATGCACTAGTAGAGTCGTCATCTGGGGACGTTGAGAAGCCTGCTGAGGCTACAGAGACACCACCTACAGCCGAGCCCATAGTCACCGAGGCAGCCCCGGCAGCATCAGCCGATCTTGAGTCATATTCCGCTCGAGTTCACGAGCGTCTGGCTCGACTCGAGGCTGTCGTTGCTACCATTCTTGAGAACCAGGCACAGATTCTTGAGCGTCTTGATCGTATTCAGCAGACTCTTGACGAGGAGGTCTCCTCCGCTTCTGTGCCAGTACCAGCTCCAGCTATTGACGCTTGAGGCGTCACACTCATGAGACTGTTCTTTTAGTTTTTTTTTTTTTGCTTTTAGTTGCTTTGTTAGTAGTATTTAGACTTTTGTACTCAAAAAGGCTTCACCTTCTGAGAGTTATCTTCTTGTCTTTCTTTTATGCGAGTATATGCTCTATTATGTTATTTGTCTGAACTCGTATTTTCTTTTACATTTTGTTAAGATTCACTGAACCCTTTATATTCCGTGCAGATGGCCTTGAGAGTGAGGTGGATGGTGTTTTAGTCATAGACATGATCATGTGATGTTGTCACATGGTCGTGTGAGCTTCACAACCCATACAACAAGCCCATGAGTTAGACTTCACCAAACAATTAATGAGGAGTTCAGGGGAGTATTGTTTTAACTGCATTCCCACACACATTATGCTTTCATTGTTATTATTTTTATTGTGCTTGCATGCATACATTGAGGACAATGTACATCTTAAGTGTGGGGGAGGGTTCACTTTATACATGACTTTTACTTGTGTTTTCATGAGCATGCTCTTGTTGCCAATGAAGGTTCACCTTAGGGTTAAGAGTTTAATTCTTAGTTTTTTTGGAGGTTATAAACATGGATTTTTATCATGCTCTAGTTTTTCATCCAATTTTTATTGAATATTTTTTTGTCCGATTGCTCTTTTCTGCACTTTTTCTCGCTCATTAGACCTATGAAGACTCTAGTTCATTATGTTTGGGACTTTAGTGTGATAGTTTTTTTATTTGAAAAAAATAAAAAAAATAAAAAAAATAAAAATAAAAAAATCAGAAAAAAATTTGAAAGAAATGGAAATTGTTTGTGTTTGTACATAGGGTGTGGAAAGAGCTACCACCCATGATGTATGTAGCTACTCTCATAAGTCGGATACTTGTTATGCCCTAATGAGAGAAAGAGCTATCTCATGGGATGTGTCAAAGCTACCATCCTCGGTAGAAAGAGCTACCACCTCGAAAGTGTGAAAGCCACTCGGGAGGCATCTTGGGAAAGGGCTACCTTAGAGGTTGTGTGAAGCTACTACCTATTCTTTCTGTTTATAAATAAGTCCCATGTTAATAAGAACTTGGTAGTGGACATAGTGTTGACATGAGTTGAGTTTTTCACACACACACGCATTCGGATTTTATCACATTCATTTTTTTATGGGATTGTTTGATAGAGCATTGATTGTTTTGTCTAGTGTTTGATTCTCTCCATGAATGTAGAATTTTATTCTTGTACTCATTTGGTGAACCTAAGGCCAAGCACTTCTCTTTTCTTTCCATAGGTATAATGTTTAATTTTGCTTGAGGACAAGCAAAGACTTAAGTGTGGGTGAGTTTGATAAGTGCTTGAGTAGACATATTTTTATATATATGTTTTACATGCATTAAGCATCATTTTTACTGTGGTTTATGTCTCATATTGTGTATTTGGTGTTCTTTTATGCATATAGGTTGTGAATGCCTTGAAGAGTAAAAAGGAAACAAAGATAGGCTATAAAGACACAATGTTGGAAGTTCTTGTTCAATTCAAGGACCAAAATACGAGAGGAGTTCATAAACGTAGAGATGTGTGCCAACTTCCAAGAAGATTCAAGTCAAATCACTAGTTGGAAGGGCACAAAAGGCGATCACATCTTCATGTTCCTTCTCTTTGTGAAGATTGCAAGACCTCTCAAAGATACGTCGATGAAGAAAATTTTATAGCCTACCACATGGACGTGTGCCCGGACATGTGGCCTCAAGAGAAGAGTATTTGGATCGCGTTTTTGTGAAAAAGTACTCGTAGGTATTTGGGCAAGTATTTGGATCGCAGCACTGTAGCAAAATTCGCATTCACGCGCCCGCGTGGAAATTTCTGCAGCCCACGCGGCCGCATGGAAAATCCACAAGGGCGCGTGAGGGCACGTGACGGTAGCGATTTTTGGGCTTTAAATAGGCCGTTTGCCCTATTTTTTTGAGAGACTTTTGGCGAGGGTTTTTCGTGAGCACTTTGAAGGCAAGGCGGCTAGGGTTTTTGGAGGAGGTCTTTAGCGATATTGGGGCGTCCCATCACCAACTTTGATCAATCTTCTCTCCGTCATAGCAAAGAGGGAGCCTTCGGCGACCTAGCTTCGGAGAAGGATTATTCAAGACGTTGGGCGACCCATCTAGGCCATCATCACGAATTTAAGGGTGTTTTACTTCATCGCTTTCATTGCTTTTCAATGTAATAATCATTGTTTTGTAACTTGCTCCATGGAGGGCTAAACCTTAGTAGGTATTTGGGCATGTGAACCCTAGGATTTATGTTTTTGTAATGATTTGCTTTATGTTTCAATTAATTCGAGTTGATTTGAGTTTTAGCCTTGTATTCTGACAAGATCCCCTTGCTTATATCCGCAATTGCACGGGCTTGTCGAAGTAATAATCCTGGGTGAGCGGCGTCGAATCCACAAGGAGTAGGTAGTGAAAATACTTAATTTGATTCTTAGCTATGTGGAATATCAATAGTGATAAGTGTGAAATTGATTCAATTCTCAACAATAAAAACAACAAGTGAAAGAGCAAAAGTAAGAAGAGGGTAAGGCAATCGATAAAGAATGGGGTACTCGGATAATGCTTCACCTAGGATGATCACTTCAAGTGCAAGAACTCTCTATTATGCTTCCTAATCAATGCAATGGTGAGTCGTGGAAATCCTTACATACATAGTCCCAAATCTAAGGTCAACTATGCCTAACTCTATACATGTCCCGGAGGAGGAATCGAACAATCTCAACACCTCGCACTCGCATAGAGTTGCAATGAGCTCTAGGGATTCCAAGTGATAAATCTCTTCCTAAATATAGACCTACCCCTTTGGTCCAGATGGAAGGTCCCTAGCCACAATTAAGCCCTAGATACTAAGATCCTCTCAACGCTTCACTCCATTGCACGCGCAACTAGGCCCCAGCGGAGGTTCATCCCTTAGACCATTCACTCCATTATGGCTGCAAAGAACTCGAGGAACGGAGGTAGAATCTATCACGTCGGAGGGGAAATGGGACGCTCCTGTACCTCTCGACTCACCCTCTCAACCCTCTCCAACCTAGCTTTGTCTAACGCTAGTGGTGTGTCACTCACTCACAAGGTTACCAACAAGAACTCTCAACCCTAGTGTCACTCTAGGGGAAATGTTCATACAATCAAGCATTCAAGGTTGGAACTCACAATAAACATCAATTTATTGAAAGCATAATAAAGAAGTTCAATGAAACGAATACATCCTAGGGTTCACAATCATCCAAGTACCCACTAGGGGTTTAGCTCTCCATGGAGCTTAATACAATCAAAGAAACCGAATGTAAAAACAATGAATCCATAAAGAAACCCCCTCGATGGTCGTGTTGATGGTCTTGTGGAGAGTCCTCTACTTGTCATCCAAAGATTCCTTCGTCCGGTATAGGATACGCCTCGATCGAAGCTCCCCTACCAACCTTCTTCCTAATGGAATCACGATGTCAGAGCAGTAGAACTTCCCCAAAACCTTGGCCAATACCCCTCGAAACCCTAACCGAAGTCCTCTCACAAGTTGGGAAAAAGATGGAGAAAAGAATACCAAAATATGGGCTGAATCGGCTTTAAATAGGGCTGGGATCGGGCGACTCCACGGGCGTGTACGGAACACGCGCCCGTGCGGAATTTCCACACGGGCGTGGATAATTTCCATACGCCCGTGTGGATTCTCTGTTTCTCTGATTTCTCGGCCGGCTGTGAACAATGTTGCTACAGTAATTGCTATAGTTTTGCTACAGTGCTCTACTGCAGTCTTCGACTTGATTAACTTCCCAATTCCATACTTTCATCGGGGTAACGCAAACGGGCACACGTTCACGTCGTGAATCACTTGCTCTTTCAATGATGTACATGTTGGTGGATCTCTTGTTCTTATATGCATAAGTCAGAATGCTCGAGTGTGACTGCCTTTGTGCCCCTCCAAATGAAAGTGCTCACTCGAATATGAGGAGGTTGACACACACTCTAGCATCTCATACCTGACCTATGTTTTCGCATTTGAACCTTAGCAAGATCTCCTCCAAAATAGGTGTATTATGATCCACATTGGCCTATTTCCTTCATACTCGGCCTCACAACCCTACCTGCATAAAAGTAACATAAAAACACACATATTAATGTAAAAACCTGAGAAAAGTACTGCACAACATAAGGAATGAACGCTTCGCATTCATATCGCACAAGCACTTATCAAACTCCCCCACACTTAAGCTTTTGCTTGTCCTCAAGCAAACATTAAAACATTCTGTGCATGAATGAAGAAAATGTTGAAAGTGCTTGGCCTTAGGTTCACCAAAGTATACAAAGATAGCATTCTACAAGTAAGAAAAATTTCAACACTAAATACGAAAAATCAATGCTCTAGCTAAAAAACTTGAATCAAAAAGGATAACAAACCCGAATTTTGTGTAAGTGTGTGAACTCACTCAAAACACCCCAAGTTATACTCCTCAAAGTTCTAAGTGCAAAGGACTTATTTATCTACATAAGTGATAAAAAATTTTAAAACATGCTAGTAGCTTCACACATCCTCTAAGGTAGCCCTTTCCAAAGCGGCCGCTAAGGTGGCTTTCACACTTTTGAGGTGGTAGCTCTTTCTACCCGGGTGGTAGCTTTCACTCATCCTATGAGATAGCTCTTTCTCTCATTAGGGCATAACTAGTATCCGACTTGTGAGAGTAGTTTCATACTTCATAGGTGGTAGCTCTTTCCGCCCAACAATTCAAATAAACAATAAAACTATTTTGTTCCTTCTTTTTCATTTTTCATTTTTCATTTTTTTTAGCACAAGAAAATAAACCTAACTAGTCCCTTTAACATCGAACATGAGTTTCCAATAGAGTTCAAAGAGTGAGTAGTGCACTAAGTGTAACTCGGGCAAAAAAATTCCTAAAAAAATTCAAGCAAGAACTAGAGCATGAAAAACATTCAATGTTAACAATTTTTCCTAAACTTAAGAATACAATCATTGCAACTAGGGTGAACCGCCATTGGCTATGTGAGCATATGTCAATCAAAAACAATAGAAATGATGTGTGCACTATGAAACTCTCCCCCACACTTAAGTTGTACATTGTCCTCAATGTACACATGCAAGCCCACTCATAATGTATATCAATGAAGAATATATGTGGGGGAAGCAATCAAAACAATACTCCCCTGACTCCTAGTGTTGCGTTTGATGGAGCTAAGTACTTGGGCGTAATGTTCGGACGGGTTGTGAAGCTCACACGGGCAAGTGCCGAAGCAACTTGGCCGTGCCCATGACAAAGTCTCAATTCCCAAGATGACAAGACCATCTGCACGCATACACGAGGGGGTTCAGTGAAGCTCAATAAAACAAAAACAACTCGAGTATACAAAAGATAGAGCAATGAATACAACTCGAGACAACAAAATGAAAATAAACTCAGAAGGAAAATCCTTTCTGAGTATACAAATCCAAAATAAAATGCAGAAAATAAAATGCGAAAAATAAGAACAAAGAAAGTAAAGACGCCTCAAGTGTCGGTGTCGATAGCTAGTACATCTGTTTCCGTTGCTGGTGAAGATGATGCTGGTGCTGCAAAATAAATGAAGATTGGCAAAGAAAAGATAAAGAGAAGCTCACCGACAAAATGAGAATGAAAGACTAGAAAACGGCTGGTAAACTCAATTAACAACCCTCAAAAATGACGGTGAGAGGTCAAGAGAGAGCAAGGATATGTTCTCAAAACGTATGAGGGTGAAAAGATGAAGAAACCTGAAAAGATTTTAAAGAAAACCTGTGGTTCTAGCATATCTGTAAATCCACACGGGCATGTGGAAATTACCCACGCCCGTGTGCCCGATCCACAGGGGCAGACGCACGCCCCTGTGGACTCTCCATGCAATCGAGAAAATTCTCTAAGACCCACGCCGGTGCAAAAGTTCCACACGGGCGTGGACATTCACAGGCCCAACTCACAGGGGCAAACGCACGCCCCTGTGTCTTCTCGGGATGGAGAGATCCTCTGCAGAGATTCGCACGGGCGTGCGAAAATTACCCACGCCCGTGTGTGGTTCACAAGGTCGCCCACAGGGGCGAGTCCACGCCCCTGTGTGCTCTCGGGATAAACCGCCCAACTCTGCAGGAATTCACACGCCCATGCGGAAATTACCCACGGGCGTGTGACAGTCGCATGGTCGTTCACAGGGGCAGCCGCACGCCCCTGTGCCTTTTCTGGATGAGCTCGCAGTGCAAATCCACGGGCGTGTGGAAATTCCACACGCCCGTGTGTTTTCTCTGGACGCCTCAGAAAATTCTGCAGGCTCTGCAGAAAATTTTTTAACATGTTGACACACTCAGAGCCTGCCCTAATATGTATGTTTTACCAGTGAAAAACATGTGAAATAGCTCAAACGACCAAAACTTCACCAAAACACATGAAAGCACAAGATGACACCAACGGTTCACAAGAAAAGCATAGCAATGGCCTATAAGAATCAAAACACAAACACTTAAGCTCTTATTCATGCAAACACTAAACTAAAAACTAGGAAAACAGTAATTGCTTGGGTTGCCTCCCAAGAAGCGCTTGTTTTACGTCACTAAGCTTGACGTACCTCTTCTTTACATTATGGAGGCTTGAAAAGAGTATGTTCCTCCCGACTAGATATTGCATAGCTACTTCCTTTAAACGAAAAATCTACTTGCCGGGGTGGAATATTTGTTGGAAAGTCCAACCATCTTACCTTTGGCCTCCAAGGAAACAATTTGGGTTGGGAATTGTCCAAGCTTAGCACAGGTGGGTCGTTGGATGGCTTCAATCTCCTACCCACGTCTTCTTCCAAACCTAAAATCTCTTTCTTGCAATTTATGAGTTGATTAATCCCAAAGAGAGATGCTTGCTCCATTACCTTAGGATTTGCGTCTTCTTCCATTTTAACTTGAAAGCAATATGTCTTCACCAACTCTCCTTGCACCATTTGTTGCTCACAAACATACTGTCCACTCAAACAATTATCACATTCAATGAACGGTTCTTCTTGTATGCTCTCAATCTCGACAACATCATACTCGTTCCGCCCCACTTCTTCATTGTCATTCACTACCACATCTTCTCTATAAGGAACTTGACTTGCTTGCTCAAATAATTGTTGTTCCCTGGAGAGTGTGTCAAATATCCCTCCTAGTTGATGCTCAAGGTTTTTATAGGAGGCTTCATGACATCTTCGTGTGGTCTCCATATTTTGGACGCAGACATCGGATGCTTCAATAAAGTTAGCTAATACTCTTTGTAACTGAAATGCATCCTCGCCGAGTATCTCACCCCTTTGACATTCCTCTTGAGGTGTCTCCCAATGTTGTTCACCATTATTCCATAATAAGTTTGGGTAGCCCACTTCAATTGGATGATAAACGTTGTAACATGGAATGCTTTGTTGTCGTGAAGTAGCAATTCTATCAACCTTTTTACTGAGAGCTTCGACCTGCAAATATAGAGCAACAACTGGGTCAATCATCATTTAAAATCCTTGCAAGAAAAAGTAAAACATGACAAAAGAAAAGAAATGAGAATGACGGAAGAATGAGAAAGTGTGAAATAATTTTTTTAATTTTTATTTTTTTTTTAAAAAAACAAAAACAAATAAGAACGGTGATAGAGAAGAGATGTGAAATAGAATGAAGGGTAAATAGCTAAGAAAACAAAGTGCAAAGTATCTCTAAACGCCTAACTCCCCGGCAACGGCGCCAAAAACTTGACAAGATCCCCTTGCTTATATCCCGCAAGTGCACGGGCTTGTCGAAGTAATAATCCCGGGTGAGCGGGGTCGAATCCACAGGGAGTAGGGAGTGAAAATACTTAATTTGATTCTTAGCTATGTGGAATATCAATAGTGATAAGTGTGAAATTGATTCAATTCTCAACAATAAAAACAACAAGTGAAAGAGCAAAAGTAAGAAGAGGGTAAGGCAATCGATAAAGAATGGGGTACTCGGATAATGCTTCACCTAGGATGATCACTTCAAGTGCAAGAACTCTCTATTATGCTTCCTAATCAATGCAATGGTGAGTCGTGGAAATCCTTACATACATAGTCCCAAATCTAAGGTCAACTATGCCTAACTCTATACATGTCCCGGAGGAGAAATCGAACAATCTCAATAACTCGCACTCGCATAGAGTTGCAATGAGCTCTAGGGATTCCAAGTGATAAATCTCTTCCTAAATATAGACCTACCCCTTTGGTCCAGATGGAAGGTCCCTAGCCACAATTAAGCCCTAGATACTAAGATCCTCTCAACGCTTCACTCCATTGCACGCGCAACTAGGCCCCAGCGGAGGTTCATCCCTTAGCCCATTCACTCCATTATGGCTGCAAAGAACTCGAGGAACGGAGGTAGAATCTATCACGTCAGAGGGGAAAGGGGATGCTCCTGTACCTCTCGACTCACCCTCTCAACCCTCTCCAACCTAGCTTTGTCTAACGCTAGTGGTGTGTCACTCACTCACAAGGTTACCAACAAGAACTCTCAACCCTAGTGTCACTCTAGGGGAAATGTTCATACAATCAAGCATTCAAGGTTGGAACTCACAATAAACATCAATTTATTGAAAGCATAATAAAGAAGTTCAATGAAACGAATACATCCTAGGGTTCACAATCATCCAAGTACCCACTAGGGGTTTAGCTCTCCATGGAGCTTAATACAATCAAAGAAACCGAATGTAAAAGCAATGAATCCATAAAGAAACCCCCTCGATGGTCGTGTCGATGGTCTTGTGGAGAGTCCTCTACTCGTCGTCCAAAGATTCCTTCATCCGGTATAGGATACGCCTCGATCGAAGTTCCCCTACCAACCTTCTTCCTAATGGAATCACGATGTCAGAGCCGTAGAACTTCCCCAAAACCTTGGCCAATACCCCTCGAAACCCTAGCCGAAGTCCTCTCACAAGTTGGGGAAAAGATGGAGAAAATAATACCAAAATCGGGGCTGAATCGGCTTTAAATAGGGCTGGGATCGGACGACTCCACGGGCGTGTACGGAACACGCGCAAGTGCGGAATTTCCACACGGGTGTGGATAATTTCCACACGCCCGTGTGGATTCTCTGTTTCTCTGATTTCTCGGCCGGCTGTGAACAGTGTTGCTACATCAATTGCTAGAGTGTTACTACAGTGCTCTGCTACAGACCCATCAAGGCCGGCTGATTTCTCTGATTCTTCAAGACTTTGGGCGACCCATCAAGGCCATCATCATGAATTTCAGGGGATTTTACTTCATCGCTTTCATTGCTTTTCATTGTAATAATCATTGTTATGTAACTTGCTCCATGGAGGGCAAAACCTTAGTAGGTATTTGGGCATGTGAACCCTAGGATTTATGTTTTTGTAATGATTTGCTTTATGTTTCTATTAATTCGAGTTGATTTGAGTTTTAACCTTGTATTCCCATTGCTTTCTTGTTTAATTAATCCTTGAGGTTGACTGGATTTGCATGATTTGTTACTTTGATGTGAGGGAGGTCTCCATTAGAGTTAGAAGGTCAAGGTTAAAGAGGGTTGAGAGGGTGAGTCATGAGATAGTGAAGTGTCCCCTCTCCCTTCCGATTGAGTGTTTCCTTTCTCCGTATTCTCTAAACTCTATGCAACCATATTTGGTGTGAGGCGTGAGATTGAGAGATTTCTCCGCCGGGACCTTGTAGGGGGTTAGAGATCCTTCGCCGGGAATTAGGGTTGGATCTATCCTTAGGAATCGGTTTCACTCTTAGGTGTCCCTAGAGCATATTGCGGTCATATGGGGTGTGAGGTGTTGAGATTGAGTGATTTCTCCGCCGGGACCTTGTAGGGGACTAGTACCGGTGGCTTAGAGGCAAGAACCGGTTGTTCTTGGATTACCTCGACTCATTAGACTCGGTTTAGAAGCATTTAGTGAATCGTGAGCTTCATGTTAGATCCTAGGGGAAGCATTGCCCGGATACCTCCTCTTTATTGATTGAGATCTCCTTTACTTGTTTTCTTGCTCGTTTGCTTGCTTATTAATTCTCTTGCAATTAGTTCATTTCATCATATCCATTGATTTCGACTAGATAACTAAGAATTGGTTAATACTAATACTTCCGTTCCCTGTGGATTCGACTACCCACTCACCGGGGTAATTATTACTTCGAC
Source organism: Dioscorea cayenensis subsp. rotundata (assembly GCF_009730915.1). NCBI lineage: Eukaryota > Viridiplantae > Streptophyta > Magnoliopsida > Dioscoreales > Dioscoreaceae > Dioscorea > Dioscorea cayenensis. The sequence goes on from NC_052489.1 coordinate 16,711,054, forward strand.
ACCCGTGCACTTGCGGTACATACACGCCTCTGGTAATCTATCACTATGTGCCCCAGGTGAATTAGCTCGCTCTAGACCATGGAATATAAATAAAGTAACTCCTGGCGGCTCAAAACACGTGTGTTATCGCCTCGGCCACTCACAAATCTGCTCTGACTCATGTGTAAGTATTTGTAACTTGGCCGAGACAGGCACATGGCCTTGGACACTCTCAGCTCATACTGCCCCTGTCCACATAAAGCTCTGTATGCTAGCTGCGGGGTTAGTGCACCAGGGTAGTCTGTCGGCAAATGACTATACTCCTCTGTATCTGTATACGTCTCATCATACAAGCCCATACGGACTAAAAATTGGATGACACTCATGTTGTAATGATGTCCAAATGCTCTGAACTTTATGACATCGATGCTATCAAATCTCCTGTACGACCGATCAAACTCGAAGGACACCAATACCTCTAGCATCAATGTGCGGATAGCTAGCTCTTTGATCAATATTAATCTCCTCCAGCTTCGCATGGCCACCAGCTCATCAATCTCATCAGCCATCTCATCACCTCGCTGAACTTATCTCAACGCACTTAAATCCATGAAATGAGACTGTCTAAACCTGAGTCTCGACAAACGCTCAAATCGAGTCTGAAACTCGGGAATCAAAAACTCAATGTGCTCTAGCTTAGTTGAAGTATCCCTAGGATATTTACCAGCTTCTTTCTTGGTCATTGACGCCATATCTAAGAGATTTGAAAAGAAAGTCAATTAAAAGCACTCACAGATTAATACAGCAGAAATCCACAAGGTCATGTGGAAATTTCACACGCCCGTGTGGATCCAGGGGCGGGAAAACCGCACTTTCGTATGCTAAAAATCCAAGAATACACCTTAAAATTGTTTATAAGCTCTTTCTAAGACATGCGTAGACCATTTAATCATAGAAACAAAGCAGCAATCACCATTTTAACCAATTAAAATCAAGTATGACAAAGAAATGAGAGAAAGAAAGTTTACCGACGGAAGAAGATGAATACTTCAAAAAACAGCTAGAAAACTCACGTAAAACCTTGCTAAATCGATGGTGAAAGGTCGGGGTAGTGAAAGAGTGTATTCTCTAAGTGATTAGGAAAACATGTGAAGAGATTTTAAGGAAAAACCGCGTCTCTTGGAATTCTGCACATCCACATGGCCGTGTGGAAATTAGCCACGCCCGTGTGACTCTACCGGAGAGCTTCACATGGGCAGGCACGCGCCCCTGTGTGCCCTCAGGGTAACACTCTTTGCCTCTGAATACAACCACACGGCCATGTGGAAATTCTCCATGCCCATGTGCCCGACCCACAGTGGTACCCACACACTCCTATGGCTTCTCTATGCGACCAAGAAATTTTCTAAGTGTTACACATGCCTTTGTGTGCACAGGTTTGTTGAAGTAATAAATCCCAGATGAGTGGGGTATCATATCCACAAGGAATAAGGAATAGAAACACCAAGATTGCTATTGAACTAAGTGGAGATGAAATAACGATGGTGTGGATAAAGATTGATGCAAACGAACTAAAGAACTAAAAAAGAGAGGCACAATAAAATGAGAGGAAAGGCAATCGATAATAGTGGGGTACTCGGATGTTTTTCCTCGTAGGATAATTGCTTCAAGCGCAAAATCAACTATTATGCTTCCTAACTAATGCTTAATGAGTCGTGGACATCCTTAAATACACGGTCCCAAACCTAAAGTCAACCGTGACTAACTCTACACTATGTCCCAGCGGAGAAATCAACCAATCTCAACATCTCACACTATGTAAGTTGCAAGAAACTCTAGGGATTCCAAGTGATAAATCCTATTTCTATATATAGATCTAACCCTTTGGTCCAGTCAAAAGACCCATAGTTACAATTAAGCCCCAGATGTTAAAGTCACTTCAATGCTTTACACTATTGTTCACGCAACTAAGCCCCACCAGAGTTCATCCCTTAACCCTTCACTCTATTATGACAGCAAAGAACTCTTTGAACACAGAGATAGGACTAATCACATCGGAGAGGAAAGGGGGCACTCCACTATCTCTCCACTCAACCTCTTGATCCTCTCCAATCTTGTTGGTCTAACCCTCATGGTGTGTCACTCACTCACAAAGATTACAAAGATGGACTCTCAACCCTAGCTTCACTCTAAGGGAGAAATCATTCAACAAGCATTCAAGATTAGAACTCAATTAAAGACATCAATTAAGGAAAATGTAATAAAAGGTTAATGAAACAAATACATCCTAGGGTTCGCAAATCCAAGTACCAACTAGGGTGTTTAGCTCTCCATGGAGCAAGATACAATCAATAACGAAATTGAAAGTAAAAACATGTAATCTATAGGAAAACCCAATTGGTATTCATGTCGATAGTCTTGTGGAGTAGTCTCGTCCTCTCCAAAGGTCCCCTTGTCAAGCCTAGGGCACACCTCGCCGAATCGGTGCCGATAAAAGCTCCCACAATAACTATCTTCCAAGAGAAAAGCAGTGTCGAAGCCGTAGAACCACTCCAAAAAACTTGCCAAACCCTCTATAAACCCTAGCTGTCGGCCTCCCAAAAGTTTGAGAAAATATAGAAGAAAGGATAAAAGATAAATCCTGAAATTGGTGCAAGTCATAGGTTTATAAATGGCTGGAATCGGGCATCAACACGGGCATGTCAAATTTACACATACCCGTGTGGATTTTTGGAAATCTACTTTTCTGCGAGTTATGAACAGTAACTACTATAGTAAATTGCTACCGTGATTTGCTATAGTAACCTGCTACAGTACTCCACCAAAATACTCTCGAATCCACACGTTTCATCGAGGTAACATAAATGGGCACACGTCTATGACATAGATCGCGTCAGTTCTTCAATAAAAATCTCAGTGGCGAAGATCATGCTATCATTGCACAAGTCAGGATACACAAATATGACTTTATTTGTGCCCCTCCAAACCATTGTAATTGCTTGAGTGCATGGACATTGGCACACATTTACGTATCTTCAATCACAACTTGTATCTTCACATTTGTTCACTCCAAGATTTCATCAACAAAGTACAATTGTAATCCACTTTGGCTTCTTTATTTCATATTTGGCTTCACAACCCTTGATGTACAAAAGTACACAAAAGCACATGTATTAGCGGTAAAATCTTATAAAAATAATGCTCATCATAAGAAAAGAATACTTCATATTCTTAGTACACAGGTACTTATCACCCAACTAGGACAATTACAGGTTGGCGCATCTGCATTGACTATAGAAGGTTGAATGATGCAACTCGAAAAGATCATTTTTCCATTGCCATTTATTGATTAGATGTTGGAGTGATTGGCAGGGCATCAGTTTTATTGCTTCCTTGATGGTATATTAGGATACTTTCAAATCCCCATAGATCCAAAAGATCAAGAGAAGATAATATTTACTTATCCCTATGGTACTTTCGCTTACAAAAGAATGCCTTTTTGGTTGTGTAACGCAATGGTGACATTTCAGCACTCATGACGGCCATTTTTTATGATCTCCTAGAGGACATCATGGATGTGTTCATGGATGACTTTTTGGTGTTTGGAGATTCCTTTGATATTTGTCTAAGAAATTTGGAGGGAGTGCTACTGAGATGTGAAGAGACAAATCTTGGTCTTAATTGGGAGAATTGTCAGTTTATGGTCCAAGAAGGCATTGTCCTTGGACATAAGATTTCCCAAGTGGGAATGGAGGTAGATAAGGCAAAGTTTAAAGTCATAGAAAAACTTTCTCCACCTACTAATATAAAAGGAGTTCATAGTTTCTTGGGGCACGCGGGCTTCTACAAAAGGTTTATCAAGGATTTTTTGAAGATCACTAGACCATTGACAAAACTTATTGAAAAGGATACCCTTTTTGATTTTGGGAATGATTATTTGATCGCTTTCAACTTGTTGAAAGAGAAATTAGTGCAAGCACCGATTTTGATCACATCAGATTGGAATGAACCCTTCGAGCACATGTGCAATGCAAGTGATTATGCTATTGGAGCAGCTTTGGGTTAGAGGAAAGGTACGCAGTTCCAACCAATCTATTATGCTAGCAAGACTCTCATGAGTACTCAAGAGAACTATACAACCACTGAAAAGAGTTGTTAGTAGTGGTGTTTGCTTTTGACAAGTTCAGACCATACCTCATCTTATCTAGGGTCATTGTATTTACCAATCACTCGGCACTCCATTATCTCATGAAATAGGCTGATGCGAAACAGAGGTTGACTCGTTGGATCTTAATATTGTAAGAGTTTGATATGGAGATAAAAGATAAGAGAAGTACAAGAATGTGGTTGTAGATTAACAATGCCCCTTGCGTGTGACACGCAAGTGCATAGGTTTGTCGAGTAATAAATCCCAGGTGAGTGGGGTATAGTATCCACAGGGAGTAGGGAGTAAAAATACTTAAATTTCTACTTAACCACGTGAAATTGAACAGTGATAATGTCGATAAAATGTAATGTGAACAAAGATAAAAGGAACAAGAATGAGAGGCGCGAGTAAGTGAGAGGTAAGGTAATAGATAGAAGTGTGATACTCGGACAATGCTCCCCATAGGATTAATGTTTCAAGTGGAGGACCCACTATTATACTTCCTAATCAATGCTTAATGTGTCCTGGAAATTATTAAGCACACGGTCCCAAATCTAAGGTCAACTGTGACTAAATCTACACTATGTCCTAGTGGAGAAATTGCTCAGTCTCAACACCTCACACCGTGTAATGTTGCAAGGAGTTCTGGAGAATCCAATTGATAAACCGTCTTCCAATGAATAGACATAACCCTTTGTTCTAGGCGAAAGGTCCCTAGTCACATTTAAGCCCCAGATACTAGAGTCACTTCAACTCTTTACTGTGTTGCTTGCGCAACTAAGACCCAGCGGAGTTCATCCTCTAGAACTTCACTCTATTGTGGCCGCAAGGAACTCAAGAAAATGGAGGTAGGATAAATCACACCCGCGGGGAAAGGTGACGCTTCACTACCTCTCGACTCACCCTCTCAACCCTCTCTAATCAAGCAATTTCTAAACCTCATAGTGTGTCACTCATCTACAATGGTTATCAAGATGGACTCCAAATCCTAGTGTCACTCTAGGGGAGAAATCATTCCACAAGCACTCAAGATTGGAACTCAATTGAAACATCAATTAAGGAAAGCATAATAAAACATCAATTAAACAATAACATCCTAGGGTTTACAAAATCAAAGTACCCACTAGGGTGTTTAGTTCTCCATGGAGCACAATACAATAAATTATGAAATAGAAAGTAAAAATGAGTGTTCCATAAGAAAATCCCCTCAGTAGTTGTGTCGATGGTCTTGTGGATTAGCCAAGTCTTCTCCAAAAGTCCCTTTGTCCGTCTTCGGGCACACCTCGCCGAATCGGTGTCGACGAAAGCTCCCCCAATAACCTTCTCCCAAGTGGAGCATGGTGTTGAATCCTTAGGACCACTCCAAAGACGTGCCAAATGAATCTCTAAACCATAGCCAATGGCCTCTCGAAGGATGGATGAAAGTTGAAGAAAAGGGGAAAATAAGATCCCAAAAATCAGGACGAATAGCGACTTAAATAGGGCTAGAATAGGGAATCCACATGCCCCTGTGGATTTTTCCCATTGGCTTATGGAAATTCTAGACAGGCATAGGGAATTTCAAAATGCCCATGTGGATTCTCTGGAAATCCTATTTTCGGCCGGCTGTGACCAGTAACTACTATAGTTCTTGCTACAGTAACCTGCTACAATACTTGGCCAAAACACTCCCAATTCCACGCTTTTCATCGAGGCAATATAAACAGGCACACATTTATGTCATAGATCATACGTCTTCTTTAATCAAAAGCTTCATTTGCAGAGGTCTTGTTATCAATGCACAAGTCAGGATACGCAAATGTGACTGCCTTTATGTCCCTCCAACTCATTGTAGTGACTTGAATTCATGGAGGTTGGCACACATTCATGTATCTTGGAGTCCCACTTGTGTCATCCCACTTGTGTCTTCGCATTTGTTCCTTTCAAGATTCCACCAAATAATGCGTTTACGATCTACTTTTGGCTTCTTTTCTCAATACTTAGATTCATAACCCTACATGCGAAAAAGAACACAAATACATAGCACTTAAAGCTACTAAAAGTAATGCTCCTCATAAGGAAAGAATACTTCGCATTCTTATCACACAAGCACTTATCAAACTCCCCCACACTTAAGCTTTTGCTTGTCCTCTAGCAAAAATAACATATTCAAGCATAAAAGAAGAAAATATTGAAAGGGCTCGGCCTTAGGTTCACCAAAGCATGCAAAGAGAGCATTCTACAAGTAAGGGAAATTTCAACACTAAATAAGAAAAATCAATGCTCTACCTAAAAACTCAAATAAAAAAGGACAACAAACCCAAAATCGTGTAAGTGTGTGTAAACTCGCTCAATTCAAGCCAAAGTATACTCCTCAAAGTTCTAAGTATTAC